>NW_006299834.1:158516-158904 GCF_000327345.1 Myotis davidii
GTGGTAACTGGGAACCTCTGATCTCATTACTTGAATTACAATTGTCCTGCTCTTTAATCATGTCTGGTGGCAGAGCTCGGGGAGGCTCTGGAGAACTCCCCAGCCGCAGGGCGAAGAGGCCGGGGGCTGACAGGTCACTCACAGACTCTTGTTCACATTAATCCGAAAAGTAAAGAGGACGCAGCCCAAGTGCCCTTAAGCTACGAAGGCATTTAAATGTCAGGAATTCGAAACACCTACGTGACCATGACCTGGTTATTTTTCCTCATTAAATACTCTCTTATCTCCCAAGATTTTAAACTCCTGGGCAGAGAGGACGGATAAGGAAATGAATCCTATACAAGAGGCATCTGTGGGAGGTGTCGCTAACCCCCCCCCCCCCCCCCAT
>NW_006299834.1:159613-163227 GCF_000327345.1 Myotis davidii
AGGCTGGGCACACCGGGCGACAGAAAGGCTGGATTTAAGAACAGGCTCCAATGTGTCTCAGCGCATCTCTTAGCCCCCAGAGCCTCTGTTTGTCCATCTGTAAAATGGGTGGATGGTCCCTGCTCCGGCCAATCCTCCAGGAGGCGGGGAGCTGAAAATGGTGTGAAAACCCACGGAGAGGCGCCAGCCCTGTGCACAGGGGAGCCCGGAGCGATGCAGGCCCCGGAGGGAGACGCTGGGGAGGTGACCTGGTGAGCACAGATGTCACCTGCAGAGAGAGGCCCACCTGCTCTTCCTGACCCACAAACAGTCCGGAGTGAGGTCTGTGAGGCCACAGCACCCCCAGCCATCAGGGGACCCGTGGGAGCCGCATTCGCCGGGACCCCCTGCCACTGTCCTCCAATGGAGTCCCCGGCCACTTCGCCGTCCTCTCCGGCTCAGAAAGGAGAGAGCTGAGTCTGCGTTTTGAAACAAGAAGTGATTGAACAGAGGAGGAATGATATGAAAGCCAGTTTAGGAAACATGCTCACTGGCAGTCACCCCCAACTCGTGGTGGGAGCCACTGTCCGTTCACCCATCCATGTCCTCGTCCTGCCGCAGAGGGAACAGCGCTGAGAGCCGAGGGCACCAGGCGACCCCGGCCCTGTCCCTTGTCAGCATGAGCCCGGGGTGAGTCCCTCCGCTGCAGTGTGCCTCAGTTTCCCAGGCTGTAAATGGGGATCTCACTGTCCCGTGAGGACAGAGTGAATGGTTGAGCCAGCACCCAGCACACGGCCAGGCGCCGGGCGGCTTTGGGCGAAGGCCAGCTGCTCCCCAGGCACCTGCCCATCCTGCGGGACTTGGGCAGGCACGGAGGCCAACCTGGAGGGGACCGTGGCCACGAAACTTGGAGCTTCCTTTGCTGTGTTTTATTTTTAAATAGATTTTCATTGATTTCAGAGAGGAAGGGAGAGGGAGAGGGAGATAGAAACATCAGTGATGAGAGAGATTCATTGATCGGCTGCCTCCTGCCCGCTCCTTACGGGGGATGGAGCCCACAACCCAGGCATGTGCCTGACTGGGAATCAAACCGTGACCTCCTGGTTTATAGGTTCAGGCTCAACCACTGAGCCATGCCAGCTGGGCTTTTGCTGGGTTTCAAATGAAATTTTTTCTAGGGGCTACTGTTTGCAGGAGATGGGAGTAGAATGAGGGAGGGGGCCGTCCTCGCCTCTTGCCTGCTCCTCCCAGAGCCCCTCCCGCCCCCCCAGAAGCTCTCCCGCTCACTTGGGGGGGGACACAGCTTGACAAGGCCCTGCAGGGCCCATCTCCTCTAGAAACCCACCTGCACCTGGAGGCAGCCAGGCCAGCAGCCAATCCCAGGCCTGGCCGTGCGCACAGCTGAGAAGGGGCGGATGCGGGGCTGCCTTCCTCCTTCCAGCAGCCTTCCCTCGTCTGCCCCGCTGGCTCCCACGGGGCGAGCGGACAGCGATGGATTGCCGGAGCCCAGCCTGGCGGTCAGCAGACTAAAGGGTTCGTTTGCCTGCGCGCATCACAGCCAAGAAGACGGGAACAGGAGTTGGCAGCAAAGTAAGTGAGGGTTTATTTTTAGAAAGTGGCCCAGGCTGGAGACACAGGGGAGCTAGTGCCCAGAGACCCGGCTCCCGCGGCCGCCAGGGGACGGTCCGCAGGGAAATCGTTAATGTGTGACTGAGGGAGTAAGGGCCGTGGTCCCTCGGGTCGGTCGGGGCCGCTAGTCATCGCAGAGGGTCCTGAGCAGCCGTGGCGTCGCGCACCTGGCGTGGCTGCGTGTCTGGGCCCGGGCTGAACACGGCTGCGGCCTAGCGGTTACCTCTGGTTTGGCTGAAACTCCGCCTCTGGGGTCAGCGGACCCGAGTCCGTCCCTAAGAGTACGTGACGGGGAGCACACCTCATGGTTCAACGCTTAAGGGCGTGGCCGCAGGGAGGAGCAGCGGTGAGCCGGGCGCTGGCCGGGCCAGGGTGGTCCAAACGCACAGAAAGGTGGAAAGGTCACGTGGAAGAAATGAAGTTTCCTGCTGGCCGGGCTGCTCAGTGGTTACAGTGTTGGCCTGAGGAGTGGAGGGTCGCAGGTTCGGTTCCTGTCAAGGGCACATACCTCGGTTGCAGGCTCGATCCCCAGCCCTGGTCGGGGTGTGCCCGAGAGGCAACCAATCGACGCTTCTCTCTCACATCGATGTTTCTCTCGTGCGCCCCCTCCCTTGCACTCTCCCTACAAATCAGCGGAAGAAATGGCCTCGGCTGGGGATTAATCACCAAAATAATAAGTGAGGTTTCTCCTTGTTACTGTGGGGCCACACCTCGCTCTCCCGGAGCCGCCCCAGGTCCCCTCCAAGCCCAGGGGCCCCTCAGGGCCCGGCCCTCAGCCTCTGCCCTGCTGTGGCCCATCCCTCCAACGCTCATCTGCCTCTTCCCCTCCAGGCCCTGCCTCCCCCTCCTCTCTCTCAGCCTTGAGTGGCCCCGAGATAAAGCTCAAGTGTCCTCTTCTGCGATTTAAACGCCCCGTGTCTTCCACGCTTAGTTTAAGACGCGGCGAGCGGGGCATGTCCTCGCTCAGGAACATCCAACAAAGGCCGCCGAATGGAGCTAATTGGTTCTCCTCTCCCGCTGTCCTCTCCCCGAGGCCGGGTCCTCCCGTCACACCCGCTAATCCCATCGTCTGGGCAGCGGGAGGCACTTAATTTAACGCTGGGAAGCTGTACTTCAGGGTCCCTGAGGCTGGGGCGGGGTGTGGGGGGGTGGTCGGCAGCAGTGGCCCAGCCTGAGCCTCGTCCCCACCCCACCCCTGGGCTCCCGTGGGATCTTGTGACCCCCAGGTGAGGTCAGTGCGGCCACAGCAGGAAGGAGCCCTCCTCTGCCCGCACATCTCCCCTCCGCACCGGGGCATGACGTCACCGTTAGGGGGGACACTGGCTTCAAGGGCAGGGAACAAGGTCAAAGCCACCTGTGAGGTGCAGCCAAGCTGGGCTGGACCCCTGCACAGAGGACTGGAGGTGGCCAGAGGCGTGAGGTCCGTGGGCCTGGACATGGGCAGGCCCAGGCCCAGGCCTCCTAGCCATAGTGGCCACGGTTAAGCCACCGATGTCTTAGCTGTACTCGGTGGTGACGCCAGGCCTGGCGCAGAGGCAGGCTCCGCTGGTACCGTGAGGTCGTCTGCTGGGGCGGCAGACCCGAGGCGACACGGGCGGGTGTTGGCTCCCATAGCTCCCTGGCACCCCAAGGTCTTTGCACATGCTGTTCCCTCTGCCACGAACACCCTTCCCTCCTCCCACCTGTCTATCACTCAATGCCACTTCCACGCCTCTGCTCTCCCCCCTCCCCTGGCCCCGTGCCTCGGTTCCTGCTGTGCCCCGGGTTTGGCAGGTGCCCGTCTCCTTGGTGAATATCTATTCCCTGTTTAAACACCACCTCCTCTGGGAAGCACTCCTGCCCTCCCCCCTCTCCCCACGGACCCGCACACTTTCAGGAAGGCAGAGGGACAGGGCCCCTGAGGACACGTGTCTGTCTCTGCCCCAAGACGGGCCTGCTGGAGGGGGCCCCGTGGGGACGCTGTCACAGGCCATGCTGTGGGCCAGCTTCCCGCCTCGCCCACTGGA
>NW_006299834.1:163256-168550 GCF_000327345.1 Myotis davidii
AGAGCCTGCTCACGGCCCAGCCCCTGGGCTGCCCTTGTAGGAGGCTCTGATGGAGGCAGGTGGAGAGGAAACTGTACCGCCCCCCCCACTGGGGAGCATGCGGGAGACAGTGAGCTGGGAGTGGGGGAAGGACAGACAGGAGCTGCGGGCGACGGGAAACGGATTTGGGGTAGAACGTGACTCTGCAGAGACTGGCCTCGCGGATTATAGCTTCTTTTGGGTCACATTACGTTGTTAAAACCAGGAATTCTGCCCTGGCCGGTGTGGCTCAGTTGGTTGGGCACCTGTCCCGTGCGCTGGGAGGTCACGGCTCAGTTCCCGGTCAGGGCATATGCTGGGGTGTGGGCTCGGTCCCCAGGAGAGGCGTGCAGGAGGCAGCAGATCAGTGTTTCTCTCTCCCTCTCCCTTCAAAAATCAATAAGAACATTTAAAAAGCCCACACAAAATCAGGAATTCTGCTTCTCGGAGGCACCCCAGCCTTCACTGTACCCCTAAAGGTCATTCTTTGGGTTGCCGTGCACGCTCCCCCAGGCCTGGCTGGCTGACTGCGAGTGGAGCCCCCCCCGCCCCCCCTTCCCCCCCGCAGTCTCCTGGGAGGAGCAGAGGTTGGAAGCCCCCTTCCCGCCTCCTCGGGCCAGGCCCCCTTACGGCCACACTCTGAGGTTTGTCCTCCAAGCGCCACTCCCACGCTGCGATCTCTCGGGCTCCTCGCTTAAAGGGGCCACAGCTCCTCCAGGATCCCGCACCCGCCTGCCAATTAGCCCTGCGGAGGCGGCCAGAACTCCTGCGGAGATGAGAGACCCGAGGACAATGCAGGCGCCGTCTTGTGTCCTCATCCAAGCAGCTTGTTAGGAGCAGAGCCGGGCGTCCTCCGGCTGCAGCCGGAAAGCGGCTTCCCGGGACCTGCCCCTGAGCCAAGGACAGGGCGGGCGGGGCCGAGGGGCACGGGGTCATCAGTGCGTTTACGGCTGCGCTGAGGGCTGTGGGGCGCGAGCTCCGGCCTCCTGGCCCCACCGAATCGCCCTGACACCCCGGCTCCAGCACTTGGTGGCTGCGTGGCCTCGGGCAGGTGACTCAAGGCCTCCTCTGTGGATGGGATGGATGACAGAGCGAGGGAGGGGCCTGGTGCCCAGTGAGGCTCAGAGAACAGGAGGTGTCTGTCCGACCTGGCCCCGCGGGAAAGGACAGCAACCTCACAGCTCAGACCAGTGATGCGAACCTTCTGAGCTCGGCGTGTCAGCGTTTTGAAAAACCCTGACTTAACTCTGGTGCCATGTCACATATAGAAATTTTTTGATATTTGCAGCCATAGTAAAACAAAGACTTATATTTTTGATATTTATTTTATATATTTAAATGCCATTTAACAAAGAAAAATCAACCCAAAAAATGAATTCGCGTGTCACCTCCGACAGGCGTGTCATAGGTTCGCCATCACTGGTGTAGACGGAGGGTGAGGAGCACCCCTGCTGAGGAGGTGAGGTGTGAGCTGGGCCCTGCCGGGGTTGGCCAGGCAACAGCATCCCAGGGAGAGGGAACAGCAGATGCAAAGACCCGGGTAGAAGTGAGGTTGGCGGGTCCCTAGGACCTGGAGGGAGACCTGGAGGCCGCGAGCAGTCCCACGTGGCCCCGGGTCACCCAAGCTCATCGGCTCCCAGGACTCAGATGTGCGTGTCTCATAGCACTGGGAAGCCCATCTTCCATGTTACGCCCATTTCACAGGTGAGGAGACTGAGGCTCAGAGAGACAGTGAGTCACCAGAGGCCGCGGGTGCAGGCCTCGGCCTGCCCAGTGCATTCCCGCCCGAAGCTAGGCCTCCGTGGCGTTTCGGCGTGGAGCTGGCGAGAGGCCTGCGGTCTGCCCTCGGAGGTGGGGAAGTCCTCAGGCGAGGATGGGCCCCGGGGGCACCTGGCTGCCCCGGCTCAGCGGGCCGTGGACCCTCCCGCGCCTCGGAGGGCACGGAGCTGAGTCTTTCCTCCAGGAGCCGGGCAGCCGGAGACCAGGAGGCCCGTTTCTGTGCTGCCCTGGGAGGCCCTGCCTCGCGGTCAGAAGGCTTCTGCTCTGATGGTTTCTTCATGCGTTTCTAACGCCACTGAATTTCAAACTCCGGGGACACTCTGGGTGAGGCCAGCCCAGGACGGTGCCTCCTCACAGGAGCAGGGCCCCGCCTCTGCCCACCCACTGCTGGTGCGTGCCCTGGAGAGACCAGGATTCGGGGACTCTCAGGGGACACCCCCCACCCCCCCGGCAAGAGGTGGGGAGACGGCAGGAGTTGGGCGGCCTGGGTTCAAACCCCAGTTCCGTTGCTCACCACCTCTCCAACTCTGGGTGAGCTAACGCACCGCCCTGACCTTCAGCCCCTCATCTCTAACACGGGCAACATGACGCAGGTTTGCGTGAGGAGGAAAGAAAAGAACCCGCGCTTGGTGCACGGCCTGGCAGAGGAGCTGTGCGCTGCTGTGGTGACAGTGTTCTCAATCCCACGGGCAGCGCTGGGCTTACCGCCATCAGAGGGCCCTCGGCCCAGGGCCAAGCCCCTCTCCAGCTGCCCACTGCCCACCCCTTCCTCCATGACCTCAGTCCTCCTCGAGGGACCCCACACCCCTTGTCCTGTCCAGCCTCTATCTATGTGTTGCACTTGCTGTTGCCTCTGTCCCTCTCCCCTGCTTCTCACCCCTCACCAACTTCCAGGACTGGGGGCTCCTCATTTTCCTCCTCAGCTTCGGCACCACCTCCAGGAGGGCCTCCCTGACCACGCCCTCGCTTCTCTGCTCAGCAACCACGATGACCCCCATGACCCCTGTCTCTTCCTTAAGCTGGAGTCTGGCTCTGCACGAGGGCCTGGCACTTCTTCCTACTCTCTCCATACCCCTCCCTGCCCCCTTTTTAACTTAACCGGCCACATGCACATGCTTGTGTAGGATGCTCATGCGAATCTCAGAAACCTGCAAAAGGAGGAGTAAAACCAGCTCGGCTCCCAGCCCCCACCCTCTCCCGTGAGCAGTGCTGCTCCCCGGCTGCTCTGGGTTTTGCTTTCAGCTCTGCGTTCCCTTTATAACTTTAAATAATACACTTCCGCCTCCTATTCATCCTGCCACACAATGTCTGCCGGCTCCGCTCTGAACCGTGGGGGCCCTGCCTGCCCACACACAGCCCCTCTCCTGCGCCCCCTCTCCTGCCTCCGTCAGTATTTCCTTCTCAGTGAGGCTCCCACTGACCCGAGATGACACAGAGACCACTTGCTTTCCGCTCCCCACCCCCCCGCAGCCGAGAGAGCTCCCCCCACACCCCACGGCACCTCGAGTCACGTCCAGACCCTGTTGTGGCTCCGGAGCTCACCTCCAGCCAGCCTCCCTGGCCCTCTCTGTCCCCCAAGCCCGCTCCCCGCCCCCTTCCCCTGGCCAGGAAGTCTGTTCCCTGCTGGCTTCTTGCCACTCACTCTGAGCCCTGAAGTCCCTCCCCGCAGGGCTCCGTGTCCATTCTGAGGCCCCTCCCGGACGCTCTCCACCCAGTGGCTTCCAAGTTCCTGGCCGCGCTGGTTACTCCTCCGCTCCGTTGGTAGTTTCTTCTCTGACCTTCCCAGGGGAGAGTAACCCACGCGCTCCTGGCCGTGGCCGTGGCCCAGAGCGATGGCCTTCAGGGGGCGCGGGGCAGAGAGAGCCGGAGCAGTGTCCACCCCAGGGTCTCCGTCCGCTGACTCGGGCCAGCACCGAGGGGACGCCCGGGGCCCTCCCTCCTCCCCTCTGCTCCTCTAATGGGCCTCCCCCACTGTGCGCCCGGGGTAGCCACGTTCCAGACGGAACAGCCAGTAATCGTTCACTGCAGCTCCGTCCAGGGACCAAGCCCACGGGCTGGAAATGAACCAGAGGGGCGCGCGACGTCAGCATCGTCCAAATATCATTCCCCCAGGAGCCTGGGAGCGGGATTGAACCTGCTGACCGGGAGTGCGGTCCCCGGGGAGGGCCCGCCTAGTGGTGAGTTCCAGGACACGGGTGGCTGCACTGCCACAGCCAGAGCCCCGTCACCTCCAGCTCCCTCAGTGCCGAAAGCCCGAGTCACAGGCCTCAGACTACGTGTGCCTGGACCCTCCGAGGGAAGAGGGGCCCCGTCCTGTTTTCCAGGGAACAGGAGAGGAAAGAGAAGGGCTGTTAGGCTGTGGCTGAGGCCAACTTCCGACCTCTGTGACCTCAGGAAGCCACTCGCCCCCTCTGAGGCTCTTCTTGCGGCAGGAGCTGCGAGCTGACAGGTGATGGATGAGCGGGGCTGGCGGCTGCAGGAGGGCTCCTTATTCCTCATCCATATGGATTCCTGCCGGGAGGGGCCGCGGCTCCCGGATGGGATCAGGCCGGCAGCTGTCAGGCGCCATCAGTTGACTTGATGAATGTGCGTTCCACTCAGCATCACTGGCGGAGGGGCCTGGGGCTGGAGTGATTGCAATCAAGGTTGAGCAGAGCTGATGGTATTAATGAGAGTCATTGCCCTCCAGGCAACTGGTCCAGGCGGAGGGAGGGCTTGGCGGCTTGAATCCCTCCTCCCACCGCTCTGGTTGCAATCAAGAGCACTTTCACGTGGCGAGGGGAGCTGCTGCGTGGCCCTCATCCCGGGGCCTCTCCGCGGCCGGCAGGCAGAGGCCGCCACCTTCCTGGGGCGCTGCCCCTGCATCTCCCGTGGCCTGTCCCTCTCGGAGGGCTGATCGGGCTCTCCGATCAAGGGCACCTGCTGGACGCCGGGGCCAACTTACCAAGATCCACACCTGCGAGTGACCGCCTGCTGCTGAAAGTTCTCCCCGGCCCCCCCAAAACCCACGCTCTGTGAGAGCCTGTCCCATCTGCTCCCTCACCCCAACCTCTCAGCCTGCTCCCTGAATTCCACCCTGTGCCCTGGCCTCACCCCCCACCCCCAGAACTCCATCCTCCAGGCCTTTGTCAGTGCTACCCCTCCCCTAGGACCCCTCCCTTCCTCTCCCCTGATCACCCCCTACTTACCTCTCAGCACTCACCTCCACAGGTTTCCGTGGGACGCACCGTCCAGTCTCCAGCCACCCCGCGCATGAGCTCACTTGGCCGCCTGCACCCCCTCTCCCCGCCCTCCCCAGCTGTACCTAATCTTTTACCCTCCTCTGTGCATGTGCCTGTCTCCCCCGGATGGTCACCAGCTCCCCAAGAAAGTGCCAGGCTCACTCACTCCTGGGCCCAGGTCTGGCACAAAGTAGTAAACTTTGCTGGGCAGGTCACAGCCTGCTCTGAGGAGCTCGCCTGGCCTGGCCACAGACACCATCCTCAGAGCTGTCACAT
>NW_006299834.1:168690-176592 GCF_000327345.1 Myotis davidii
GCCATGGTGCTACTGCGTGTGCTCCATGTCCAGACCTCTCAACGCTGTAGCAGCTCTGAGCTTCGCCTGCCCCTCATCCTCTTGCCTCCCACCCAGGACCACCCTAAGAGGAACAGGGAAGAACATTCCAGATAGAGGGAAGAGCATGTGCAAAGGCCTGAGGCAAGAAGGAGGCGGACCAAGCCTGCAGAGGGCCGTGAATGCCAGGACAGGGGCAGGCCAAGGCCATCAAGGGTTGGGACGTGCTCAGAGCTGAGTTAGAAGCTTCCAGGTGCCATGTCAGATGACACCCCTCAATGCACCCCTCTGGGCCTGGGCCTGTGCTGGGTGCTGAGGACCCAGAGATGGGCCCTGACTTCGAGGGGCTCATCCCTGCACAGAGGCAGGAGCATCCGTGTGGAAGCTCCGGGCCACTCTGGGTAATCAGGGAGGGCTTCCTGGAAGAGGGCTCCCTGAGCGGAGCCTTGTACACCAGCCAGGCCGGGAATGAGGTAGCCAGGCCGGGAACGAGACATCGCCAGGTGTGCATACAGCAAGGCTGAGCTGCGAGGGAGTTGGGGGGTGGGGTGCGCAGGAGGAGACGCGGTCGCAATGGCTGGCATGGTGCCAGGCGCCAGGCTGCGCTCCCCCTCTGAGATCTCATTATTCTCTCAGCCCCGCCCACCGCGGTGCTTTTACACCATTTACAGATGAGGACTCGGGGTCCCGGGAGGTTAGGTGCCTGCTGGGAAGTGGTGGAGGGATTCCGGAGAGGCTGCCCCACGGGGCCTTGCACTCAGACTTGGAGTCGCCAGCCGGCGCTGGCTGAGGGCACTGGGGAGCCATTGGAGATGTGAGGCAGAAGAAAGTCACGGTCAGACTCAGACTTTTAAAGGTGACTCTGGGGGCAATGGATGAGCCGGAGAGACCGGATCCAGGTGTGGCAGATTGGTCAGGAGCGGGCACCCTCTCCTGTTGGGAGTGCCACGGGCTCACCTGGCTGCCTGTACGCACAGCCCCCCCCCCCCCCCAGCCAGGCCAGAGCTGGAGGGGAGGGCTGGCCCCGCCCAGCAGTAAAGACCCCTGCGATGAGGTGATTATGTCTTGAGCTTTGCTTTAAAAACCTTAATGGATTTTTCCACTCCATAAAGCCGCCCGGGGGCCTAGGAATGATAATTGAGACGGGGAGCAGGACTAATGCGCTGAGGAGTGAGCTCCCCACCCAGCCTCGCTGCTTTGCTGCCAGCCCCAGAGGGTGCAGTGTGAGGCCTACGCCGCCGTCGCCACCCTCCACGCGTGTGACAGGAGCCCTAGCCGGGGTCCCTTCATGCCAGCGCTGTGCTCAGGCTCTGCCCAGAACGCAGTCCCTGGCAGCCCTCACTGTCCATTCTCAGGTGGAGACACCGGGGCACAGGTGCCTGCATCCAGCTCCGAGGCTTGCATACCTCTGGGGATGGGGTGCTCACCACCACCCCTCAAGTTCTTCCTATGATCCAGCCTCCCGCTCACCTGTCCAAGGGGCGGGAAGAAGGGACGTTCTGGGGCCACGTGGCAATTGGACTCCTCTGGCCTGGAGCCCCATCTCTTTCTAGCCCCCCACAATCCTTCTTGCTGGGAGGCCACTTTAATAATAATAACACAGCCCAGCCAGCGTGGCTCAGGGGTTGAGCGTCGACCTATGAACCAGAAGGTCACAGTTCCATTCCCAGTCAGGGCACATGCCCAGGTTGCAGACTCGAACCCCAGTGTGGGGCGTGCAGGAGGCAGCCAATCCATGATTCTCTCTCATCATGGATATTTCTATCTCTCTCTCCCTCCCCCTTCCTCTCCGAAATCAATAAAAAGATAAAGTAATAGTAACAATACCACAGTAATAAAGCAGCTAACACAGGTTCGGTGTTTGCAGGAGGCAGGCCCAGTTTTACGCACCCACTCGCCATTCTGTACAGAGGCCACAGGGTGACGCCATGTTACCGCTGAGGACACTGGGACCCAGAGGCCACGCAGCTTCTCAGGTGTGGGAATGGGAGTCTGTGGGCATATGTGGCCATGAGGCCCAGGGCCTCTGGTCACCAAGGGGACCTCTGACACTGGAGAGTGTCCCCACAGCGCCGGCTCCTGCTCTGGGGCCATCAGCCGGCGGGCACCCCGGTTCCAACGCCGTCCTCTGCACAGCGGACCCCCCTCGCGAGGTTCCTGTTGCAGGACAGCCGTTTACTAAGAAGGGCCGGAGGCTCCATGCAGGGCTGCGTGATGCTGGGAACCTCTGTCCCCCAAGAATTTATGGAGTTGAGAAGGTCCCGCTCTGCTCCCTGGAGTCTGGGGTACAGGGGGCTCAGGTCCCAAACTTGGTCCTAACCAACCCCTCGTGTGTGACTTGGGCAGAGGACTTCCAGGCCACAGCCCCTCCAGCCCCGCCGGCTTGTTTTCTGTGCACCTGCTATGTGCTGGGTGCCAGGAGCAGACTTCTGCCATCCTGATCGATACTGCGTGAGTGGGGGCCGTGCCCACGTCATGAAGAGGAAGCTGAGACCCAGCCCTCTAGTCACTGACTCCAGCTCCCGCTCTGGGCTGGGGTCTGGGGTGAAGCTGCCCCGCTCCACACCCATAGCTACTCTTGTACCCCAGGCTCCGTGTGCGTCCCTCCCGGCTCCTGTGTGACCCGGGGGCACACGGAAGGACACAGGATTGTTTGGAGCCAACATCTGGCTCCGCCTCCCTGCAGGACTGGGCCTGGGCGGGTAAAGGGGAGCGCACCCCGTGTGCTGAGAGGGATGTCCAGCACTCCAGGCTGTGCCAGGTGTTAGTCCCGGCCCTCCTTCTGGCCGCCCCAGTGTTGTGTGGACGCAGACAACATCTGGGCTGTGCAATCCAGCTGCAGGGACTGCAGAAGCCACAGGCTGCCAGGAGGGGAGACAGCAGCCACCCCGGAGTTCCCCTTGGTTGGGGCACAGCCCTGCTTGAGTGCCCCCCTAACCCCATCACTCCTGGGGTCTCTTCTCTGACCGGGGCCAGTGTCTGTTACTAGACACACAGACTATAGAGGCGGATCTATGCTTGAATTGTGGCCCCATGTGACGTTGGGCAAAGGGCTTCATTTCTCTGAGCCTCGGCTTCCTCATCTGTAAAATGGGGTAGTAACAAGAGTTTTGCAGTTGCACCAAGCGTCCAGAGAGAGTGCTCGCGACCCTCAGGTGTGCTCATCCTCTTGTGTCACAAATCCGCGAGCCGGGCAAGACGCCTAATGAGCCAGTTAGTTAGGAGTCATCTTTATTGCAGGTTCAGGGCAGATCACTCTGTCAAATTCTGAGCACCACACACAGGAGGTCTCTTGTATT
Organism: Myotis davidii; assembly: GCF_000327345.1. Taxonomy (NCBI): domain Eukaryota; kingdom Metazoa; phylum Chordata; class Mammalia; order Chiroptera; family Vespertilionidae; genus Myotis; species Myotis davidii. Next base: position 172,008 of record NW_006299834.1, read on the forward strand.
TATACTTTCCGAGCCTCTTTGTTTGCAGATATTACAGAGGGCTCTGTGTGCGTTATTGTGACAGACAGTGGCAGCCTTGAATACATAATGAGTCTGGCATAAGAATATGGGAATTGTTATCAGTATTAGCCTATTACATTGGATGGCCAGCTTGCAAGGTCAGACAGTTAAGTTTATCTTTTTCTATTATTTGAACTAAAAACAGTCATTTTACAGAATAACAGACTGTCTTAAAGTGACAGGGTTTATAATGACAGAGCTTACAGGACAAGGGATTATCTAACAATAGCAGAGAATTCCAAACAGCAGTTTTCCATACAAGATGGAGGTTACTATGCTTCAATCCCACCCGCACCTGCCTCCACACCTGTGCTTCCGGAGGGAGCCCGTTTTCTCCCCGTGGCCACGATGCCCCCTCCGTGAGGCTGCCACCTTTCGTGCCCTCACAGGCCTCCTCCGTGCTCACGTGAATGTCTGTGTTTGCCTGCTGCTAAGTCTCACAGCCAGGACTGACCGGGAGTTCCCGCTTGGCTCTGTTTTTTTGAGGTTGTTTTGAATATTATAGATCCTTTCATTTCCACATCAATATTAGGGTCAGCTTATCCATTTACACACACACACACATGCATGCACACACGCACATATACGCACACGTGCACATGCACGCACACACACACGTACACACACGCACACATGCATGCACATGCACATGCACACACGCACACATGCACACACACACACACACGCACACACGCACATGCACATGCACACATGCACACGCACGCACACATGCACACATGCACGCACACGCACGCCTGATGGGGTTCAGGCCGGGAGAGCGTTCGATGTGCAGGTCGATTTGTGCAGCATTAAAACCGTCACCTTGCGTCTTCTCATCTGTGAGCACGGCCTCGCTCTCCACTTTTAAAGACCTGATTCGCTTTCTCTCCGGAACGCTCTGGCTGTCCGTGGGGGTAATTACCGACCAGCACCAGCCGTGTCATGTGTGCGTGCCGACAGCTTTATTTCTCCTTTCCCCAGGCCTCATGCGGGCCCTCTTCTTGCCTGTTTGTCCCCCTTAATCTAGAGCGAATGTGGTGGTCGTGGGCACCCCGATGTGTTCCTGACCTCGGGGAGGGGTTTTCAATCTTTCACTGAGTGTGATGTTTGCTGGAGGCTTTGTAGACGCCTGTCATCAGGTTAAAGAAGTTTCTTTCCTCTCTTCTGAGGTCACTTACACTTTAAAGCCATAAATGGGCGTCGAATTTGATCAAGGGCTTTCCTACAGGTGAGATAAACATATGACCGTGTGTGATGTTCCTCCCACGTGGGGAGCCACCTGGCTGGACCCTCCTCTGCCCGAGCAATCTCGCATCCCAGCGTAAACCCACTCGATCCCGAGGCACTGTTCTTTGTCTCTTTAGCCAGATTCTGAGTTGCTAATATTTTAAGACTAGAGGCCCGGTGCACAAAAATTTGTGCACTCGGGGGAAGGGGGGGTCCCTCAGCCCGGCCTGTGCCCTCTCGCAGTCTGGGACCCCTCGGGAGATAACGACCTGCTGGCTTAGGCCTGCTCCCGGGTGGCAGAGGGCAGGCCCAATCCCTGGGTGCAGCCCCTGGTCGGGCTCAGAGCAGGGCCGATTGGGGAGTTGGGGTGCCCCCTGTCATGCACAGAGCAGGGTGATCGGGAGGTTGCGATGCCACCCCCAGTCACGCTCAGGGTAGGGCCGATTGGGGGATTGGGGCACCGTCCCCTGTCACACTCAAGGCAGGGTCGATGGGGAGGTTGTGGCGCCACCCCCTGTCACGCACAGAGCAGGGCTGATCAGGGGGTTGAGGAGCTCCCCCCTGTCACTCACAAAGTAGGGCCGATAGGGGAGTTGGGGCACCGCCCCCCGTCACACACAGAGCAGGGCCCGTGGGGGGCGGGTTGACACCCCGCCCCTTGTCACACACAGAGCTGCAGGGTGATCAGGGGGTTTGGGCGCTGCCCCCTATCACGCTGATCCCAGTGCCGGGAGGCCTCTCGGCTCCGCTGATCCCAGTGCTGGGAGGCATATTACCCTTTTACTAGATAGAATAGAGGCTCGGTGCATGGGTGGGGCCGTCTGGTTTGCCCTGAAGGGTGTCCTGGATCAGGGTGAGGGTCCCCACTGGGGTGCCTGGCCAGCCTGGGTGAGGGGCTGAGGGCTGTTTTCAGGCTGGGACTGAAGCTCCCACCCGCTCCTTTTTTTCTTTTTTCTTTTTTTATTCTGGGCCAGCTTTAGCTCTGAGGCCTTGGCTGTTGAAAACAGGTTTCTGGCCTTTATTTACTGTCTGTATTTGATACAATGATCCAGCCCGGCTGGCTGAAGCCCCGCTGGGAACGTTGGAGTCCTCCATCACTGAAGCAAGCAAGCCTCCCTGTTCGCATCAGCTGCCTGGCTGCCGGCCGCCATCTTGGCTGCCAGTTAATTTGCATATCTTGCTGATTAGCCAATGGGAAGGGTAGCGGTCGTACGCCAATTACCATGTTTCTCTTTTATTAGTGTAGATTTTTGCATCTTTAATTTTGTCCTTTCACTTTTCTTTTCTTCATTATTTTAATTGTGGCTTTTTTTTGAGAGAGAGAGAAAAAGAGAGAGAGAGAAACATGGATTTGTTGTTCCACTTATTGACACATTCACTGATGGCTTCTTGTGTGTGCCCTGACTGGAGATCGAACCCACAATGGTGGTGTATCAGACGACGCTATAACCAACTGAGCTACCTGGCCGGGCCATCACCCCCCTTAGGTGTCAGTTACTTATTTCTGCGTAAAACACTGCACCGGAGCACACGGACCGGGACCACCTTTCCGCTAATGGGCTCCGCGGGCCCGTCATTCAGACCAGCCCGGCCGGACGCTCACCCCCGCTCTCTGGGTCTGGCTTCTCTCTCTGAGGGACGTTTGAGGGGCCGTCATTTTCTCTCGGCTCTTTGGTCTTCCTCCCGTGCCCATAGCCTTCGGGACGGCTTCATTTTTGAGAGGAGTCTGCCTGTCGGTCTCGTGGTTGCCGCACGGAAGGTAACGCAGGTGCTGTCAGATTTTGTCTCTGGTTTTGCTTCATCAGATTTGGAAACGTCTTAGAAATTACTCTTTCAAACATTGCTTCCGCCTAGCTTACTTCTCGTCCCACTTCTGGGATGCCAATTATGTGTGTGTTGTACCTTTTAACTGACTCCGGTGTCTCGTATTATCTTGCCTGTATTTTTCCTCTTGTCACTCTGTGCTTTCATCGAGACATTTCTTACTCATTTTCTAGTTAAATTAACTCCCTTTCGGCCTAGTCCACTCTGCGGCCAACACCATCTATTGAATTCTTGTTTTCAGTTCTTGTATTTTTCATCTCTAGCTTTTCCTTTCGCTTTTTTTTTGGTAAATTCCAACTTTGGGCTGACATTCCTCATCTTGTCACCTCTTTCCTGGAACATACAAACCGCAATCATATATATTCATGTCTGTTCCTGGTAACGCCAGTATTGGGACCCCCCTCCCCCTGTGGGATGTTTATTTTACGTTTTCCCTCTTGTTCCAGTTACCGGTACGTCTTGGGGGGTTTTTGGTGAGTGGTGAACATGGTGCACAAACTTGTAGCGTGTCTGTATAATGTTACAGTCCCCTCGAGGGGGTTACGTTAGCTTCTGAAGGCATTTAGATGTGGGGAGATGCCCTTTATCCACCAGGGCCGCCGATGCAGTGCCGGGCTTAGTCTTTCCTCCGGGCGCTCGTCCTCGGGTTCACCCTGTTCCTAGGACCCGGCTGCCTGCAGAGGTCCGCCCGAGACTGTGGCCTCTCCCTCCTCGGTGCTCTGGACTCAGATGCGTTTTTCCCCACATCCCATGCATCTACTAGATCCTGCTTAGGTTTCAGCCTCTTAGCAGCCACTTTCTACTTAGGATTTGGCAAGTTTCACAAAGGGGAGATGGAGGAAGTACTGGACTCACTCCTCTCTGCTCTTTGTTTTTTTGTGGGTTTTTTGGTGAATCCTCAGCCAAGGATATTTTTTTCATTGATTATCAGTGGGAGGGAGGGAGTGGGGAGAGAGAGAGAGAGGGAGAGAGAAGAGAGAAGAGAGACATATCAACTGGCTGCTTCCTGTGCATGTCCTGACTGGGACCAGATCCAACCTGCAACCAGGAACCAAACACAAGACCCTTCGGTGCCCGGGCTAATGCTCTAACCACCGGGCAGCACCAGCCAGCGCCTCTGCCTTTTTCCTCCTGGAATTTAGCTCTTGAGTCCTGTGTGCCCGACAGCCCTGAGCTCTGAGGGGTGTCTCCCGGCTGCGCACGGTTTCCCAGAGCTCCGACGAGCTGCCGCTTCCTGCTTGCTTTCTGCTCGGCTCCCAGGCTCTCGGGGCGGCTCCCAGGCTCTCGGGGCGGCCGCTGCACATGGACGGCCGTCTGCGTCTCCCGGGAACAGCGGGGCAGGCTACCAGCCTCACGGCCGAGTCCCCCTTCTCTGGGAGCTCGGGCCCTGCAGTCCCGCTGCCTCCGTAGCGCTCCCTCACCTCAAACACATCTTCCCGGCATCTCCTCCGTCCTCCCTCCTTGCTAGGGGCTC
>NW_006299834.1:176629-177401 GCF_000327345.1 Myotis davidii
TGATTTATCAGACGGGCGCGCGGGAGCCAGTGATGAATGCACTGTCCCTCTGAGGTGTGGGCACACGCTCCCCCACATCGGGCGGGTGTCAGCTCCCGCAGCCTCTCCCCGGGGCCCAGACCTCCTTCTTGTGCTCCCTCAGAGCCCCGGCCATGCTGGGGGCATCGTGTGTGTCCTGTCCCCCTGCCCCGCAGCAGGGGCTCCCAGCGCTGAGATGGTCACAGGTCATCGAGGGGAGGAGCTATTCGGGGGCACCTGTCTGACGCTGAGCTGTGGGGGGACCTGTGCCCACAGGGCTTGGGTGGGTGCTGCCCAGGCCCCAGTGCATCTGCTCCCCCGCCGCTGGAGCTCACAGTTCAGAGGCCAGAGGTCCAAGGTCAAGGTGTCTTCAGGGCTGCACACCTGCGGGCTCCGGGGAGGGTCCCTCCTTCCTCCAGCTCTGGGGCCTCCTCCTCGAAGCCCTCACCTTGCCTCGTTGGGCCGGGTCTCCCTGTGAGGGCACGGGCGTCTCTCCTTGACGAGGACTCTGCTGAACGGTGACTGGGGGGCTGGCAGAAAGTGCCAGGGGACGCTGGCATCACGGCGGCTGAGCCCGTCCCAACTCTGCTGTGTGACCTCGGGAGCCCTTAGCCTCTCTGTGCCTCAGCGGCTGCATCTGGAAAGTGGGTCTGATGACAGGCTCCGCCCAACGGGCCCGTGTGGATAGGCGAGCAGCTAGCTGAGCCGTGGGCGGCCCCGCACACCCGGTGCTGGAGGGTCGCTGTATCGGTTT
>NW_006299834.1:177513-178707 GCF_000327345.1 Myotis davidii
GGGGCCCTGTGTCGCTGGGCCACAAGCTGGTTCGGACCAGCATCTGCCCCTGAGAGCCCCCAGGACACGGCGCCGACTGAGATGCAGGGAGCAGGGGCTGGGGGACGCTGGGGCTGGAGGGGACCCGGATGAGGATCCGCCTCTCTCCCTGGGCATCAGCGAGGGCCTCCTGGGGGTCCGAGCCGTCCAAGCAGCCCCGTGTGACCCTGCGCAGGTCTCTATCCGCCCCCCCCGCCCCGGCCTCTGCTTCTGTGTGTGTAACAGGCGGGAGTAACACATCCCTTACGTGCCGCTCCCGCACCGAGGCCACGGGGCGTGGGGACAGGCAGGAATGAGGTGCAGGGGGCCCTGCGGGGGCATCGGGGAGGCTTGAGGAGACGAGGCCCCGAAGTCCCTCTGCAAGTCTGGGACCCACTAGGAAGGCCGGTCAAGCCTGGAGCCCTGCAGGCACCCTCCTGCCAAGGCCTGGGGGCACCTGGCGGCGGCTAACGGGTGCAGCTCGAGGCAGGAGCACTGCTCTGCGGCGGCTTCATTTCGTTTCCGCCAGAGCACCCTCTTAGGGCCACCCCGGAGCACAGAGCAGCGGGGAGCTTATCCGTAAGGCGCCCTCAGATGGCTCGGGGCGCCTGCTTGCAGGGGCCAGGGTCGCAGTCTGGGAGGTGCGTGTAAGCGAGTGTCTGTGTGTGTGTGCGCGCACACGTCGGTGTGTTTCAGTCGATAGGGGCTGAATTGACCCACAGGCTAAGGAACAAAAGTGCAGATTGGAAACAAAGCCCGGCTTCCGCGAGCATCGAGATGTCAGGAGAAGATGTCTTTATTCCAGAAGCTTCTGCAGCTCCCCGCAGACAAAGGCCCCCCTCAGATGTGCCCTGACTCAGGTTCGCGGGCCTCCTCACAGTAGCGCAGCTCCAGGGACCGGGTCTGGGGAGGAGGGCGAGGCCAACCCTCATCGCGGGTGGGAGCAGGGCGGTGCCGGTGGCTGCGTCCAGGAGGTGCTGTGACAGGTACCCTGAAACCCCCTGGGACCAGCAGGAGCCTTCCCTGCTCCCCACACCCCTCCCTGCTGGGCAATCCTCACCCTTGGAGAGCGTCCTTTCCTAGGAACTTCCACCGGGACTCTCCTGGGTTGGGAGCAGGGTGGCTTCATTCCTCTCACTCCCGCCCCTTCCTCCCATTCCCCCACCCCCTGATACC
>NW_006299834.1:178991-180080 GCF_000327345.1 Myotis davidii
CCCACCCCCTCCCCTCTTCCCTGCAGGCACCGCAGGTATTTCCCAGGCTCTTTGGGGCAACATGCAGCCCAGGTGAATCTCACAGACTCAGACTCGCGTGGAATCTAAAGCTCCCGCCTGACCCCACTGAGCCCAGCTGTGGTCTGGGAGCCGGAGTGTGGTCAGTTCTCTCCTGTCCCCTCCCTCCACCTCCTCCCTTGCTGGGTGTGGGCTTAGCTGTGACCTTGGGGAGGCCTTGGGGGGGTGGTGGCGCTGTTGGCGCTGGTCGAGGGATTGATTCCCTGTGGGAAGTCCTGCTGCCTTGGGGGTGACACAGGCCCTGGGCCTGCCCAGTCCCCCCTCCTTCAGCCATGGCCACCCCCCCAGCAGAACACGGGGTGTGGGTGGTCCCACCCCTCTGATCATGAACAAGGTCAGGACTGGGGGTCATCTGCTTGTGAGGAGGCCAGGGTGGCATCTGGGGGACCCCTGGGCAGGGCGGGGCCCAGCAGGGGCACGGCTATTCTGAGAACTGACAGACATGGAGGACGGGCTGAAAGCAGGTGGCTCCTTTGGGGAGACCAGGCTGGGAAGGCCCGCGGCTGCCCCAGTCACACAGGCAGCCAGGACGGGGCAGGGCCTTCCTCCAGCAGCCAGGAACGTCCCGGGCTCCCCAGCGCCTCCTCAGGGCCGGGACACGGCCAATGGCTCTACATCCGGCTGCAGGCGGCAGCCAGGGGCTCAGTCCTGGAATGAGCTCGAGGGTACAGAACGACACTCATTTATCTTGGCACCGGCGTGTGGGCGCCTGCCAGGCACACGCGCTGTTCAGGAATTGTTGGACGAGGCGTGAATGACAAGGTACAGCCCCGCTTTGGAGAAACACACACCAGAAGAAGGCGGCTCGCCACATGTCTGCCACCCGACGCCCAGCCAGGGCCAGGCCGCGTCTCCTGCCGGGTGGGCCCGCCGACCTCGGGGTGACGGCTGCGGGGAGCCCATCTTTGCCACATCTTTGCGGCCCGTGCTAATTCTGAAGCCCCCAGCTGTCATGGAAATGGGTCATGAAGGTTGGGGGGGTTCCTCGGGGGGCAAATCTGGCCCCCACAT
>NW_006299834.1:180204-180710 GCF_000327345.1 Myotis davidii
CCCAGTGCCCCCCCCCACCCAGCAATACCCTGCGACCGACCCTGGTGGGATGAAAAGCCCTCCCCCCCCGCAGCCCCCTGGCCCTGAATTCCTCGCCCCCTGTGGTCCCAGCGGCTGCCAGCCTAACGGGACGGCGTGGCCAGGGAGCCGCAGCAGCAGAGGGCATGTGTCCTGGTCCCAGTTGGAATTTCCCCCCAAATTCCACTTCCATGGTGGCCGCTGAGAGCGGGATTCCACAGCCCAGGCCACAGGGTCCGGGGGACTGGGCCCCATTCATGTTCAGTGGCTGCTTCTGTGCTACTTCACCCGCCCAGAGGTCCCACTTAACAGATGGGGAAACTGAGTCAGGGGTCAACTCATGGCTGGAGGAGCCTCATCCAGGGAAGGGCAGTGCAGAGATTTGTACCCACATCTGGGGGGGGGGGCGAGAGAAAGGATGGGGAGTCCCCCAGTTCCTCATCCCCAACCCTTTGTATCGAAGTCCTTGGCCCTTTGAGAATTCTATT
>NW_006299834.1:180795-191057 GCF_000327345.1 Myotis davidii
CCAATCAGGTTCCTTCGGGTAATTTTCCCTCCACCGCCTCCCCACCCGTTCCCGGGTGCGAAATCCCCCGCTGTCTCTGCTGGATTGGGGACTGGGTTCAACCTCCTGCCCCTGTAGCAACCGTCTTGAATGAAGTCCTTGCCGTGTTTAGCGAGAATCCGGCGCAATTTTCTAACGCATGCTCCTTCACCCCCGCCAGCCCCGCCCCCCCAAACGGCTCACCTGAAACTCTCACTCGGACTCCCCTCCCTGGTGGGCACGCGCAGCTCCCGCACCTCAGTTCACATCTGTGAAATGGGCGCAGAGGAGCGAGGGAGCCGAGCGCCACACGGAGGCAGCGCGCCCAGAGCAGGTGCTCAGCACACGGCGCGTTTCCTCCCTGGGTCTGGCTCACAAGCCGCCTGAGAGCTGCCAGCACAGAAAGAACCCACGTCGCTGGGAGAGGCTGTCCTCCCGCCGGGAAAACAGTCCCAGGTGGCGAGCGAGCGGCCCGCTCAGAAACGGCGGCATCTGCCAGCTCCGCTCCTCCATTTGTCTCTCCATTTCGGTGCTCAAAGGGACAGGCAGGTGGCCAGCCGCGGAGGAAGGGGATGAAAGGGCCGGGGGCTATTGGACGGGGCGCGGCCTGTGGGTGCGGTGCGGTCTGCAGCTTTGTTTCCCCCTCAACTGGAGCCGCGGGGCAGGGAGTGGGAAGTGTCTTAGACGCCGGGCAGCACTGTCTTTCCCGACCCCAGGCATGCGGCTCTCAGGACCCGCTGGGATGCCTGGGAGCCCACCCGGGCAAGCATCTTAGCCGTGGTTGGCTGGCTTCCAGGGTAGGGCCTGGGGCCGGTCGGTGAGACCTGGCAAGGGTGGCAACTCCAGCTCCTGGGAGCCGGGCCCTGGAGGTCTGTGTTTCCTGCAGGGAGACAGAGGCCCAGAGGAGGGGACAGCCGGCCCAGGTCACAGGCAAATGGGTGTGGGAGCCGGGAGGCTGGGGAGACCCCTCCCGTCCTTCTATGCTGTTCCCAGAGCTGCCTGATGGCGAGGCCGTCCCTGCACCCGTCCCAGTGCCAGCTGCACCACGTGCCCTCTCGGGCGCCCGCAGCCACCAGGCTCTGTCATCAGAGCCCTGATCAGGCTTCGTGCAATCACCGATGTCACTCCCTCTGTGGGGGCAGGTGCATCTGAGCCGGCAAAGAGGCAGCAACAAGTTGAAACGAACGTGAGTTGTGCCACCTCCTACAGGCAGCCCCGCTCCTGTACACGGATGTGGGGTGGCGGCTGAGACCTGACTGAGAGGCTGTCATCTCCGGTGGCCCAGACCTGGCAACGGACAGCCCATTACAATAATACTGTTAAACTGGCAACATCGCCGCCGCCGCCAGCCGAGTCTTACTATGAGCCAGGTGTTTCCTCCGTGTTCTACTGAAGGCGCGGACAGTCGTGGGAGGCGGGTATTATTATCCTAATTTTTCAAACAAGAAATCGGAGGCTCAGGGAACTGATTCCTCTGAGGAATGGGGGCGTCGCTCTAAAAGAGATAGTTCTAGCCAGGGTGAGGCTGGGGGCACAGGGCGGGGCTGGGATGGCATTACTGTCCTAGGGCAGCTAGAAGCAGGTGGCTTAACACCACGGAAGTGCGTCCTCTCTCAGCCGGGGCCGGGGGTCAGGGTGCCCGGGGCTGGTGCCTCCTGAGGCCGCGAGGACATGCTGCCCCGGCCACTTTGCTTGGCTTGTGGATGCGTCATCCGACATCCACCCCCACCTCCGCAGGCTCCACCCGTGTGCCAGTCTGGTCCAAAGCTCCCCTTTCACGAGGATGTCGGCCATGTTGGGCTAGGGCAGTGGTCGGCAAACTGTGGCCCGGGAGCCGCAGTTTGCCAACCACTGGGTTAGGGCACACTTTAGCATGACCTCAGCAACATTATATCTGTGACAATCCCACGTGAGGTTGGGACTTCAACACACACATTGAGGGGACATGATATAACCCAGGGTAGCCACCCAGGCTGCCCAGGGGGCTGCAGGTGAGCCGGGCCAGCACAGAGTCAGTGAGGCGGGCTGAGCACCAGGTGGGCCTGGGACAGGCACTGGCAGCAGGGACTGCGGGATATGGGCACCACATGTGCCTGCGAAACCAGCTACTTCTCAGCTGTCAGGACAAATGCTTCCACCCCCCCACCCCCCAAATCATAGGCCAGGGTGGCCCTTGGCCCTCCCTCAGCCCCCAGATCTGCCCCCGGCCTCCTAAGCCCCCGGCATCCATTCACCATTCATACATAAGCAGGTGCGTATGTAACATTGCTAATGGCAGGGGATGGCTCAGGGGGAAGCTGGGCCAGCAGGTGCAAGTGTCAGGGTGCGGGTGCTTCAGAGAGGCCTCCCTTCTACAAAGACCACACGTCCACCGAGGTGGCAGGAAGGAGGAGGCCGCACAGAGGTCTCTGGAGACAGCAGAGCTATCTGGGAAGCAGGAGCAGCCAGCGCAAAGGCCCTGAGGTCAGCGTGTGCTTGACGTGGCCGGGGAGCAGCGAGGAGGACAGCACAGCTGGAGTGGAGAGGAGGCGCAGGTGGGAAGGACGCAGGAAAGGAGGCCTCGGAGGTGGGGGGGGGGTGCCTCGTGTACCCCATCCCAGGACCCCCTCTCTGACCCCGGCTTGTGCCCCTCGACCTCCCCATCTGGTGGTAGGAGAAGCCTCACCCTCGGCATCCCAAAGGCTCACGTGCAGGCCCCGGGCGGGTCCTCGCTGCACAAGCAGCCTGGCTCCCAAGGCGGCGAGAACAAGCAGCGAGCGCCTTTCATGATGGAAATCGCTTTATAGAACAATGTCAGGAAGCCCCGGGAGGAGCCGGGGAGAAGGCCCCCAGAAAGATTAAAACCAAAACAACGGCCTCACTATGAATAGAAACCCCATTTGCAAAAACCACAAAAGCGATCACAATATTTCCCAGTCTTCCCGCGGCTTCGGTTTAATTGCCACAGAGCACCACGCTCTGCCTGATGCTTTAATCAACCAATTTAGATGTACTGCCGTGCGTGACACACGCTTGATTTCTGATAAATGGAACAGAAATACATTTAAAAAACCCACTTGCACAGTCGGGAGCAGCGGGCACGGCTCCCTGCCCGCACTCTGCCCCGTTTCTGCAGAATCCCAGTTCCTTCCTTCAGCAAACTTTTTGCTGAGGGCCTACTATGTGCACCGCCCCAGGGGACAGCAGGAAGCAGGCAGGCAGAGTCGCGGCCCTCCTGTTGGAAGGGCATTTGCAACGAGAGCAAAGAGATGGTCAGGGGGCTGTAGCTAAGGGGGGAACCTAACACAGAACAGCACTGGAAGGAGGACCTTACAGGGGCTGGGGTGGGAGCACTGAGGCGGCTGCCACCTTGCAGAGCTGAAATCCAGGGAAGATTTGAGGTAGGCGAGCAGCTAGGTGCAGGAGTCTTAGGGCCAGAGCCGTGCAGGGAAGGGCAGCTGTGAGCCAAGCTTAGCCATGGGCGAGATGGGGCCGCTGAGGGCTGGAGCACCCAGGGACGCGGTCACTCTGACCTCCAAGGCATCCCCTCAGGCTGCTCACTGAGGGTAGGCCTCTTGCCCACTGCTCCCTCCACCCCCACCTACCAGCCCACCCAGCACCCCGTTCTTTTGATCAGCACCTGTTCACCTCTCCATCAGGAATCTGCCCACCTGTCTACCCACTAAGACACACATCCAACATCCCCACCCCCAACCCACGATGCATTCCCCCCCGCCACCAACAATAGTTATAAGCATTATATGAGTTAATTAATACACATACTATGCTTAGAGCAGTGCTTGGTACCCCAGTAAATATTGGCTATGTGTAAATTATTATTACCGTTGCCACTGTCTCTCCAGACTCACCCACCATCTTTCACCTGTTAACCCATCAGCCAAATATCCATCACCCATCCACGCATCACTCACTCACTCATCTATTCAACAAGCCATCAGTTCATCATCTCTCCATGATGCTCTCCATCCATCCATCCACCCATCCACCTATCCACCCACCCATTCATGCCTCCATCTATCCATCCACTCATACACTCATACACTCATCCATCCATCCATCCATCCATCCATCCATCCATCCATCCATCCGTCTATCCGTCCACCCACCTACCTATATCATCCATCCTTTCATGCATTTACCCACCGTCTTTTGCTCATTTCCCATTTCTCCATGCATCCAACCACCAGTACCCACCTACCTGACTGCCCAGGCCTCTGCTCATCTCCCAGGAGGCAAAGACATGGGAACTTGAATCTGACACTGGACTGTCAGTGTCCTTGGGAAGGACAGGCCCACACAGAGGAACTACCTGTCAGAACGAGGGCCTCTGCCCTAAAAGCCAGCGGGAAGCAGAAAAGGCAAATCTGACCAGACTAATCAGGGGAGACTTCCTGGAAGAGGAGAGCTGTCTGAAACCGTGATTCCCAGGGACCCCCAGCCCCAGTGTCCCGCCAGCTGGCACCAACCAGGCTCCAGCGCCGCTCCATCCACCACTGCCCCTCTGGTTGCTTTAGTCACCTCTGCAAAAATTATCTTGTTATTTTTTTCTCATGACAAAACCCAGCTGTGAGACAGCACGCGTGTGCCTGGTTTTATAGTGACAATAATAAAGCAACACTCCAAGCTGAAGCCTCAAGTCTACCTGTGGGCCCAGGGGAGAGGGGATCAGGAGTGGGGAGGGCCCGGGAGTGGAGCAGTGGGTCCTAATTACACCGTGGACTTCACGCGTCGTTATCGGCCGTGAGGAGAGAGGCTGATTTGGGGTGTGGGGAGAATTAATTAAAGTTGGGGATGCGCTCACAGAGCTGAGGATAAAAGGTGCAAGGCAGGAGGCAAATGTGCTTATTAATAAAACATCGGTGCCACGCCGCAGGCCCGGGGGGAGCTGGGAGGGGCGCCCGCTGAGCCCCGCCCGTCAGACCCACTTATACACAACTTCTCACCCGAGGCCTGCTCCGGCTGAGGGTCCGAGCCGGGTCGGACCCAGGCCAGGTTGGGGAAGCTCCTGGTGGGGACGGAAGCACAGACAGTGCCATCCCGTGTGCCCAGGCCTGTGACGGGCGGGGAGCCCAGAGGAGACAGCGATCGGCCTGAGCTCAGAGCGGCCTCCCGGAGGAAGGGACTGGCCTGGGTCCTCACTGATGAAAGGAGCCGAGAGACGGCCGAGGACGAGAACATGGAGAGGGGGGGCGTGGTGGCAGGCAAGGATGGCATGCTCGGGAAGACAAGAGACTGAGCAAGCCCACAGCGCCTGTGGCAGGGAGGGGCTGGGAGCAGGGGAACCCAGACTATCCTGGAGGCAGTGGGGAGCCAGAGCAGGGTTTGGAGTAGGAGAGTGGGGTTGTCGGATTTGGGTTTCACGCAGAGCCCCTGGTTCCTGTTGGGAGAATGGCCCAGTGGGCCAGAGAACGGAGTCAGGAAGCTGGCTGGCTACTGCACACGTCCAGGCACACGTCCAGGCAGGAGACAGTGAGGTGCGGGCAGACAGTGAGGCTAGGAGGAGTGGCTGCTGGGCTGAGTCGGCGACTATAAAGATGGTGGTCAAGGGCAGAGTTTCCACACGGATTGGTCCCCCTGTGTCCATGGCACGGTCCCCGCCTGCTCTGACACCTGTTCCAGGTGCTGGGGCAGCTGTGGACAAGGGTGTTCAGGGGCGTCGGCCCTGTGGACCGTACCCCTGGGAGGCACCAGGAGCCCGCCACACCCTCCTCCTGCCCGGGGTGCTGATGCGGACTCTCTTCCTCCTTCTCCCTTGATGTGCATGTCCCCAAGCTGGTTCAGGTGTCCCCAAGGAACCCGTCAGCCAGGGGAGCCCTGAACAGGGCCTGCGGGTTGTCCCAGCCCAGGCCACAGGCACCCCCTCACCCTCCTCACCCCAGCCGCGCCCATCTGGCCCTGAGCGGCCCCAGGCGGCTCTGACTCACCTCAGATGTTGGCCAGCGAGCAGGCTGTGGCCGGCAGGCGGCCAGACAGGCGGGGCTACCTGGCCAGGGCCCTGGGCGCCGCCCTGCTGCTCAGGCCAGGCTGGCTTCCCACAGCCAGGAGCCTCATCAGCACGGAATCCAGGCAGATGCTGGACCCCACCACCAAAGGCTGCCCTTGCCCTGGGCTCCGTGGAAACAGGAGATTTTGCAATAATAAAGGTTGCGTCGGGAGGCCAAGCCAAACAATTTACAACATTCAGAGAGGCCGCTCAGCAAAATCAAAGAAGCCTGGAATTCCAACCCCAACCACGGGCCCGAGCTGTCGAACCCAGACAACCTGCCTCCCAGCGCCTGGCTGAACCCGTAAGAAGCCAGCGCCTCACACGGCCTGAGCCGGAGCCCATCAGGGGACCAAGGCCTGGGGAGGCCGAGCTAGGACTGCTCCCATTCCAGGGCTCTCCACTCTGTGCCTTGTTGCATCAAGGTCAAGAGCCTGGGCCCAGGGCAGGGGCAGGTTCAAATCCCCACTATACTGCTTCTCAGCTGTGTGGCCCTGGGCAAGTCACTTAACCACTCTGGGCCTGTTTTGTCAAATAGAAATGCCTAGGCCAGTGGTCGGCAAACTCATTAGTCAACAGAGCCAAATATCAACAGTACAACGATTGACATTTCTTTTGAGAGCCAAATTTTTTAAACTTAAACTATATAGGTAGGTACATTGTTATTAACTTAATTAGGGTCCTCCTAAGGCTTAGGAAGAGCCACACTCAAGGACCAAAGAGCTGATGTTTGCCCACCACAGGCCTAGGCAGTGGTTCTCAACCTTCTGGCCCTTTAAATACAGCTCCTCATCTTGTGACCCAACCATAACATTATTTTCGTTGCTACTTCATCACTGTCATGTTGCTGCTGTTATGAGTCGTCATGTAAATATCTGATATGCAGGATGGTCCTAGGCGACCCCTGTGAAAGGGTCGTGCGACAGCCAAAGGGGTCGCGACCCACAGGTTGAGAACCGCTGGCCTAGAGGCAACTCCTAGGATGGCTGTGAGGGTCAGAGAGCCCATCCAAGTGACACTGTGGGGCACAGAGGACCATCGGGTGGAAGCCCGCATGTGCCGGTTAAACTGACATTTAATGAGCCGCTACCACGTGCCCAGCCCAGGAGGGAGGAGAGAGAAGTCATGCTTCCGGTGCCCAGGAAGCTGCCAGATTCATGTGAAAGAAAAGGCGGACGTTCGTCTCCGCGGTTAGATGACTTGCCCAGGGTCACACAGTTACGAACGTGAGACTCCTCTTCCGCCAGGCTGCCTTGCCCTGGGGTTAAATGGCCAGTCCTTAGGGCAAAGCCCACCCCAGCCCCCCAAGACAGGGCTCTGAGAAGGGGCCGCCGGGGCAGTAAAGAGAGCCCTCAGGTTTCTGCCCCGCCTGCCCCTCACAAGCGGGGTGACCTCAGGCCGGTTCGTGCCCTCTCTGGGCCCCCTCCCTGCAGCTCCCTGCCCCTCCCCCTGCGTTTTTCCAGGTGTAAGTGGGGGGGGGGGCGCGGGATAGAAGGCTGCACACCCGCCAATGATCCTGATTAGCGTTGTTGTTGTTATTACGGCGGGGCCTGGCGAGGGGCGTGCTGGGCTGCGTGGAAATTAGGCCTCTTGCTTGGGGCGCTGGGCTCAACCTACCAATTTGCATCATATTAATTCTCGTCATCTGCGCGCAGGGTTTGAGGCGCAGCGGGACGTGCAGCCAGCCCGTGAGGCCGCCAGCTGCAGCCGGATTCTCACCGGGACAGGCCCGGGGAGGGATGCTGGCGCCCCATATGAGGTCCGGGGGGTGGGGGGGGAGAGTGCCCAGGGCAGACCCAGCTGGGGTCTGAGGTACCGGTGGGGGTCTCCCCCTGACAACCTCCCTGCCCTCCCTCGTTAGCCAGGCCTGATGCTGGTTCAGAAGGAGGAAACCAGTTGGCCCCAGGCCACCAGCTGGGAGCTGGAATCCGCGCCTGGGCACGTGGGGCGAAGCCAGGCCTCCCCACCGCCCTGGGGCAGGTGACGCGGGCACCTCTGTGCTCCTGGTCTCACCTGCGAACATGTGCTGCGACCGGACCCGCGCCTGCCCCCTGGGTGGTCATGGCGTAATCCCCACCCTGCACTGGGAAACTGAGGCCAGCCTGGCGGCCCTGAGTTGCCGTGACGGGTGACAGCGGGCGGAGGAGGCACCGGAGGCTGAGGAGGCCGAGGACACACGGAGACTTGCTTCAGCGTTGGGAAGTGAAGGGGGCGGGGGGCAACCCTCCTGGTTCCCGCCTGCCCCCACCCTGCACGCCTGCAGGCTCTGAGCCTCGGCCGCCCCACGGGGCAGGCAGGGCTGCAAGGGACCTTCCAGAGCCTCGTGTCCGTCTCCCCAGGAGCCATGCCAGCTGCCCGCGTGTGGCAGGTCCTCGCCGCCGGCTCCTCCGGACTGACGGGCCGTGTCTGTTCTCCCCCCGTCGGGAAGTCCCTGCCGTGAGTGCCACTGGCCAGCACGTCCCCGACGGCCACATGACCAGCTCCAGGGGGTGCGTTCCCAGGAGAAGCGCCTGAGAGCTCGCAGCGGCCGTCCTGTGACCATCACACTCGTGTCTCATGAGGGACCTGCTCTCTGAGAAAAACTTCCCACAGCGCCCGTGGGCGGGGCCACTCGTGGGGCAGGGCGGGCAGGGGCAGAACAGGGAGGGCCTTGAAGGCCACAGCAGGGGCTCAGACTCCCGCGGAAGGAGGGTCAGGGTGACGCTGTGCGAAGACCACCCCAGGGTCTGCCGTCGGGGGGATGGGCTGTGAGGATCTCCACCCCGTAAGAGAGTAAGTGATGGGCGTGCGGATATTGGCTTATCTATCGCGACCTAACAACGCACCAGACTCCAGGAGCGGCCATTTCCTCCCTCGCAGCTCTGTGGTCAGAGGCTGGGTGGGCTCGGCCAGTTCTCGGGCACCAGCCACGCTGGGCCCTCTGCCTCCAGGCCCCTTCGGGGTGCTGGCAGCACGCAGTTCCTGGCGGTTGCAGGACTGAGCTCCCCACTCCATCCTGGGTGTTGGTTGGGGGCTGCTCTGACCTGCGACCCCCCATCTCAGCACGAGCCTGCCTCCTGGGGAATCCCTCCTCACCCTGGCCTCTCCGACCCCCTGTTCTGCTGCCCCCTGGAGAAAACTCCGCTTTTAAAGGGCTCGTGCGGCGAGGTCAGGCACGTAGGGTGACCTCTCTTAGGGTCAGCTGAGAGGCCAGCTTCATGGCACCTGCAAAGGCCCGTCTGCCGCGGACCGCAGCCTCAGGTGACACCGGGGGAAGGTCCGGGGTTGCTGTGCACTTTGGATGCAGACGGAAGCCCTGCCTCCTCTCAGCGCCAGGCGCTTTGATGGTCCCGCCAAACTGTTCTCACCTGTGGCCGGAGGGAGGGGGCGGAGCAGGGAGGAGGCGGCTCCGTGAGGCCCTGGCGCAGGGAGAGGCTTCCGGACCGGGCGACCAGCTCCTGGCTCGAGTCTCCCAAACCTCCAGCAGCCACTGCTAGGCTTCCGCGTCCTGAGCGTCTGCGCGCCTGGCTCCGCGCAGGTAAGACCAGGCCTGACAGGGGAGCGAACAGGCTGAGAGCACGCACCCGGCCACAGCGGGGTGCGGGGACCAAGCTCACTGCTCTGGCTCCAGAGTCCTGACCACTGGCCTGCCCTGGCGCCCTGTGACCTGGCCCTGCAGCCCCGGGGAGGCTCTGGTTTTGCACAGGAGCGAGAGGGGAACAGGGTGGCCAGGACCTGACCGGCCTCACCCTCCGGGAGGCGGGCTGGGAGGGAGGCCTGGCTGCTGGCGGGCTCCTCCCACCCTCAGGGGGGGCCCCTCCCCAGCTCAGGGCCTCTTTCCTGGGGTACATCAGGGGGGTCGAGTGGCTGCTGCAGGTGCTACTTCATTTCCGTTGGGCGGGTAAGGAAACAGGCTCCGACAGGTGAGCGGCTTGCCCACCACCCACCCGCCCCCTCCACGGAGGGACCAGCTGCCCGTGAGCCGGGCACGGGCCACACCCCGCTTGGCCACAGCCTCGATGGGTGTCTTGGGGAGTTCCAAACCTCTCAGAGTCCTGTTCCTCATGTCTTGAATTTGGGAAGTGGGGGCTTGGGGTTGGAACCCTAAGACTTTGAAGACGGAGAAGAAGGGACTTAGGGGTCCTGGGAGGATGGATGGCTCCCCGAAGAAGGTGGGGGAGGGGAGAAGATGACAAGGAGGCTGGAGGCCAGCTGTCGTGACCCCTGCCCCACGCCAACCAGGGTCTCGGCCTCCGAGTGCCTCCCTCCCTCCTGCCTGCCC
>NW_006299834.1:191158-194289 GCF_000327345.1 Myotis davidii
TGATCTTCTCGGGAAGCCTGGCATTAAATTTAGCTCCCTCCCCAGCCAGCGCTTTCAAAAGGCTGCTCTCCACCAGAGAGAAGGAGTGTGAGTCATCGCCAGGCCGCCCTCCCGTCAGCCCGCCGCCCCACCCCCACCTGGGAGCAGCGTGGATTGCGGGGGAGCAGGCCTCCCGAAGGCAGCGAATAGTAAATAGGAACAATAAAGGCGCGTGGATGGAGCCGGTAACGGTTCCCATGGCCGGCTGTGTGGTCACCTGCACCCCATCACCTCTCTCTCCCCTTATCTCTGCCCCTCCTCCCACCCCTCCCCCTCTGCCCATCACTCCCCCTCCCCCAGCCCAGCCCAGCCCAGACTGGAGACAACAAATATTTGCTGAAGGATCCATGGTGCCAGGGCCCTTGCTTGTCACCCCTGCCCCCCCTTCTGTCCCCCCTCCCCGCGCCTGCCTCGTGCTGCTCCGCGCTGCACTGTGCGGAGATGGAGGATGCTCCCCACCCGACAGATACCCTCCTGTCCTGTCCCTGGTACCGGGGTGCTTCCTGTGCAGCTGGGAGACAAAAGGAGCTTTGCGGGTGTGATTGAGAAGGATCTGGAGATGGGAGATTATCCCGGATTATCGGGGTGTCCACACTGAACCACAGGTGTCCTGAGGGGGCCACGGGGGTTCTGCACAGACAGGTGGCCGTGTGCAGACGGGACGGAGAGACTGGAAGGCACCGCCCTTGAAGGCCGGAGTGACCACAAGTCAAGGATGCCCGTGGCCATCAGGAGCCGGGGTTCTCCCCTCGAACCTCTAGGGGAGGCGGCCCTGCTGACATCTCGACGTCAGCCCAGTGGGGCGGATTTTGGGGTTTCTGTAGGACACTGCCCGAGTGTGGTTTTAGCCGCCACGTTTGTGATCATGGTTACAGCAGCCACAGGAGACCAGGGCGCAGGGGCTGGGAGGGGCATGAACTTGCCCCTGGTCACCCGGTTGGTGAGTGGCCAAGCTGAGGTTCAGCCCAGGTCTGACCAGCTCCCAAGTCCACGCTCTCGCCTGCCCACCCCGTGACCTCCCGGAAGAACGGAAGGGTCACTGGTGCAAATCGAACACCTGCTCAGTGCCAGGCGTGCGTTTACTTCAGGGTAATCAGCAGGACGGTTCCTGTCCGACAGCCTCTCATTCAGTCCTCACGTGGAGGCTTTGAGGTGGGTGGAATCATCCCCATTTTGTGGATGAGGAAACTGAGGCTCAGGGAGCAAAGTCGCTCTGTCCAGGTGAAGGGCTGACTGCAGGGCAGGGGGAGGTGCGGGGCACTGGGAGCACAGCGAGGGCAGCCAGCCCCGCACACAGCCGGTGCGTGATGGAGGCGTGCTGAGCCCACTGGGGTGTGCTCAGCTCAGGGCGCGTGGCTGCAGAGGAGGCTGGGAAGGCAGCTGGGTGAGCGGGCACAGGGCTTCGGACGCCAGGAGGGGTGCCTGTGTTTCAGCTGTAGGGAATGGGCGTTGCCGGAGGTCTGACATCCCACGTGTCACCCGCCCAGGCTGTGCGCATCTTCGGGCGTGAGCTCTCTCATCTCTGGGTGTCCAGTGCCGCACCTGAGCCCAGGATGGACACGGAGCCCAGCTGAGCGCTGTGAGGGAGGTGGGGGGCTCTCCTCAACGGGGAGGTTTTCAACACGCCCTGAATGCACACACAGGCGCGCGCACACACACACACACACCACACAAACAGCACACCCATCCCATGCATACATCACACACCCGCGTGTGCGTGTGCACACGTGTGAGCCTCAAAGACCCCACGCATCTGCTTAAACCATATCCACGGGAGAGCGAAGGGGCATGAATTCCTGGGCTGCAGATGGGAGCCGGAGGCATCCCAGAGCCGCCGGCTTCCTGCAGGGGGCACCCTGGCACTGTTCCCTCCCTCACCCTCCAGTGAAGTGCCTCAGCCACTGGCCTGGGCCCCAGCCTCTCAGCACTGGGATCTTGGAGGAGACAGGCCCATCCTTGAAGGGCTGTCTTGGTGAGGAGGAAGGCGCTCCAGCAAAGCGCTGGCACCTGGGAGTGAGTCGCGGGTGTGGGGCCTGGGCGTGAAGGTCAGCAGGGTCTGCGCTGCAGTCCTGGTTCTGCTCCTCGCTGGCTGTGTGGCTCGGGGCAGGTGTCCTAACCTCTCTGAGCCCCAGTTGCCCCATCTGTAAAATGGTGAGGAATAAATACAACGAAGCATGTAAAGGGCTCAGTCCAGCTCCTGGTGAAATGGAGCGGGTCCAGTGTAGTGAGAGACGGCGTCTGGGGTTGGGGAACTGGCCTGCCCCCCAGAGCACTCAAACCCCCCTCCCGCCCCTCCCCAAAGGCGATCCCTCTGTGGGGTCCTCCAGGAGACTACCATGTGCCCCCACATGACCTTCGTTGCCACTGGAGTCACTGGGGCAGGGACAGAGGAAGGTGGGGAAACTGAGGCTTACTGAGGTTGGCTCACTGGCTTGAGGCCACGCAGTCTAGCACAGCCTGGTCCTGCAGGTGAGGGGTGAAATGGGGGGGGGGGGCTGCCGGGAGGAGAGGCGAAAAGGAGGCGGGAACTGGAGAGGGGCCCAAGCAGTAGTCTCTGCTCTGGTCAGAGAAGCTGGGCTTTTCCTAGGAAAGTGGACAGAGGATCTGCCCGATGAGATCCTCACACCCAGCCCGACCCTGGCGTTGGCCCCTGGCACTGACCTCCGGCAGGTCTGGCTACAGGGAAGGCCTGGCTTGGCACTAAGGCTGGGGCGGGGCACCGCCGCTGGGGCCCTCCTGGCGCAGGTGCAGGAGGGGCTGGGAGAGACTGGAGCAACCAAGAGGGAGGCAGGTGAGTGTGCGGTGGGCCTGGGGGACAGAACCAGAGCCAGGTGGGGGGAGAGGAGAGAAGAAGGGAGGAGAGAGGAAGAAAGGAACAAAGGAGAGAGAAGAGCTGAGCAGGGGAAGGAACGCGGGAGGAGAGAAGGAAAAGTAGGAAGGAAGGAGTGGAAGAAAGGCACCGGGCAGGGAGGAAAAAGATGCTGAGAGGGATGGACAGAAGGAAGGGAGGAAGGAAGGGAGGGAGGGAGGGAGGGAGGAAGGAAGGGAGGAAGGGAGGAAGGAAGGGAGGAAGCGGGGGGGTGAGGCTATGA
>NW_006299834.1:195269-199240 GCF_000327345.1 Myotis davidii
CGCGCCCCTCACTGTCCGCCCGCCGCGTGACCCCAGCGGAGCTGCCGCCGCCTCCCGGGACCGACTCGGTATTGATCCGGTGCCTGGGGCCCGGTGGCCAGCAGCGGCCTGGGAAGCTGATTAGCTCCCGCGGTTGCCATGGCAACGAGACCCCACGTGTCTTCAGGTTATATTTATTCTAATTATTATTATTATCATTATTCCTATTGTATTTGCTACTCAGCCAGAGGAAACAAGAGAGGAAGGGGCAAGCCAGTGCGTCCTGGCGCCTCCAACTGTCATGTCTTTGGAAAGAGCCGGTGCCAGTTGTTGGGGCCATAGTGTCCTCGGGTTGGAGTCAGGTTCTCAGTGTGGGTGGCCTGGCGGCACCCCTGGGCGGTGGGGCCGGGAAGGGGGAAGGGGCGTTATGTAATGTGCCTCTGTGCCCGCCCTGCCCTGCACTCGGCCTCTGATCCTTTGCCTTCACCATGGCTCCTGCCCAGGAAGCCCAGACAGAGATACGAAGAGAAGAGCAGCCAGTGCCGGCACCGGGAGTCACAGCGAGGCCTCCAGGCCTCTCCCTGGCTGGGTGACCTTGAGCGGGGAGCTTGACCTCTCTGAGCCTCTGCCTCCCGGTCTGTAAAGTGGCCTGGGAGCCATCCCTGTCCGAAGGTGGCTGTGAGGTCACGAGGAAGCGCCGGGAGGTCTGTGTGCTGCTGGCCCAGGGGCCCAGGCAGCTGCCCGCGCGGCTCTCAGCCTCGTATCCTCGTGTTTAGAAGGAGCGTTGGACCCCAGCGTGTCTCTGGGTCCCTGGTCACGGGTGTTCTGTGACTCTCACTCTGGCTGCGCGGCCAGCCCGGCAGGCCCCGCTCAGACCCGGGCCAGGCAGCTCCTTGTGGTCCCTCGTTCCCTCCCTGACAGGTGGTCTGAGTGTGGTAGGAAATGCTACTTAAAACCTGAATCAGAATAACCCTCGAGTCCCAGTGCCAGCCCAGGACAATCCCCACGATGGCCAGGGTTACCCAGAATTGGGAGTACCACCCCCACTGTCCCCTGGATATGTGACAGCTCAGGACGAGGCACCTCCCTGACAGCAATCCCCTCTCCAGGGAAGCGGCTCGCTGTGCGTCCTGGCTGTGGTGGAGTGTGGAGTAAGAAGTGCCAGAAAGTTCCATGCAGCCGGGACACTGCCCCTCACAGCTCAGGCTGGAGCCTGGGAGGCGGGGAGGTTCTGGAGGATTCTTTAATGTCACCGTTGCACGGAATTCCTGGCTCTGCCTTAGGCATCTGGGAAGTATTGGACCACCTTCCTGGGAGGTGAGGGGAAGCAGTTTGGCTTTGAGATGTGTGTGTGTGTGAGAGAGAGAGAGAATGTGTGTGTGTGTGTGTGTGTGTGTGTGTGTGAATGCATGTCGAGAATGCGTGTGGTGTATGTGTCCCACCCCCACTCTCTCAGGCCACCAGCCTGGAGCTCATGGGGCAGCTGGACAGGACAGGAGGGGTGGGGGCAGGGCCCGTGCTGCCCAGACCTTTATGAGTGAGAGAGAAAGGGACTGAGCCCACCCAGGGACATCAGGAGGCCGCTGAGAGCCGCCCCCTCGGTCATCTACCATCTGTCCCTTCCTCCCTCCTCCCTCCCTCCCCTTCCACCAGCTCAGCAAACCCCCAAGTTGGCCACTGAGGGCATTACCTCTGCCCTTGGCAGCTCTTCAGAACACGGCTCCCAACAAGCCAGTGGGGTGGGAGCTCTGCCTCGGGGAGCCAAGGTGGTGGGGGTGCAGGTGGGGCTGCCCCAGAAAGCCTGAGGAGGGGTTGGCGGGGCGCCTGGCCCAGAAGCAGGCGTGTGTCCGCCAGAAGAAGAGGGTGGGCAGAAGGTACGCTCACAGAGACCCTCTGGGCAAAGATGCAGACCAAAGGGTGGAGGGAGGGAGGGACCTGCAGAGGGTGGGGGCTGCAGCTGGAGCAGGGCCATGGTGAGGGAGCTGGACCCCTCCACCCCCGACTGGTGAGGGCTCAGACAGCAAGGGTGGGGAGGCAGGGGTGGGGAGGATGGTCAGGCTTGGAGCTTGGGTGGGAGCTCATAGGTGGGTGGTAGAGGGAGGGGTAGTTTGGACAAGATGAGTCTGTTTCCAACTCTAAGACAAGTGAACTCTGGCCAGCCCCTCCTCCCTTCCCACTGGGCTGTGGGAGGCACCGCCTCAGGGCCGGGTCCGCGGCTTCTGGGAGGGAGGTGGCCAGTGCACCCAGATCTGGTAGCCGGCCGCCCTGACCGCACCGCCGTGGCGATAGGATTGCACTTGACGGTAGAAGCCCGGCGCCCCACTGTGTGCCTGGCCCTGTGCGGAACAAGCACGGAGCCCACATCTCAGTCCTCGCGCCGACCCTGCCAGCTGGCCGTTATCGATCCTGTCGTACAGATGAGGAAACAGGCTCACAGAGGTGAACAGTAACCCAGCTAGGGCACACCTAACCACTGCACCACACAGTCCAGAGCCCGGCCAGTGCCTGGTAGCGGCCAGTGTGGCTCCGTAGACACAGGGCAGTGAGCCACTGCAGGTCAGGATCTTGTGTCTCACAGCCTAGTCTTGTCCTGTGTATCAGCTCCGGACGGGCCCAGAGGGCCCGTCTTACACTCGGATGAAAGGGGTCACCTCTCTTCTTGGGGATGCTCTCCCCCTTTTAACTCAGCCTCTGTTCCTTAGCTCCTCCCTGGCGGAGTCACACAGAAGATGTGCACGGACCTTGGAGTGAACTAAGAACCCCAGCCCCCCGAGAGAGCTTTTCCCAGCCTCCCCGCTCTTTCTAGAGCAGCAGTTCTCAACCTGTGGGTGGCGACCCCTTTGGGGGTCGAACGACCCTTTCACAGGAGTCGCCTAAGACCATCGGAAAACGCATATATCATTACATATTGTTTTTGTGATTAATCACTATGCTTTAATTATGTTCAATTTGTAACAATGAAAAGCATCCTGCATATCAGATATTTACATGACGATTCATAACAGTAGCAACATGACAGTGATGAAGTAGCCACGAAAATAATTTTATGGTTGGGGGTCACCACAACAAGAGGAACTGTTTTAAAGGGTCGCGGCATTAGGAAGGTTGAGAACCACTGTTCTAGAAGTTACTGGAACAACAGTTCACCCCTAAGAACAGCGGGGTCTTGTTTCCTAAACGCCCTGCACAGGGCCTGGCCGGGAGGAAGTCCCGTCGTCTCCTCCTCACCTACCTCTTTCCTGCGTTCCTCCAGCACATGCATTCCTGACCCCTTCTCCCTGGGTGACCCCTGCTGCCCCCGGGGAGCTCCTCGCCTAGACATGACCAGGACTTGGGCTGATGACTGACGTGGCACCCGCCTCTGACCAGCCCCTCTTCCTCTTCTCCTTGGCTGTGACCAGGTTGGGAACTTGGGGGCCCCTCTCTGAGCACCCCGACTTTGCCACTCGGCAAAGCACTTGCCCTCTGGGCCTGGGCTTCCTATTC
Organism: Myotis davidii; assembly: GCF_000327345.1. Lineage (NCBI taxonomy): Eukaryota > Metazoa > Chordata > Mammalia > Chiroptera > Vespertilionidae > Myotis > Myotis davidii. The sequence goes on from NW_006299834.1 coordinate 198,735, forward strand.
AGCAACGCGGGGCCATGAGTTGTGGGAGGAAGGTTAGTGGGGTTTTCAGCACGGGAGCCCGACTCTCCATAGCTTATAGTTGGGGGGCAAAGATAGGAACCCCAGCGTGTGAGAGGCCTGTGCGCTGTGCTGTGATGGCGGGGGGCCCGGAAGCGGCGGCTGCAAGGCCTGTGAGGGAGCCTGAAGCTTGTCTGCTCGCCCATATGCAGATGGGGACACTGAGGCCCAGAGCAGCTGGTGCCCTGCTCAAGGTCACAGTGAGCAGGGCGCCCTGGGAGGCCAAGGATGTTCACTGATAGGATGCCAACCCGATGGGCACCGATTGTCCGGAGGCCGCTGAGGCGGCTGCCGGGAGTGGGGGGAGGGGTGCAAACACTCCTTGGACAGTGAAATTTGCACTAAAACTCTCCCTCCCGAAATCAGGCTTCAGAGTCGCCCCGCCCTGGCCATCCAAGTGGAAAAGCAGAAGCCAGATGAAATGCAAATGCCTCCCTTCCCAGATCTCC
>NW_006299834.1:199487-207718 GCF_000327345.1 Myotis davidii
TGCTGGGCCCCCACGCCCCGCGCCGCCCATCTGTCCGCACGCACAGCCACCTCCGCAGATGCACGCAATCGCCTTCCAGAAATTAAGAAATAATGCACGGGTTTCCCAAATCACACCCGTTTAACACTGAATTCAGTTCTGGAAGCTCTAACGGAGCCCTGGGAGGGAAAGTAGCATTTTTTTTGGTTCACACTTCCCTGGAAAATGAGACAAACCGTGATCTTTGAAAACCCATCTGCATAATCTGATTATTCCTCCCTGGCAGGCCCCAGAGAGGTGCCCACGGAGGGGTGGGGGAGGGGGAGGACGCGGGGCGCGGGCTCACTCGGCTGTGAGATGTGCACTGGGAAGCCGGGCTGGGAAAGTTTGTCTCCTGCGCCAGATCCCCAGCGCCAAAGCCCCGAGTCGCATAATGGACTGAGAATAAAGTGCCGCTCTCGTAGATATTGGCACAAATTGAAAATAAAGGCGAATTCCTTCCAGGCTCCAGTGCGCGCTTCTCTTCCCGGCGCCCTGAGCGGGGCACAGAATCCACCGTGATCTGCTTTCACTTTGGGCTCCTGCCCGTGGTTGGATCATCTTCTGGGAGCAGCCGATTTACAGAGCCGCCGAGACTGCTTCGAGCTTTCGTCCACACTTCCGGAGCACCTACCCTGGGCCGGCCCCAGTGCTGGGCCCAGGGGACTAGAGGTGATTAGAACAGGACCCTGCCCTGGGGGCAGGGGGGGTGAGTGGGCATTGCAGTGTGTTTGTTATGGGCAGGAGAGCACAAGAAAACCAGACCTCTGTGAGGCCCCACCCGGCCTGAGTGGTCAGGGAGGGCTTCCTGGAGGAGGTAACTTCTGGCTTGGATCTTGAAGGGTGGATAGGCGTGTGCCAGGCAGAAGAGGCAGTGGACATTTCAAGAGCAGGAGTAGCCTGAGGAAAGTCTTGAAGTGGGTTTCAGACAGGCATGCTCCCCCCCGCCCCCCGTGGCATCTTCAGATTTCAGTGTTTGCAGGTTCCTTTGTTCCAAAGCGCTTTCACATCCCTTACCTTCCAGCACCCTCAAGCACCCTGAGGTTGGTCTCCAAGTCTCTCTTAGGAGAATGGAGCCCAAAGTGAGGGGCCAGGGTCACAGCCAGACAGGGCTCTAAACCCAAGGCTCTGAGCCTTGGGGTGGTGGCAAGTGTGGTAAGCCATTCTATGGAAATTCTAAAAAGTTCAAGAACCACAGACACTGATACCAAAATCTACAACGTTCCCTTTCTCCCTCCACCTGAGCCTCGCTCCTCCTCAGGTGCCCACTCTGAGCTTCCGTCTCTGCATCCAGAAATGGGGGTAGGGGAGCCCCAGCATCCTCCCTGAGTCCCAGGGGCCGGGCCAGCGGTGTCAGCCTTCCGCTCAGCCCCGTCCAGCACCCCCTCCCCTGGGCTTGCTTCTGAAGGTCTTTGTTGTTTGATTTTCCAGGGAGCAGGTCGGGAATGTGGCATCATCTGGGCGTAACTGTCGGGAAGCTGATCCCTGGGACCTCCAGGCCTTTGGGGAATGAGCTACACCTCTGAGCTGAGGCCCATTGTCAGGGCAACGGCCGAGCTGGAGGCGGGCTCCTGGCACAGATCCCCCGAGAGCAGCCTGGAATCACCAAGGCCGTGCTCAGGGCTCTACCTGGGAAAGCTTCCCTCTGCTTGCTCCTCACTCTGAGTCCTTGGGAAGTTACATACGTCTGAGCCTCAGTTTCCCCATCTGCAAAACGGGTTATTGTGCGAACCAGATAAGATCCATTTGCCGAAGGTGCTTAGTTAGCACACAGGGCGGTGTTGCCACTCTATCCCTGCTGACGGGAACATCACGCTTCCTCAGTTAACATCACTCCTGCCCCTTAGTGAGGCAGCCAGGCAGGAACCGAGCCTGCTCATCGAACCCCAGAGCCGGGGATTCCACCACAGTGGTTGTTGATTGAATGAGGAAATGAACCAAGCAGGCCGAGCCATTAGACCGCGTGGTGCCTGCCCAGCGCCATGGCAACCGCAGAGCTGGTGAGACAGGAGGCAGCTCCAGCGGGCTGCCTGGCTTCACACCCAGCTCCGCCTCCTACCTGTGGCCAGCGCCCGGCTGCTAATTCCACTCTCTCAGCCTCGGTGTCCTCCTGTGCAAATCAGGGTTCATAACGCTGATGCTAAAATGACTTATGAGGGTGGCTGTGAGGGCCAGAGGCGAGGAGTGGAGCATCCCAGGCTCCTGGGTCGCTGGCAATGAGCTGTTTATTCCCGAGTTCTGGAGGGACTCTCAGGGTTTAAATCCCAGCCTCCCACCACTAATAGCTGTGCTACCTCAGGCAAGTTGCATCACCTCTCTGAGCCTAGGTTTCTTTACTTAAAAATGGGGATAGCACCCCCCTCACAGGGTTCTTTCAAGAGTTCAATGAGTTCTTGAAGGGAGGTGCTTGGTGCAGAGATGGCACATAGTAAGTGCTCAGTAAGTGTTGCTGTTATGATGATCACCACCGCTACAGGGGGTGACTGACTCAGGACACCCAGAAGCAGTGAGCTGCTCTCTGTAGCCAGCACCCAGCCCAGGTCTTTGGACTTGTCTGTGAATAAAGGGCTAGATGGACAGATGGATGGATGGATGGATGGATGGATAGGTGGGTGGGTGGATAGATGGATGGATGGATGGATGAATGAATGGATGGATGGATGGATGAATGTATGGATGGATGGGTGGATGGATAGGTGGATGATGGATGGATGTATGGGTGGATGAATGGATGGGTGGATGGATCGATGGGTGGATGAGTGGATGGATGGGTGGATGGATAGGGGGATGGATGGATGAATGTATGGGTGGATGGATGGATGGGTGGATGAGTGGATGGATGGGTGGATGGATAGGTGGATGGATGGATGTATGGGTGGGTGAATAGATGGGTGGATGAATGGATGGGTGGGTGGATGGATGGATGGATGGATAGGTGGGTGGGTGGATAGATGGATGGATGGATGGATGAATGAATGGATGGATGGATGGATGAATGTATGGGTGGATGAATGGATGGGTGGATGTATGTATGTATGTATAGATTGATGGATAGATGGATGAGTGGATGGATGGGTGGATGGATAGGTGGATGATGGATGGATGTATGGGTGGATGAATGGATGGGTGGATGTATGTATGTATGTATAGATTGATGGATAGATGGATGAGTGGATGGATGGGTGGATGGATAGGTGGATGGATGGATGAATGGATGGGTGGATGGATGGGTGGGTGGAGGGGTGGATGAGTGGAGGGCTGGGTGGATGAATGTATGGGTGGATGGATGGATGGGTGGATGAATGTATGGGTGGATGGATAGATGAGTAGGTGGGTGGGTAGATAGATGGATAGGTAGATGAGTGGGTGGATGGGTGGATGGATAGGTGGACAGATGGATGGATAGATGAGTGAGTGAATGAATGAATGATGGGTGTGAAGAAACATCAGAAGTCTCAGATCAGGGCAGCACAGGCAGGGGCGAAAGCCTGGGCACAGGTTTCCCTTTAGAGCCTGAGCAGTGAGGAGGAATGAGTCTTGTAGCCAGACACGATCTCTTCTCTGCAGGAACATTTGCTGTCCCCGTTTCAGGGGACTGGAGATGGTGGCCTGAGTCTGGGGGCCCAGGTCACCTGTTGGCCTGGACAGTTTGGTTCTGGAGCTGACAGAGCTGAGTCAGACTGTGGCTTCCCCTTCCGTGTGTCTGACCCGCGGGTCCCTCCAGAACCCTGGGAGATGCTGCCGTCCTCTGGGGACCGCTGTGATGTGCAAAGATAATGTGTTTGAATAGCCTTTGTCACCTGTAAAGGTACAGCAGTCTCCCCTTACCTGCAGTTTCACTTTCTGCAGTCTGTTCCCGCGGTCAGCCAGAGTCTGAAGTACTAAATAGAAAATTTCAGAAATAAACAAGTTATAAGTTTTAAATAGTGTGCTTTCTGCCCCCCAAAGCCTGCATTGGTGAACTCTCGGTCCACAGGAAAAATGGGCACAGCTGCCTCCTCTGCCCTGGGTGTGAGTCCCGCGGGAGGACCTGTGCAAGTGTGGGTTCTAACAGAGGACAGGGAGCAGTTCTGCCTGGGGTGAGGGGGAGGAGCATCACGGAGGCCTTCCCAGAGGAGGCGGCACCCAAGGGGATGGAGGGTGGGGCGACATTGAGGCAGAGGAACAAGGCTCATGAAGCCCAGAGGAAGGAGCCTGGGGGACTTCCAGGACTTGGGCGCGGCTGCCCTGGGGCATGTGTGGAAAGCTGAGCAGGTGAGGCTGTAGCAGTCGGCATTGGACCATCCCTGAGGACCCAGGGAAGTTAAGGAGTTTGGACTTGACTCTGTAGACCAGTGATGGCAAACCTTTTGAGCTCGGCGTGTCAGCATTTTGAAAAACCCTAATTTAACTCTGGTGCCATGTCACATATAGAAATTTTTTGATATTTGCAGCCATAGTAAAACAAAGACTTATATTTTTGATATTTATCTTATATATTTAAATGCCATTTAACAAAGAAAAATCAACCAAAAAAATGAGTTCGTGTGTCACCTCCGACATGGTGTCATAGGTTCGCCATCACTGGTATAGACCAAGGATAGCAGCTATGTGGCATAAGCGCCACCACCGGCCTTTACTGTGTCTGGAGCAGACATCACTAATCAATCCATCACCTCACGGAGTCAGGATGGACCCTGGCCCAGCTGCCCCAGGCAGCCCCAAGCAGTCGATCCTGCGGGTGCCTGAGATGACCCCCACTGGCCCTGCTGCTGTGGCCCACAGGGGTCACGCTGGTCCTCCTGATGTTGAGGTTGAGTGGCTCAGCCCGGCACGCAGAGCACTGTCCTGGTGGGACAAGAAGGCGGCTGCAGCCCCAAACTCCACTCGGCCTGCAGGTGCCCTGCGGCCATGGTGCCCGGGAGTGTGGTCTTTGGGGGACAGCGAAGCCTGCTCTTCCAGGGAAGGGCCAGTGGGCCTGGGCATGACTGGGAGTGCAGACCCCCTACCCGGGAGCCCCTGTAGGCCCCCCAGACTCCCCAGGCCAGCGGGCGAGCGCAGGGCAGCCCACGTGTCCAGCTAGGGCCTGGCCGAAGAGCAGAGCCACGGGGGGAGGGGAAGGCCCGGCAGGATTCTGGGCAGGACTCGGGAAAGATTAGGAGATTTTCTCTGAAATTCAAACAATTGGACAATCTGTTCTGGATCGATTTAGAAGCAGTGAAGTGGAAAAAAAAAATAAAAAGAAAGTAGTGTGAAAGCTATTTTCTCTCCCTCACAGCAGGGAAGAGGGATGAGCGGCAGTTTATTTGCAGACTGTCCGAGCCGGGCCCCTCACCTCCTCGCCGCCCCCTCCCCTACTGCCCTAACCGCTCAGTCCTCCACCCTCTGCCCTCTCCTTCTCATGCCCAGTGCCAGGCTGGCAACCAAGGGTTTCAGAGGGGCATCAGCCCTGGGGAGCCGTCAGTCTGCAGGGGCCCAGCCGGGGACGTGGCCAAGATCGGCGCCCTGAGTGAGGTCCCTCCTACGCAGACGGGCGGGAGGCATGGAGGCCTGGCCTCTCCTTTAGGCCAGGGCATCTCCATGTCAAGGACCGGCATGTTTGTCTAGTTTGTGCCCCAGGGTCTAGAGTTGGGACTGGCATGTAGTAGGTGCTCATTAAAAGTTTCCTGCCTGAATGATGGATGGAAGACGGGGGGACAGGAAGAAACTGAGGCTTTGAATGAAGTGATCTGCTCACAGTCACACATCTGCTAGTTGCTGAGGTGTCCCTGGGGCCAGGAGTATGTCTGAGACATCGAGGGGCCTCCCACGGAAACGCCCCCTCCTTTCCTAGGCGCGGTCCAGCCCACTCCTGACACAACTCCTACGTTTCGTTTTTCCCGACCTGAGCCAAATGCTCATTGTTTTAAAATAAGCATGTTCAATGTCTGAGCTGGCGGAGGAGGGAAGGAAGGGGAGCCCTGTGTGCCCGCCCTGTGTGCCCACCCTGTGTGCCCACCCTGCCGACCACCCACCCGGCATGCCCTGGTTTCACATGGCTTGTCTCATCTAATCCCCACGCCACCCATATGAGGCTGGGTCAGGACCCCACGCCACAGGGAGAGGCCCCGAGAGGCCGTCACAGGTCCAGGGTCATAGGGCAACTGCGTCCACTCCCCAGCCAGCCTGCACTCGGCCCTCTGTCCAGCCGGCTGTGGCCTTCTGTGTCCCTGCCAGCCCCCGGGCTCTGTGGTGAATGCTCTATAATGTTGCCTCCGCTCCCCAGGAAATGGAGCCAGCATTCCCCACAGCGCACTGATTAGACTGAAACACTGTTTACCTCGATGTCAGCCTTTGCTGTAAACGTAGCAGTTTCTCCCCGTTGTAAGCGATGTTCATTTTCGAAAAGCAGGAAGCTGATGAGGAGGGTTAGGGGTCACAGTCGGCCCCCGGAGGACCTAAGTGGGAGGGGCTTGTCCTCCCAGTGCCCGGCTCTCCCCTGACTGACAGTGACCTCGGCCTGAGGGCTGGGCTTCCCTCTGCACCTACACCAGCGGTTCTCAACCTTCCTAACACCACGACCCTGTAATCCAGTTCCTCATGTTGGTGACCCCCAATTTCACTGTTACAAATTGAACATAATTAAAGCATAGTGACTAATCACAAAAACAATATGTGATTATACATGTGTTTTCCAATGGTCTTAGGTGACCCCTGTGAAAGGGTCGTTTGACCCCCAAAGGGGTCGTGACCCACAGGTTGAGAACCGCTGATCTACATGCTTGGGGACAGGCCTGAGGACTGGGGGCGCCTCCGAAGGGCGAAGGGCGTGGGTGGCAGGTCTCCCCCTCTCCTGGCCCGCCCCTCACCCAACCCAGCAGCTCACCCCTCCCTCCTCCTTGGAGACTGGCCCTGGGCGGGACCAGTGGAGGGAGGCAGCAAAGCCAGGGGGGACCGCGGGCTGAGGGTGGCTGAGGAGCTCAGACAGGGGTGCAACAAATTTGGGGTGCCAGGGCCTCGGAGGCGGAGATGAGCTGAATGAGGCTGTTGTGTGTTCAGGTCTGCACCCGAGAGCTGGGGGGGTGAGTGAGGGTTTGCAAGCTCACTTCCTGCCCCCGCTTCCCTTGCTGTCGGGCCATGGCCGCCCGGAGCGCGGGGAAGGCCGGTCTGGCACCGCGGCCCTGTGGCCACCAGCGGGCCCTGCCCTCCGCAGCCCCGTGTGCCTGTTTGAAGCCGATGGGCCTACAGGCAGCTCCGCTTAATCACCGCTGACAAGTCTCTCGCCACAGCAGCGGCGGCCCGTTAGGGGCTGGTGCCTGGTTTGCTAGAACTCGCTGGCTCCCTCCCCCTGCTCCTCCGCGCCCAGCCCCCCATGAGGCCAGGAGGACCGCAGGCCTGCTGGTGCCCCCAGAACCTGCTGCAGGCGCCCTGCAGCGGGGCAACCGGCCTCTGAGTCTGCTTCCCTCCCCCACCCTGTCCTCCCTTCCAGCCCTTTCCCAGTTCCCCGCCTGCCCTGCCCCGCCCGCCCAGTGACCGCTGCTGGGACACAGCGCACTTTCCCATCCCCTCCCGCCCAGCTTCCGGTGGCCTTTGCAACTGAGCCAAAGGTAGAGGATAGGTCACGGGGAGGTGGGGGGGATGGGGGGGATCATGGCTGGCTGCTGAGCTCACCAGCCACCCCTTCCCCCCTCCCCTCCCTCACAAGCAGGCCCAAGAATGCTCAGATGTGAACACACAGTAGGTGGTCAATGGCTCATCCCTCCCCACGTCACTTCCCTCCTCCTTTGCTCTGCTTCCTGCCCTTCCTCACTAAGGGCCACCACCTGAGCTAGGGGGTCCTCATGACTCGTGGGGTGCCCGGGGCCAGGAGTGGCCTCATCTCCCGATGCACTGGCCCCCTCGGCCTCTGAGGTGCTGGGCTCATGGGGGGGTGCTCTCCCCGGCCCACACTCACCCGATCTGGATGAGGCCTGCTTACCTGTCAGCTCTCAGCTCCCTCGGGGCCCCCCAACCAGACCAGGATGCCTGGGTCACGGCATGTGGGTGTCAGGCTGGCTTCCTGGGGGTGGGACGGTCTGTTCAGCCCACAGAGCGTGAGGTCCCTGACCCAGTGCCACCCCGCCGCTCAGTCAGTGTGGAATGAATGAATGAATGAATGAGTGAATGAGTGAATGAGTGAATGCCTCCTTCACCTCCTTGATCCCTGCCAGCCCCCCTTCGAGGTGGGTGTGTTTTCCCCCGTTTACAGATGGGAA
>NW_006299834.1:207904-209456 GCF_000327345.1 Myotis davidii
GCGCCGGAGCCTGACAGGCCTGTGTGCGCGTTGGTCCCCTGCCTGCTGACACGCACAGTGATTCATTCTCCATGTAGCGTTTCTGTGCTTCTCCAGTGGGAGAAAGTGCCGCTGGGACTTCCAGGGCCGTTTTATCTCCGTGCTGCAGCCAAGCAATTCGGGAGAACAGAGCCAGGCCGCCAGGCCGAGGGAGCTGAGTTGCGAGGGCCTGTGATGGTCCCGGCTGATCCCTCCCTTCACAGGGGAGGCGGGGGGAGGGGGGCGGCTGGTGCAGGAGCCCCTCCTCCCACACAGACCTCTGCAGGGCGGGGATTTCCAGCTCGGCTTCCTTCGGCTGTGTGCCCTGGGCAGGCCTGTCTTCTCCCTGGGCCTCGGTTTTCTCACCTGGGAAGTGGGGTGAATGGCCGCGCCCACCTCAGAGATTCAAGAAAATAATGGACGTAGAGGACTTGTTGAAGCAGAGCTGGCTCAGGGCGAGGGCTCAAGGAAGGGAGCCATGGAAACCAGCCGAGGTTAGAACTTGAACCCAGATCCCAGCCTGTGGGCAGGGGGCAGTGGGGGTGTCGCTGAGGGACGGAGACCCCGTCAGGGAGAAAGTTGGTGGTAACCTGCAGGCTGCCCCAATTCTAACACCCATGCTGATGCCCCCCCGCTGCCGGGGTCAGGGTGGGACCCAGGACCCTGAGCCTCCCACCAGAGCCCGGGAGGTGGGGTTCGCTGGCTAAAGGGAGCGCTTCCGCCACGAGGCTGGTGCCCAAGGTCACTCGCGGCCGCGGCAGGAAAATCAGGGGTTTCCCCGAGGCCTGGGTCTGAAAACGTGCTCTTTGCAACAAAGTGAGCCTGGCACCCAGGCCAGGGAGTGTGGGTGGAGTGCCTGCTCTTTGGGCAGCAAACATTTATTCAGCACCTACTGTGTGCAGAGCCTGGACAGGGGGACACGGCGGCACAGAGGCAGCCCCCGGAGGAGCGTGTCCCGGGCAGGGGGCAGTTAGCAGGCGGAGCAGAGGCTCAAACCCCTGCAGGCCTGGTGCTCAAGGGGCGCGGGGGTCTCTCAGGTCCCTACACCGTCGGCAGCGGGGCTGCAGAGGAGAGCCGTTCCGGAGCACCGGCTGGCTGCGTCCCGAGCCCTGCTAGCACTTCCGGTGCTTTCCGTCTCCCTTCAGCACCCCTGCCAGGTGGGGCCTGGTGCCCATTTTGCAGGCGGGGACACTGAGGCCAGTGAAGTAACTTGCCCAGCCGGGACCCTGGCGGGAGTCTGGTCTTCACCCTGATGCCTTGTGGGAGGCCCTCGGGGGGGTTCTAACAGGGGCTGACATGTGAGCTTGTATTTTGAAAGCCTCCCCTTCAGGTGGGGGTGGGTCGAGGGGCAGGAGCAGTTCAGGGAAACCCCGAGGAGCTCGAGGACGCGGGGAGGGCCAGGCGCGGCTGGCAGGGCTGCATGGAGAGAGGGAGGCCGTGGAGCTGGGAGCAGCGTGCACCTCAGGCCTGCCCGATGCTCACTGAGAGGATGTGGGGAAGGGGCCGCCACAGGGCTGGCGCCAGGGCCTGGGGT
>NW_006299834.1:209538-210732 GCF_000327345.1 Myotis davidii
GTGGGGCGCGGTGCCACTGTCCGCTCTCCCCCGCCCGCCGCTCCCTCCGGCGGCACGTGGGGTCAGGACACGCTCTGCTCTTGCTTCACGCGGCTGTCATGCCTCCCAAAGTGTTCATTCCCGGACGTCGCATTTCGGAGGGAGTTTTTATCACCTGCACGTGGAGGTCGTCCTGAAACAGACGCCCGCAGGCTCCGGGTGAGGTCGACATGCCAGGGAACTGGGGAAGCTGCCGGAGGCTAACCTCACCCCGGATGCCATGTGTGCTCACACGCGTGTGCATGTGTGCTGCTGGGTAGGGACACGCTCATCAGTCAGTGTAGACGGGGCACAGGTGCAGGGCACACGGTCTGAGTGCTGCCTCTGCCCCTCACCCGCTCCTGCACCTGGGGAGGCGACAGTGCAGCTGGTGGCAGGAACCAGGGGGCTCTGCTCACCCCCCCGCGCCCCTGCCCAGGCGGGCGCTCCGGCCTGAGCTGCTGTCTCCTAGTGGTGGTTTCGCCACCTGTCCGTTGGCACCCGCTGCCCGCAGGCCTGTTGGTGAGGCCCCAGGCCCTGCCCTTGTTCAAGGACTGACTCACAGTGTGCGTCCTGGTACTAATTAGAAGGACGGCCAGGCAGGAGGGGGAGGGGGGCCCACGCAGGTGGCGCGGTAGGTGAGGAGAGGCCGGTCCCGGACGGCTGACCTGGAGGAGCAGAGAGACGAACAGGTGGCAGCCGGAGCCAGGCCACACGGGGCGGGGGCCTCAGGAGTGAGCGAACTCAGAGCCGCCGGAACTCCTAGCGGCAGGTGGTGGTCAGAGAGCTGGTGCTGGGGTCCCCTGGGACTTGGATGGTGGGCGAGGCTTGGGCAGAGACAGCGGGCACTCACCACGGGCGTTGGGAGCACCCACTGCGCGCCGGCTCGTCCCCGGGGCTTGTATGCATCCCTCCGTTTGGTCGTCACAGTGAACTAGAGACTATTCTCGTCCCCGTTCCAGGGCCGGGGACACTGAGGAGGCTCGTCCCAGGCACGCAGGGTGTGGTCACAAAAGGCGGAGCTAGGACATGGCCTAGACAGTGTGGCCCAAGCCCAGGGCCCAGCCGCTAGGCAGGGCTGCCCTTGACTTGGCCCAGGCAAGAGGTGATGCGTGTGGCCAGCCCCCGGGGGAGGCATGGTGGGCCGAGAAGGGGTGGGCCGGACGAAAGGATCTC
>NW_006299834.1:210834-214614 GCF_000327345.1 Myotis davidii
ACCAACACAGATCTGCGTTCCCGCTGGGATTTAATTCATCTTCCGCGGCTCTGTCTCCCTTCATATGCCCTCCTTCCTCTCCTCTCGGCCTCACCAGATTCGATGTTTAAAAATAATCCTCAAATATGGGAACACAGTCCCCGCTGACCGGGGGCAGTGCCGAGATGCCTGCCCGACGCGTGATTGTGGATGCCGTCAGAACTCAGGAGAGTCCCGCTCACCAGAATGGCCCCCAGCTATTTGAGTTTTATTGTGGGTAGTTTCCCCATTTGCAAGGAGATAGAAGCTGGATGATAAGTCTAATCTGTCTGTGTACACGTGCTTTCTGGCGGGCCTCGCAGCGTACGTTGGGAGGCTGGGTTGGCCTCCTGTCTGAGTTGCTGAGTGGCTGTGTGACCTTGGGCAAGTCACTTCACCTCTCTGAGCCCAACCCAGAGACTCCCCACCCCGACCTTGTCCAGCAGCCTTAGGAGCGGCCAAGGACTGAGCAGACCACAGGGAGTGTGCGCGTGCTGGACGGGACGGACACAGCCTGTGTTGGCGGGGAACGCCTGTGGTGTGCAGGCCCCTCCAGGCGGATAGAGTAGGGCATGGGGGCCAAGGCATGGCTGGTGGGCGTCCTTGCACAGTGCCCCTTAGGGCAGTGGCTCCCGCCCTCTCAGGTCCCTTCAACAGTCAGTGGTCAGCGAGTAGATGTCGAGAGAATCAATGAATGAATTAGTGAATTAACACATTAATGAAAGAAGAGGTGGAATACGATAGGCCTCAATGGAGACGATCTCCTTCTAGCTGATGGAATCCAGGCAGTCTTCCCGGAGGAGGGGGCACTGGAGCAGCTTCTGAAGTGGTACAGGATGTACTCACAGGAACCAGGGCAGGCACCCCAGGTGTGAGTGACAGCTTCCCCCAATATATGCGGGGCTTGGTGGGAGGGGAAGCAGCAGGAGAGAGGGCTGGGCACGTGGCAGAGGTGGACTCCTTCCCACCGGCTCTCAGATTGGAGCCTCAGCTCCAAAACTGGGGCAGCCTCCCCCGACAGGGGCCAGAGGGACCTGGGCCTCCCCGTCGGTAGATGGGGCCAACATTGGCGGGGGGCATCATCCTCGAGGACCCACCTTCCCTGCCCCCCCACAGTGCATTGTCCAGGGCAGATCCCCAGGTTCCCCAGTGGAAATCCTTCCTAAGCACTTTCCAATGCTTTAATCTCCTTCCTCCTCCCCGAGGCCCTGAGGGAGGGCAGGAGGACACCAAGGCTCAGAGCAATTAAGCGGCTTACAGCCTGCGGGGCAGAGCCGGCTCCCTGTGTGCGGGGTGCGGGGTGCGGGCGGGCGTGGGCGGAGCAGAGGAGAGCCGAGAGGCCTGTGGAGAGTCAGGAAGGCCCTCCCCCAGGAGCACTCACCAGGAGTACTCATCACGGCTCAGTATTTCAGCCTTGGACCTGCCACCCCCTCTTCTGTTCTGGCTCACACCTCAGAAGGGCTCCTGGTACCCTCGTGCCGCCCACTGCCCACTGCCCACTGCCCACTGCCCACTGCCCACTGCCCACTGCCCGTGCTGCTGGTGAGAAGACCAAGGGCCCGAGAGCAGGGCCGGGCCGGATGCTGCGCCTCCTGCACTGGGCCTTGAGGCTGGGCCGGGCTCCTTGCCCGAGGTCTTCAGCTTCTGGGCTGTCCCGTGGCTCTCTGTTCTGCTGCCAGGATCCTGAGCTGCCTGCGCCTGGCTCCCGCCCCTGCGCTCCCTGCCAGGCTGCCAGCTTTTAAGAGTGAGGACAAGCCAGCTGAGAGGCGGCCCCTGCAGCCCAGGCTGGGGCCGGACCCGTGCCGGTGCCCCAGGACAGTCTGGGCAGCCAGAGGGGCCGCTCCTGGGGGCTGCGTGTGGCCCTGCTCAGCCTCCTCTCCCAGAGCAAACCTCACCACGAGGGCCCATCTCTGGGGCCACTCGGGGGGCTGGAGGGCCTCACCAAGGCGGGGACAGGGTGGCACTGACATCAGAACCAGATGGAGGGGGCAGGGCGCCCACAGGAACCCGCTGAGCAGATGGGGGACAGCCTGGGCAGGCGGGTGCGGCCGGCTCTGCAGGGGTCCACCCCTCACATCACATCCTGCTCCCAGGTGAGCGGCGAGCTTCCTGCGCCCTCCCTGGGGCTGCTGGACCGGGGCTCGCTCACAGAAGCAGGCGCTCGCAGCCTGCAGGCCGGAGCCCGAGTTCACCAGGGCTGGCTCTGATGGGAGCTCTCAGGGCGACTGAGCCCGAGGTCACCAGGGCTGGCTCTGGTGGGAGCTCTCAGGGCGACTGTCCAGGCCTCGCCCTGGCTTCTGGGAGCTTGGGGGTGATCCTTGGGGTTTGCTGGCGTGTGGGCTTGTCACCCCATCTCCGCCTCCGTCTTCACCTGGGTCTTCCCTGTGCGCGCGTCTCTGTGAGAAGCCGGTCATGGTGGGTGGGGCCCATCCTCTCTGCTGTGACCTCGTCTTAATTGCATCTGCCTCAGCCCTAATTCCCAATAAGGGCCCATTCTGAGTTCCTGGGGTTAGAGCTTCCACATGAACTTGGCGGGGACACAATTCATACACCATAACGGGGTGCCACTAGGGCCCCATTTGGCCCAGAGTCCAGCACAGAGTAGGTGCTATAAAGATGCATCCAAGGCTTCACACGCATTGTCTCATTTGACCTTCAGAGAACAACCTTGAGGTTAGTCAAACGCCTCAGGGCCCCTGTTCCTGGCATCCCTCCTGCAGGAGGCGCTGCGCCAGGGACACTCTGCCTCCCCACCCTCACCCGACACACACACACACACACACACACACGCATGCACGCACACACACGCGCGCGCACACACGCGCGCGCACACGCGCGCGCACACGCACACACACGCACACGCACGCACGCACACACCTTGCTTTATTCCCCTCCTAGCCTTTTTATTGCGATAAAATACACTTAACGTAACATTTTCCATGTCAGCCCCTTTCGGTGCACAGCTCGGTGGCAGCGAGTACTTTCGCTTTGCTGTGCAGCCTCCACCGCCATCGCCTCCAGAACTTTTGCCTCTTCCCCGCCAGAAGCTGTTCATTAGACACCAACCCCATCCCTCCTCCCCCAGCCCCTGGCGGCCACCAGCGACTCTGTCTATGAATTCGACTCCTCCAGGGGCCTCGTGTAAGTGGAATCGCACGGAATGTGTCCCTCGGTGACGGGCTCTTTCGCTCAGCGCAGTGTCCCCGAGGTTCACCGTGTGGCAATGCCAGCATTTCCTTCCTTTTGTGGCTGAATCCTAGGCCGTGGTCCGGGCGGACCACACTGCGGCTTTTCCAGTCACCCGTCCACGGACACCTGGGTTGTTTGCCCCTTTGGGCTCCTGTGGCTTGTGCTTCTGTGAACACATGAAGCACACCTGAGCCCCTGCCTTTGATTAAGTCTCCTTTTCTGTGAAAAGAAAAGGAGGTGACAGTTGACTGGTGAGGGAAGGTCATTCATTGTGGACAGGGGTCTGTTCTCGTCCTCAGGGTGTGTCCCCTCGGAGCATTTTAAATGCTGATCCGTTTCGGTGCTGTCGGTACAGTGCGGCCGGGGCAGGAACTGCCTCTGTTCAGTGCTAATGCATCTGTTTTGTTCACTGCTTTTGTCCCTGGTGCCGGGATGGGCAGGGCCCGCCTGGGGCACACTGTGGCCAGGGTCCTGGAAGTCAGGGTGCGAGACACGGCAGGAGGCCGGGGTCCTGCGCACCCGGAGGTGCGGGTGCAGCCCCCCACCCCCGCGCCCGCCCCGCCTGCTGCCTCG
>NW_006299834.1:214906-215842 GCF_000327345.1 Myotis davidii
ACCACACGCCTGCCCTGGCGCTCAGCGAGACGTTCTCTCGGGCGCGGGGGTCACGGTGGCTGCCAGGGGCCTGGGAGAGGCCTTCCTAGGATTCTCTCCCCTCCTCACCCCTGCAGGTCCAAGCGTAGGCACCCCATTGGGTAGAGAGGACACTGAGGCCTGGAGAGGGCACTGGCTGGCTGAGACAGCACAGCTAGTGAGGGGCAGGCCTCTGAACCCCGCAGGTGACCCCGGTCCCACCCCCAGTGCCCCGGCCTCCTGAGTGGCAGGTGGGCTCTCCCTCCTGTTTCCAGGGTGGGAGGGACCCGGGCCTCAGCTTCCAGACAGAGTGCTGACCCCAGAAGCGCCCTGACCACCAGCAAGGCTGGCCCCACAGCAGCCCGACCGAGCCCCGGCCTGAGCCAGGCGCCGACTCTCTCTCTCTCTCTCTCTCTCTCTCTCTCTCTCTCTCTCTCTGCTGTCTCTCCATCTCTCTCTCTCTCCCTCCCCCTCTCTCTGCTGTCTCTCCATCTCTCTCCCTCTGTCTCTCTTGGTTCCCCCCATGCCCTCTGCTCACTCCCTCTGTGGTGTGGCATCCCCTAGGCCAGGGCTCCCATGCCCAGGCCCGTCAGCATCTCCTGCAGGGCTGCCCACCCCTCCCCCGCCCAGCGCCTCTGAGTCAGGAGGCCACTGAGGGCCCCCCCACCCCACCCCGGGAGCCTGCAGTTCCGAGTCCTTAGCAGATGCAAACTTTGAGCCTTGCTCTGAGCCTCGGTTTCCCCCTGTGCAGCGGGAGCCCACAGGTTAAAGGAGAAGGTGCATCCTCCTGGCCCACCCAGTGACCCCCGCACCCCAGGGCGGAGGCTGCGAGGGGGCCTGGAGCCCCCTGACTCCCGAGACCTGGGACCCCTCCCGCAGTGGTCCTGCCCATCTCCGCGGAAGAGGGTGCTGGACGTG
>NW_006299834.1:215976-220802 GCF_000327345.1 Myotis davidii
CTGCAGGCCAGCCGCCTAGGGAGATGGCTCTGGAGGGGCTGTCGCCCAGAGCAGGCCTGGGTGCTTGGAGAGATGCATTCAGCCAACGGGGGCCCTTCTCAGGGTACAAATCAGATCCAGTCACCCCTGGTATGAAGATACGAAGCCGGACAGTGCTCCCGGGTTTTCCCGTTGTGTCTGCTCAGGCCTCCTCCCCTCATGGGGTTAGAGCTTCCACATGAACTTGTGGGGGACACAATTTTCCCGTTGTGTCTGCTCAGGCCTCCCAGGGCGCGGCTGGCAACGGGGCCCGCTCCTAGGCCGGGGCAGCTGGCACTGGGACAGGTGAGAGGGCACTGCTTTGGTAGAGACCCAGGTGCGAAGGGGGTGCCCTTTCTCCACAAGGGGGACCGGTTCTTGCCCACATGCTCCTCACCCCTCAGGCCAGCCTGGGCCTGTGAGCAGGTCCCCCAGGCCTCACTGCAGCAGAGTGGAGGCGTGGAGAGGGCTCAGCCGGGGCAGGCCTGGGTGGCTTCCACGGCACCACCACCACCAGCTCAGGCAGGTCACTGTAGGCCTCTGAGCCTCAGTTTCTGCATCTGTAGAGTGGGATCTCAGACCCACCTGACGGAGCAGCAGGTGGATTAGATGAGATGGAGCCAGTGAGGCCACAGTTAACACAGGAAGCGCCCAGTCAGTCACTGGTGACTGGCACTGTACTTTCCTTCCGGAAGACAAAACAGGCTGGGCGCTTACTGTGTGTTTCCTCCTCAAGTGCCTGCTGTGTGCGGAGCGGCCCGAGAGGGTCCAGGAGGCTTCAGATGTAGCCCTGCTCTCGGGAGCCCTGGTCTGGGGGACACAGTGTGAGCAGGGCTGTCGTGGAGGGAGGGGGGCTTTCTGCCAGAGGTGAGGCTTGCACCGGACCCCCTAGGACAGACCCACCAGGCCCCGCCCCTGGTGCTCAGGCCTTGGTGGGGACCCCACCGAGCCTGGCGACTCTGTTTTCCAGTCTTGTCCGCGCATTTCCGGGTCTGTGAGCCGTACACGGACCACAAAGGCCACTACCACTTTGGCTTCCACTGCCCCCGGCTCTCGGACAACAAAACCTTCATCCTCTGCTGTCACCACAACAACACGGTGTTTAAATACTGCTGCAACGAGACGGAGTTCCAGGCGGTGATGCAGGCGAACCTCACAGCCAGCTCCGAGGGCTACGCGCACAAGTAAGTGCCACGCACGCCGGCCACACGCCCTGCCTGGGGCCCCCCGTCAAGGCAGGATGCGGACCAAACACCCCAGCCCCTTGGGTGGCTGTTGGATCGCCATTGCCAGGATGGCTGGGCCTGGAAGGAACCGGGGAGAGTTCAGGAGACCCAGTTTTCTGGCCTGTTCTATCCTCTGAGCTTTAGCCTTTCCATCTGAGAAATGGGCACATAATGCCTACCTTTCAGGTCTGCTACAAATTAAAGGAAGGCAAGTAGGTGGAAGGCTTTTAGGCCAAAAGTACATGGGCCTGGAATCCACGGGACCCAAGTTCCTTCCTTCCTTCCTTATTTGTTCAACAAATATTGATTGGTCTCTTGACCCAGAGATTAAGCCCCTTTCCTTAAGGTGATTAAAGCACACCAGACCTGATGGAGGGGACCATGATGAGTGTAGAGGAAGAGGAGGAGTTCCCAGCCGAGCCGCGGTGGGAATATGATGGAAACAGCGTGTCTTTCTCTTATTGTGAGTGAAACTCAGCATCGCTTCACATGTTTGAGAGCCATTTGTGTTTCTTTTACCGTGAGCTAGCTCTTTGTGTCCTTTCTCATTTTCTTATTGAATTTTTGGCCATCTTCTTATTTATTTACAGGAACTCTTTATATATGAAGGAAATATGCATTACAAATATTTTCTCAATGTGTCTGAGTTTGTGATTTTTTTCCCTCATGACTAATTTTTAATTGTTATGTAATCAAATTGTATCTAATTTTGTTTTCTTTTTTTAATGTCTTCTGGGTTTTATGTTGTACTGAGAAAGGCTTTCTCTACTCTGAGATTATTAAAATTTTTCTTTTTTACTTCTTGTATGTTTTACTTTTTTGCCTTCAAATCTTTTTTCTGTTTGCTTTGTTAATTTTCACCAGAGGATATTTTTTTCCATTGCTTTTCAGAGAGAGTGGAAGGGAGGGAGGGACACAGAGAGAGAGAACATCGATGTGAGAGAGACACATTGACTGGTTGCTCCCCGCACACACTCCAACTGGGACTTGAACCTGCAATGTAGGTATGTACCCTGACCGGGAATTGAACTCACAGCCTTTTGATGTGCGGGCTGATGCTCCAACCAACTGACCCACCCAGCCAGGGCCCATTAATATGTTTTAAGTCTTCCTGGTTTACTTCCCATGGCTCTTTTGTTACAGGAACTCTAGGATTAGCTTGTGTAGTACCCCTGACCCCCCCCCCCAAAAAAAAAAATTCAGTTGGTATTTTTTTTACTGAGATTGTGTTGAATTCATAGATTAATTCAAGGAGAATTGACTTTTCATGATGCTGAATATTCTTATCCAAGAACATGGTATGTTTCCCCATTTGTTCAAATTTTCTTTCATAGTGTTTTGGAATTTTCTTCATATAGATAATATATGCATATATCTTTTGCATTTATTCCTACATATTTCTTCTTATGCTATTATAAATGGGGTCTTTACTTCCACGATATCTTCTAAGCGACTGCTGCTTCGATGAAAAGACCTAAGGATTACTACATGTGAGCTTTATACCCAGCCACCTTACTAAAGTTCCTTGACTTTGTAATACTTTTTCAGTTCTTTCTCTGAGGCTTAACTATGACGTTTACAAACAACGGTAACTTTCCTGCTTGCCCATTTTTGTGCCTCACTTCTTTTTTCTTGTGCAATCATGTTGGCGAGTATCTCTAAAACAGTCTTTGAAATTGTCAAGCATTTTTATCATCTTTCTCAGTTTAATGGGGATGCTTCACATATTTTCCTAATAACTCTGAGGCTGATTCTTGGGGTGGGTATATATGTTTTCATGGCAAGGGAACATCCACTTGGAAGGAGTGTTCATTGAGGGACCCCGGGGAGAAAGCCCGAGCCCAGTGCCGAACCAGGGCCTTGTGTTCAGGTGGAGCACGTGGCACGGAGGGCGACGAGATGAGCAGTGGGGTGGGACACAGGGCCGAGGTGGGTCAGTGAACCGGGCGCGACGGGGCCTGCAGGCTGGGAGGTCCAGGTGGCCCTGGGTGTGCCAGGGGCCAGGCAGAGGCCACCTCTGGATGGTGCGGCCCTTTGCGCCTCTGGATTGGTCATCTCCTGGGTGAGACACCTGCGTGTGTGGCTCATCCTCACAGCTGCTCTGAGGGAGAAGGAAGGATGGAGCCCAGGCTGGTGTGGTCACTTGTCCCAGCTCCGGCCAAGCCCCGAGGGCCATGGGGCCCTGGCTCCGGCCACTGGCTCTGCTACACCCGGCGCATCCAGAAAGCCAGGCTTGGTCTGATGCTGGGGAACGTGCCAGATCTCAGCCAAGAGGCCAGAGGTTCCGACATCGCAGACAGGGCAGCGCCCGCTAGCTGCCCACCTGGATGGACCAGCGCAGCCTGACCTGGTCGGCACTCTATGAAGATGCGTGGGGTCCGTTAGCAGCTAGGATGCCCCATCGGCCAGGAGGTGGGCCTGGAGGCGGGAAAGGGCCTCTGATGCGGAGTTAGCTGTTCCTGGAGGAGCAGAGGGTGTGTTTCGGCTCTGGCTGCTGGCGGGAGGCAGGGCGGGAGCGAAGCAGCCCATCCAGCCCCCTGCGGGCGAGGCGCCTGCCACCGGCACACAGAGGGGCCCTGGTGTCAGTCCTGTCGGAGGGCAAGGCGGGCAGCGGCCCCCCCAGGGCCCTGCCCAAGCGTGTGAGTGTGTGTGCTGGGCTCCGGTGGGACAGGTGATGGCCTGAGGGGTCCGCGGTCAGCTCGCCCTGGGGACGGGGTGTCTGGCACAGGTGGCATGGCGAGGGGTCTTTGCAGTGCGTGGGAGTTCCTGCGCCAGGCAGATGGGGTGGGCACATGGGCGAGGGTTTCTAGGACGACAGAGAGCCCTCAGAGGGCGGGTGGATGGGTGGTCACACCCGTCTGTATATGGCACCTCGTCCCTAAAGCCGTCCTTTCCCAGGCCCAGAGGCATTCCAGCCACGGGGTGGCCAGCGAGTGCGGTCGGCTGGGCCTGGGGCCTAAGGACCCCGTGCTCCGGGCCCCCCCACCGGGCGATCCTGCAGGCCCATCGTCCGCACCAAGCTCGCCCCAAGCTCCAGGCCGGCCGCTGAGCGGGGTCTGCAGCTCCGAATGCTCTGATCAGTTGCTCCCTCCCATCGAGCCCTGTCAGGCACAGAACCTTCCGGAATCCATGTCGCCTACTCTGAATCCGCCCCCAGGCGCAGGGACTGGAGATGGTGGACAGTTACGAGCACTTAGGGTGGCGTGAGGGGCCTCACACCAACGCCATTCGTCCGAGTAGCGCTGTTGTCTGTGAAGGAGGTCCCGCTAGGCCAGTGGTGGCGAACCTTCTGACCTCGGCCTGTCAGCATTTTGAAAAGCCCTAACTTCACTCTGGTGCCGTGTCACATAGAGAAATTTTTTGCTATTTGCAACCATAGTAAAGCAAAGACTTATCATTTTGATATTTATTTTATATATTTAAATGCCATTTAACAAAGAAAAATCAACCAAAAGAATGAGTTCGCGTGTCACCTCTGACCCGCGTGTCGTAGGTTCGCCGTCACTGCGCTAGGACCACCACGCGGGGGCTGAGGCTCAGAGAGGGCGAGAGCCTGCGTGTGCTCACACCGCGCACAGCGCC
>NW_006299834.1:220848-222561 GCF_000327345.1 Myotis davidii
TCCCCCACCCGTGTCACAGACTCCCTCTCTGCAGGGCCTGTCTGCAAACAGCTGCTCCTGCCTCCCCTCCCTGCTCGCCTCCCTCGGCCCCCGGGCTGCTGCCATGGGAACTGCTGAGGAAAGCTTGATGCTGAGAGCAACTCTGGGGGCCCATGGGGAGCTGGGAGAGGGTGCTGGGCAGAGCAGTGGTGCCAGGCGGCGGCAGGCCCCCTCTGTCCTCAGACGTCCACCCCAGGACTCCTGCCTCAGCGGCCAGGGCTACAGCCTGTGCCCTGGAGGAATTCCACACCCAGGTGCCAGGCGCGTGGAGCTTCCTGTGAAATGAGGCTGCTGGGCGTTCACACTTCGTCCTGAACCAGCCCTGGGACCTGTGCACGCCTCATGGAGGTGGTGGCGCTGGCGGGGCGCAGGAGGGCGGCTGTGATAGAGGCTGCCTGGCTGCTCCGTCCTCGAGCAGAGGCCCAGGCCCGAGCACCGGCCGTGCCCGCTCCACGCTGAGTGCCCCGCACATGCAGAGGCCGCTCCCTCCAGCCTGGGCCACCAGTGAGGGGAAGGAAGGCATTCCGGGCTGAGGGCATGTGAGCCACAGAGCATCCCCGGCCGGGGCCCCACCCCTGCAGGGGCCGGAGGGGGCGGAGGGGAGCAGCCCATGTCAGGGCCGAGGCCGAGGCTGGGCCAGGCGTGAACCGAGCCGGGAAGATCCGAGTCTGGAAACGGAGCCCAGGACGGGCTTCCCATCACCTCCAGGCCCAGAGACGTGCAGGGATTCTCCCAGGCCACACAGCAAAGCCGGGCCAGCAAAGGAACCAGAGCCAGGCCGCCTGGCTCCAGGCCTGGCTCCCGGGCTCCAGAGGGACCTGCTGTGGGGACCCCGAGCACGGAGGGTCCCCTCTGGCGAGAGCTGGGGTGGGTCCCTCCCTGTGGGGCGCGGGGCCGCGAGGCCTCCTCTCTGTCACCCGCCAGCGCACACCCCCCTGACAGAGGCCGCGGCAGGAGCGGGTGGGGGCAGCATTTGAGTGACCGGTACATCGGTTCCTTCAAACAGCGCGGCCCTGGCCAGCTCCGCCTGGCACAGCAGCCGAGCCACAGCGGCAAGCCCGGCACCGGCCCTCTGGGCACAGGGACACTGGCCTGGCCTGGGCGGGGGACAGACTCCACAGTCGGGCAGTGGGGGCTGGGCTCGAGGCCGGAGGAGGGGCAGACCCACCCCTGTAGGGGGAGCCGGAGGTCTGGTCTCAAAGAGAAGGTAGGAGCCAGGCCGGGGAGGAAGGAGATGGGACAGAAGGCACAGCCCGTGCAAAGGCCGCGTTGGAGCGAGCAGGGCCGCTCCGCGGTGAGGGGGAGCCAGGCTGACAGAGGGGCTGTGCGCCCCTGCAGCGGAAACCTCCCACCGCCCTGGCCCGCGGGGCTCCGTCGGTTGAGTGTCACCCCGGGCACCGAGGCTTCCGGGCTCCATCCCCGGGTGGGGGCTTGCGGGAGGCGGTTCGTGTTTCTCTCTCATTGATGTTTCTCTCTCTTCCCTCCCTTCCTCTCTCTCTCAAATCAGTAAATACATATATATTTTTAAACCCAAACAAACAAAAAACTTTGAGGAGATAACTGCCTTTCTACAGTAAGAGTAGCGTCTGGGCCCCTTTCCTTCTGAAAAACAAACCGACACCCTCCATCATGCTGCGTCTGGAGGGCGGAGCAGCCCTGGGACTGGGGCGGGGG
>NW_006299834.1:222804-223730 GCF_000327345.1 Myotis davidii
GAGGGCGGCCAAGCTGATACCCTGTTTCCTGGGCTTCTGAGAAGTGGGGAGACCTGGGGCAGGCTGGAAGGGGCCTGGCCCAGGTGGGTGCCGGCGAGTTCCATGGCATGTGGGGGAGTGAGGTGGCCCAGTGTGAGTGTTGAGGGGTAGGGGGCACAGCTCTGGAACTTGGGTCGGTTTGCCCTAAGACAACAGACTTCCTGCACTTGCCCTGGGCCCAGTAAGATGGGGAGGAGCTGGTATCCCAGGAGGTGGGGATGGCATGAGCCAAGGCCCTGGGGTGGGCAAGCAGGGGGCATCCACAGAGACCGCTGGCAGGACTGTGAGTGGCACCCATGTGGGGGCATGAGGGTGAAGGCAGGGTCCACCCCATCCTGGGAACCCCAAATGGCAACTGAGGATTCCTTCCAAAAGGGAACATTGGACGGCTTCCCAGGTTTCCACACTCTGGTCGAAGGCTTCACAGTGCGGGGAAGGCCTCTCCCCGCTCCCCTCCAGCTAAGCACTTGGGGTGTGGGGGCTGCCTCAGCTGGGACAGGGCCCGGGGCAGAGGACCAGCATCTGAGAGGAGGCAGACAGGGCCGGGGGGGGGGGCGGGGAGAGGAGGTGGAGGGTGGGCATGAGGAGAGGAACCAGGACTCCTCTCGGCCCCTCCGCTCTGGGACCCCGAGATGCCGTGCTCTCTCACCAGCGCCGCCCATCACCTGGCTGAGCGCCGGCCGAGCGCCCCCCTCAGCCTCCTCCTTCTCTCCCCAGCAACTACACTGCCCTCCTGGGCGTGTGGATCTACGGCTTCTTCGTGCTGATGCTGCTGGTCCTGGATCTCCTGTATTACTCGGCGATGAACTATGACATTTGCAAGGTTTACCTGACGCGGTGGGGCGTCCACGGACGGTGGATGAAACAGGAGCAGCAGCGGTGGGGGA
>NW_006299834.1:223835-225670 GCF_000327345.1 Myotis davidii
ACGCTGCAGGGAGACCCCCACAGCCCGCCGCTGGTGACCTTCCAGAGTTCGTCCGCCTGGTGAGTGCTTGCGATCGGGTCCCAGGCCGCCCTGGGTCACTTGCCTTTGGCCAGCGAGCTTGGGAAATGCCAGATGGTTGTTGCCGCCGGGTTTGCCTTGTCAATTACCTGATTATCTGCCAAGAGAGAGTGGAGGTTGTCCACGGCGGCCAGGTGTGCCCAGCGGGAGAGTCCATGTGAGAGGTGGAGACGGAGTTTAGAAGCATCACTTGCAGGTTTATTGCACTGAGAGCTGGTGTGAGAGTCATTGCCGCTGAGCGCTAAATGGCGTGGTGAGCTTCCTGGCTGCCAAGGCAAAAGGGGAAATGGGGTGGCTTTCCAACGTTTCACCCTCTGGCCGAAGGAAGCAGATCGGTCTGTGATGGGCCAGGGGCGGTTTTCTCGGAATGAAGTTGGACTGTGAGCCTATCGGGGGCTCCGTGGTGCGCACGCTGAGTCACAGAGAGGCGTCAGAGGCAGCCGAGCAGGCGGCTGTGCAGGAGGGAAGGGAGCCAGTGGGAGGGGGTCCCAGGGACCGGCCTTGTGGGGCGGCTGCCCCTGCAGCACCTGTTCATCCCGCTGAGCAGTGTGTCCCCATCCATCACCCACACTGAGACTCTCGTGTCTGTGCAGCCCAGCAGGTGGAGGTGGGGAGTGAGCGCGCCGGGTCCGGGCAGTTCAGGGTTGGGAGGAGGGTGGAGGGCGGTGCCTTGTGGAGCAGGGAGCCACCGCGCCGCTGGCCGGAGCCAGGCTGCGTGCAGGTGTGGGGTGAGGGGTTCAGGGGTGGGGTGAGGGGTTCCGACGCTCTGTGGGGACTGAGCTGCAGCCGTGGGCTCAGTATCCCAGGACATCACCATGCTGAACCTCGGGTACAAGACTGAGGTGCAGCCCTGGCCGGCGTGGCTCGGGGGGCGGTGGGGGGGCCGTCGTCCCAGGCACTGGAGGTTGCTGGTCTCATTCCCGGTCGGGGCGCGTCCAGGGTTGCGGGCTTGATCCCCGGCTGGGAGCATGCAGGAGGCAACTGATCAGTGTTTCTCTCCTCTCTCTTTCTAAAACATCAATAAGAACGTGAAAAACATTGAGGCGCAGAAACGTACAGCACGTGGCCACTGCCAAGTCCATACGTTTTCCAAGCAACCCGACCCGGGTTCAAGGCCCAGCTCTGCCGTTTCCCAGCCCGAAACTTCAGGCAGGTCACTTACCTCCCAACTTCCCCACCCCTCTGCCCCGGGCTTGTTCTCAGGGTTAAGCGCCCGGCACATAGTAGGTACTCAGTTCACCGTGGCTGCGTCCTCACAGGAGATGCCACCGAGCTAGTAGTGACCATTTAAGTGGTTAACCAGTAGCGACCTTTCAATAAGGAGTGACTTAAATAATTAATAAGGTGCAGCTTAAATCAGCTTGTGCTTATTGATCCAATAATGGCCCATCGATCACGCAGGAGACAAAGACCCGGCCTTGCTCAGCCACGTCTGACAAATGTCCGCGGAGCAGGGCCCCTGGGTGGGGGTCCCCTGCCAGCTCCCGGGGACGCGGAGATGGTGGCGGGAAGACGCACAGCCCACCCAAAGCTGCAGACAACGAGAGGCCTGCTGGCCTGGCCCTGGGGCGGGGGGCGGCGGTTCTGAAACATGGGCCTTAGGCAGCAACACGCTGGGCTGTTGGTCATTGAGAGCGAGTGTGTCACAGCCTGACAGTCAGGCCGGGAAAGGCCAAGGTGTGTGTGCGAGGCCAGGACGCTCACGAGGCACCGCGACGGGCTGCTGTCCCGCTGTGTCCCTTCAGGAGCCTCCAGAG
>NW_006299834.1:226241-228949 GCF_000327345.1 Myotis davidii
TGCAGATCTCACCCGTGCCTCCCGCGGGCCCTGTCTCCCCGGCAGTGGGCCAGGCCGGGGTCTGCTTTCTGCAGGGGGACACCCGCCAACGGCGAGGGGGTCCGGGGAGTTAGCAGACATGCCCTCCAGGGAGTCTCCAGGTTAAAGCCTTCTCTCCTCTCTGCTCTGTCCCTGCCTGGAGGGCCCCCCTACACCGGACAGAGACCCCTCTTTCCTTCGGGCTGGGTGCCCAGGACACGCCCGTCCCCGGGTCCAAAGGAAAGGACCAGGTGCCCCGGCCAGTGATCTCCATGTTCGAGGTTGGCCTGGAATGAAGGGTTTGCAGGTTCCATTCTGGTCCAGGGCGCGGTCCTCATCGCAGGCTCCATCCCCTGCCCAGTCAGGGCACATGCAGGAGGCAAACCAATCGGTATGTTCCTGTCACATCCATGTCTCTCTCTCTCTCACCCTCCCTTCCACTCGCACTAAAAATCAACGGGGAAAAATATCCTCGGGGGAGGATTAACCAAAAACAGGCAGGGCCCGGTGGCTTTCGGGGTGACCCAGGTCTGTGCCAGCGGATGTGCCCACTTGTACCTCATAGTGAAGGAGACACTGGCAGAGGGAGCCCGGGCACCCGGAGTCCGAATCCCGCCAGAGTCCTTTGACCCGGGCAGGCCCTGCAGCACCTCAGCCTCTCCCCGCCCCAGAGGTTCAGGGTATGTTCTCTCACTAGGTTCTGTGTCTAGGTTCTGTTGCCAGTTTCTGTCCAGGATCTTTTGCCATGTTCTGTCTCTAGGTTCTGTGTCTAGGTTCTGTGTCTCTTGGTTCTTCATCTAAGTTCTGTGTCCTGTTGTCTTGTTACATCTGTATTTATACCAGTTGATTCCAGTCCTATCAATCTCTATTCCAAAGGTTAGGGCGTTTCTTATCTCCATTCCAGGGAGTAAAGACTATGTAGCTTAAGCATGATTATTCGTAGTTAAAGTGATTAATTACCCGCCTGGCACTTAGTTAAGAGGTTTTATTCCCTCCCTAACTTCAGGGGAAAATCCCTACCTGGGGAAACAACCTTTCTCGGAGAGGTGACCTTGGTTAAAACACACAGCGCCAAGAAGGTGAGCAAACATATTAAGAACAGTATGCCATATACGCCAGGTCCCTTGAAACAGCAAGGATGGACCGGCTCCCGGCAGGCGGGAGGGGCCGGAAGATGCTCCCAGAGAGGCCGGGAGAGGCCCCAGCTCAGAGGTCCTGATCGCTCGTCTTAATTACTCTCTCCCCGTCTTAGCTGCCTCCTTCTCTCAGCCGTCCACCAAGGAACAGTCGCTGTTCCTTCTTCTTATGCCCAATTGATCACCACAAAGTGCCCGGCTCGCCGAGGACAGGAGAGCGGACGCAGGCGGCCTCAGCCGAGCACAGCCCCCGCCCTCCAGCTTCGTGCCGCCGGCTCCTTCCTTCGCTTACAGCTGTTCCATCCGCACATAAATCGTGTGTCTGGGCTTTTAATACAACATCACGTCCTGGCGAGCTTCCGCACGACCGGGACGCTCCTGTGACCAGTGCTCTCCTGGCTGGCTGCTGTCACGGGGAGATGATGGACGGGCGTCCCTCAGTGACCCAGTGTCCTGGCTCGGCCACCTGGAGGCCTCTGCTCCCCACCTGCCCTGGTCCCCCTCCGCCTCTCAGAGGATCGCCGGGTCCGGGACAGGGGGGTTTCCAGCTATCGGCCTTGAAACCCTCCATCCCTGCCCAGGCCAGGGCCGCCCAGTGGTCCCCCTCATCTTCCCCAAAACTGAGCACCGGCCCTGGGACCACCCCGCCTGCCCCGTAGCTCTATTTGTTCACAGGCAGGAGCAGAGGGGCAGGTGCAAAGGCTCTCAGAGGCTGAGCGGCCGGGGTTCAAGCCGCTCCCCTGGGTCTAGCAGCCAGAGGACCTCCAGCAGGCGGCTGAGCCGACCCCTCCCCCAGGGCGGGAGGCGGGAGGTGCTGTCTGGTTAGAGGAGAAGAGACACGGGAAGACCTGGCACGCGGGAACGGCTCCGCAGACGTCTGTCATCTCTCTGGCATCCGTCCTTCATGGGTGGCGGACCCTCTGAGCCCAGTACCGTCTGGCCAGGGAACAGTTGGCGCCTGAAAAGGGTTCCCATGGGTGAGTAGGAGTTTTCTGGAAGCGGAAAACGGGCAGTCTAGGCCGAGAGCAGCTCCGGCTCCCTCCTTCCAGCCCCTGCGGTGCCGGCCCGGGTACCAGCGGATCAGAAGGGCCTTCCTGCGAGGCTGATAAAGTAGCAACAGCCCCCCACGCCACCCCACCACCCCTGCGCCCACCCCGCCCACTCCCCCATTCCCTGGTTTCCTCACATGCTCACCGCCTGCATTTGCTTTCGCTCTGTGGTCTGCTGTCTCCTCTGGAGGCACCGGCAAGAGGGGTGGGTCTGTCTTGTATCCCCCCACCCCCACCCCCGCACAGGGAGTAGGCGCTCAGTGACGGCGTGTGGAGTGACCGTGTCCTCATGTGCCCCGTGCCTGGCGCCCGTCAGCTTTAGGTTAGCTCCCCCCACGACACCACCCCCCCGGAAGTATTCATACAGCTTCCGGTTTGTTACGGTGACACGATCTGCAGGGACACACTAGGGCGGCCACCAGCACCTGTATGTGGCTGGTGTCCTGGGCGAGTGGTTGCCTGGATAGATCCCAGGTGGGGGATTGAGTCAAGGGGCGGACAGCTT
>NW_006299834.1:229057-239903 GCF_000327345.1 Myotis davidii
CCTGGATCGCGCTTCCTCTGACTGTCGCACCCCTTCCCTTCCATCTGGTAACTCCCGTGTCTCCTCTCCTGTGCGCTGCCCATTCATCTCACTGTGCCCGAGACAGGCGGGAATCGAGTCGTTTCCGCACAGCCCCGCGCACTTCCCGGACTCCGCTCCCGGCGCTCCTCTCGGCTGCACAGCTCTCACCCCCGCCGTTTGCTTAATACGTTTTTAATGGACTTTCAATCACGTCTCCTTCCGAGAGAGAACTGCGCCTCGAGTTACGCCTTCGCTTCTCAGGTTGGAGAGTTAAATGCTCCCCAATGCCCGTGGAAACGGGGCCAGGAGCGGACCCAAGAGGTGCGGGGGCCACCTCGCCCCGGCCCCCAGGACCTGCGGGCTGGATTTGCAGGAATTTGGGGAGCCCGTTGTTAAACACAGCCACCGACAAAAACAAAATGATACCAACTTACAGTTAAATAAACTGTATAAACACACAAGTAATAGACACCGGAGACCCTTCCCTTCGTCAGGATGTTGCCACCTTTGCTACCCTCTCTGCTCCTGAGCGTGGACAGCTATTGTACCCGCGCAGTGAGAACCTGGGTGGCGGTGGCTGCCCCACATCCCCTCCCAACTCCCAGTCCAGTGACATCGCGGTGGCAGCATTTACACCAGGGAAATGGGCAGCAAGTGCTACAGATTAGGGCTTGTTTCCCGCTGGAGAACTGGCCGTCAAATGTTTGCCGCCACCCAACTGCCCATTCCGGCTCCAGCGCTCACATATTCAGCTCCGTGAGAGGCCTGCCCGCCTGTGGTGTGTGCACCCCACTGTGGAGGAGCGCGCGTGCTTCATGCCCCTGTGAGAGCAGGAGCCAGTGTTCCAGGGACACCCCTAGCCGGGCAGCGGGCAGCGGTAGCCGGGACAGTGGGCAAGGTGGTTCTGGAAGGGAGGGTCGTCCACCCTGTGCAGCTCCGGGTCCTTCCGAGCAAAGAGAGCAGGGGCCAGACCTCCCTGCCACACCCCTGCCCGGGCACCGTGGGCACGGCCGGCGTCAGCCCCTTTGCAGACCCCCAGCTCCATCTTGCTTCTCCTCCTCAGAAACTGTCCATTGCGAGGAAGCAGCCCGGCCGGCTGAGAATTCGCTGTCTTCACCAAGCACTTAGCGAGCATTGGCCATGTCGTGCGGTAAATGCTGAGAATAAAAGATAAGAATAAATCAATGTATCAGCCACAGGCGAATGAATATGCCCTAGAGAAGTGTTGGAAAAGTCGCTTTGAAGATGCACTTCAGGATCAGCTAGACTGAGCGTGGCCGTCCCAGCCCCTTCCAGCCCAGGTGCCCCAGACCCGCAGGCCCTGTGACCATGGGCGCGTCATTCACTCTTCTGAAGCCTGTTTGCTTGCCTGTGAAAGGTGGGGTGGGGGGAGGTGGATCGAGAGGATGGAGTGTCCTGTTAGGAGCCTGGCACAGAGTAGGGGCTCAGCCACGTGGCACCCCTATTCCCAGGGACACGCGCCGTCCTGCTCTCGCACCTGCCCACCCAGCCCCTGGGGAGACCCCCACTGCCCACCCCGCGCGCCAGCGTGGAACTTGGTGAAGATTTCCTAACCGGTGACTGCAGCCGGGTTCGTGTAAACCAAGGCGCCAGCTGGCGCAGCAGTTAGAGGGGCTGTTTCCGGAAGGCCTGGAGACTCGGGCTCACGCGAGGAAAGGAGGCTGCTCCTCTCTCCCACTGGACAGGGCTTCCGTGTCATCGCCCAGGGCCGCGGCCGGGGGACCGTGGGAAAGCGGGGTCACCGTGAAGGGGCACCGTGGCTGGGCGGTGGCTGTTATGTCCCCCAAACCATGTAGTTCAGAGACTTACAAGGACAGCTGGCAGCTCGGGCGCCGCGGGCGGGAGGAATTCCTCCCCTCCTCGTGGGCCAGGAGGACACGGCATCTTGCCTTCATTATCCCCCCGTCATTCGAGCTCCGGCCTTAACTGCTAAAATATTTGCTTCTAAGAATAGATGCTTGTTGCGCAGCAAATGTGTCCCCACGTGGGCTTCGCTGCTGTCAGGATGATGGAAACCAACGCTTGCCCGGGGCCGAGAGGGCCGCTGCGCATAAGCGCCCTCCGGACCGTCGCCTGTTTCCCAGGCGCCCAGAGGTGCTGCGGGGAGGGGTACAGGGCCAGGTGGCTTTGGCCTGGAACTTTGTCCGGCATGCCCGTTGCTGGACGCTGCAGCCCATGCGTGGCAAGAATAAGGGCTGGGGACCCCTGGGCTGGTCACCCGGCTCCGTGCTGCCCAGCTGTGTGTCCTTGGGCAAGCTGCTTGCCCTCTCTGAGCTGGACACGGGTGGGAGCAAGTCATCCTGCAGGTGGACCATGAGGATGAAGTCCGAGACCCACTCACAGGAAGGACCCCCAAGCCCCCTTCCCCGCCTGTCCACTCTGTCAGTGGGGAGAGGGTCCCCGGCAAGCGGCAAGCGCTTGCTCTCCCCTCCCCCTCGCCCAGTGTGTTTGCTGAGGCCTCACGCCACAGCTCCTCCCACCAGACAGGAAAAGGGGGCTATTGTCCTCCTGTCGGTCTGGTTCCCCCGGGGCCTCCCTGTCCCAGAATACACTCCCTGGTGAGGCTGCAGGTGTCTGGGATCCATGGGCTCTGGTCCCTGAGCCGGGAGGCTCGGCCGCAGAGACCAGGGCCCAGGAGTTACGCTCTCCTTCCCCACTGGGGGCCCCTGACCGTCCCAGGCAAGAGCCTTCCTGGACATCAGCCTCCTCCCCCCACCTCGGCCGGCCAGACCCCGCCCCTCCAGCAAACAGCACCCTCCCTCTCACCCAGGCCGTCCCTCCTGGGGACCTCTGACCTTCCTTCCTGGACCTGCCCGAGTTCCTAGAATAAATGCCACCCAGCGCTGTGTCCCTGCCTGGACCCTGATGGACACACCACCTACATGACCCTCAGGGGACGTCTGTGTGTCTCCGACTGTGCACGAGTGATGGAGGGCTGCTTGCTTGTCCCAGAAGCCATTGCTCAGGCCGCGGCGCACCCCACGCTGGTGCCCCGGGGAAGGGGACACAGCTTC
Organism: Myotis davidii; assembly: GCF_000327345.1. Lineage (NCBI taxonomy): Eukaryota > Metazoa > Chordata > Mammalia > Chiroptera > Vespertilionidae > Myotis > Myotis davidii. The sequence goes on from NW_006299834.1 coordinate 232,114, forward strand.
AGGAAGCGGCCGTCGGATGGGGACAGTGCCCACTAGTTTGAGGAGCGCGTGGGGCCGGCCAGCACTCTGAGCAGCCTGTGAGTTGGTCGGGTGGAGTTTTGGTGGGAGCTCCCTGAGCGGGGAGGGCCCCAGGGAGGAGACGGAGGCCTTGCAGGGCCCCAGGGAAGAAGCTGTAGGCTGTTGGGGGAGGGTAATGGGAGGAAATGATTTGCAAAGATTTCGGAGGTGGAGGCGGCAAGACCTACAGAGGGATGGATGGATGTGGGGGTGAAGGGCGCTCCAAGGCTGACCGTAGGGTGACGTGCCGTGTTACCACGGCCGGAAGGATCAGGCTGGAGGAGAGGTGGGCAGGGGTGTGGGCAGAGCACGGTGGGTGCACTAGCACCAACTTGGGGGGCGGGGGGTGTTGGGCTGTGGCACAGGGAGGGGAGGTGTAAAGGGAAGATGTGTATCCTGAGGGCTAGGGAGGTCCCGGGTGAGGGGAGATGGAGAGGTGCCCGAAGGGACAGGTGTGTGCCAGGTGGGCAGACGGGGCCAGGAGGGGTGGTGGACCTGGGACACAGTGCCCATGGTGGACAGCCGCCTTCCGTCCGTGGTGCCAGCAGGATAGGCAAAGACTAGGTGCGTGTGTGTGTGTGTGTGTGTGTGTGTGTGTGTGTGTGTGGCCTTGTGTGCATGGTGGTTGCGTGCACGAATGTGTGCCATGTGCACACTCACATGCTGGGCTGTCCTGGCTCCAGGCTCGCCTCACCTGCTGCCCCTGTCCTTACCCGAGGGCCCTGCGATGCGTGGGGAGGGCCAGGGCATCTGAGGCCGGCCAGGCAGCAGGAACATAAAATCAGGACCAGGTCTGCTGCCGAACCCTGGGTGGAGTCACGCCTGCTGTGGACGCCTCCCCCGCCGGCTTTGCTGCGTGACTGAGGTGGAGGGAAGGGGCGAGATGCGTCCACAGGCCTTTCAGCCGGACCCTCTGCCCTGCTCTGGCGGAGGGAGCCCATGGGGCCGGAATGGATGTGGAAAGTGCTTTGAAAACTCACAGCGGGAGGCGAGGACAGAGCGTCTGGAGCCCGCGGGGCTGTGGACAGAGGCCGCGAGGAAAAGGGCAGGGCCCAGCACTTTGTGCCATTTGCTGTGGCTGGCGGCTCCCGGAAAGGCCAGGGCATCAAATATTTACCAATGCGGCAGGAAACATTAACCTTCAGGCGCACGTGCTTAACGACCTGAGGCCAGGAGGGGAGAGGGGGGAAGGGGGCTACATGCAGGGCGCGAAGAATGGAGCCCCAGCGCCAGGGACAGCTCCCCCTGAGCCCTTCCCCCTGCCAGAGCCAGAGAGCACGGCCCTGTTCCCTCTCTCTCACTGGACCCTGTCTGCTTTCCCACCCGCTGGTGCGTCCCCAGGGCAGGGCTCTGTGGGGTGCTTTTGCTGCTCTATCCCGGCCCTGAGAACTTGGGGGGCATGCGCCTTCTCTGGCTGAGCCTGCTGACCGTCTTGTAAGGACCCCTGTGAGTACACTCGGCCCATCCGGCTAAGCCAGGACAGTCTCTCCCCCTAGCCCCCTAAGGCCCACAGATTCACACCAATCTCTTCTGCCATCTGAGGTCACATTCAATGTTCTGGGACCAGGACAGGGACCTGGCTGGGGGTGTTAATTGTGCCTACATGGAGGGCCACGGGATAGGCTGACGGCCCGCTTCTATCATCATTACACACCTCCTCCATGCAGCCTTCCGGGACTGCACCTTTGGTAGCTAAGAGCTCTGTCTGGGGGATTCCGATGGGATTGCCATCTTCTTCACCCCAGCGTGCTCTCATCCCTGTGCTGGCTGCTCCTTTGTAAGACGTGGGAATCGCGCCTTCTCTCAGTGTTGCTGTGAGGTGCTGTAAGCGCTAAATAACTGCCAGCTGTCACCATCGCCGGGCGCCTAGCCTGCCTTCCCCTGCAGTCAGTCCTGTGGTGCCGTGACTGTGCTTGTCCCGTGTCAGGGACTCGACTCTCAGTGGCTGGGAGCGATCACTGCTATTCACACTGCCAGGTGCTCTCTCTGAACCCCCCTCCCTGCCCCCACCCAGGCCGCTGCCCTGCCTCAGTGGGGGCCTTGCGGCCCCTGCAGCTGGCAGCCCAGGCTGGACTCCCAGCCCCACCACCGCCTCGACACCACATGACCCTGGGAAGGTGGCATTACCTCCCTGAGCCTCAGTTTCCTCACCTGTAAGTGGGGGAGCGCTGCGAGAGACCATGCACGGGAGAAACGCCCAGTACAGGCAGCCCCCACTCTGCGTCCGTTAGAATCAGGAAGGACCCTGCATGTCCGCTCCCCAGAGCCCTCGGTCCTCCGATCCCTCACCTGCAGTGGAAGCGCCTGGTGGCCGCCTCTCTGGCTCCGCTCTGCCCGGAGCACCGGGTGTGCCCGCTGGGCTCCTCCAAACAGCCTGGCTCAGGCTGTGCCCTCCTCCTGGGGTGCCTTCCCAGCTCTCTGACTCACCCTGCTCGTGAATGGGGGTGTCTGAGGAAGGCACCCCGGGACAGCTGACAGACAGGCCCCGGGACGGCTTCCCGGCCCTTTTGGACGTCGGCGGCGTTTGGACCAGTGCCCTGCTGACGGGCATCTCGCTGATCCGAGTCTCCATCTCACCCACGTGGCCGCAATAAGTGGGCTCAACCATATGGCCCTGGGGACCCCACTAGTAGGCTGATCGCTGAGTGGGATTGCTGGTCAGAGGGCGTGCGCATCTGTCGCTCTGCTCCGCGTCACACTGCCTTCCCCAGAAGTGACCCCCGCGTCCCTCCCACCAGCCCAGCGGCCAGCAGCCAGGCTTCCCCCGCAGCACACGGCGCCGGCTGTTTGATCTTTGCCGAGCGAAGAGTGGGAGCATGGGAGTTCCCTCCCGGCGCCCGGACTGTCTCCTTACGGCTTTCATGTGCACGTCTCTCATTTCAGACTTTGAATGTGCAATTTGCCAGTTTCTCTCTTTCTTCTTGGCAGTTACTCTGTGTCGCTTCTCGGGTCCTCTGAGTCATTCCCTTTCCCTGGAAATCCACCCATTTCATCGAGGCTCTGATCTGGTTGGACAGAGTTGAGTGGTAGGCCCCTGGGTCCTCTCGTTAACGTCTGTTCTCTCTTTACTGCGTGGTGGCTCTGTCCCGGCACCATCACAGCCCTGGGGTCCTAGCAGGGGGCCCAACCCGATGGAAGCCCCGTGTTTCTGGAGCCTACGGACAATTGGAAAAGGACCTGCATAAAATAAACAGACTGCTGGCTGGGGATCGTGCTGGGGAGAGAGACAGGGTGTGGGCAGCAGGGAGTTACGGGGGGCTGCGTCCTGAGTAGGGCGCTCAGAGCGCGTCTCCGGGTCGGGTGACTTGGAGATGAGGGGGACGTGGTGTGCATCTGGGAGCGGAGCGGGAGCTGCTGGTGCGGGCTGTGGGCCGGCCCAGCTTCTCTGGGGAACCAGAACCGGTCAGATGGAAGCGTGTGAGGGATTTGCTGTGAGGACCCGGCTCCTGCAGGGATGGGGGCGGGACGTGCCAAGGGCTGCCGTTGGCCCACCCCAGGCCCAGGAGAGCCACGCGTAGGTTCTAGTTGGAGTGTGAAGGCCACAGAACCAGGGGAAGCCATCGTGTAAGCTCCAGCCCAAGTCCAGGTGTGAAGGCAGGAGAGACCGACGGCCCGGCTCCAAGGCAGTCATGCAGCCCGGCCGGCGTGGCTCCGAGGTTGCGGGTCGACCTATGAACCAGGAGATCATGGTTGTGGGCTCAATCCCCGGCGGGGGGCATGCAGGAGGCAGCCAGTCAATGATTAAAAAGAAAAAGACAGTCATGCAGAGGGCACACTCCTCCTTCCGTCCACTAGTCCTATCCCATCCGCCCTCAGTGGATGGGAGGCGGCCCACCCACATGGGGAGTCCGTCTGCTGGACCCAGTCTACCTATTCGAATAGGAACCCATCCAGAAACGCCCTCCCAGGCCCAGGAACAACGTTTAGCCAGATATCTGGGCGCCCGTGTCCCGGTCAAGTGACCTGTGAAATGAGGAGTGACCAGAGGGAGGCCAGGGATTTGACGGGAGAGGACGGAGTGGAAGGGTTTGGCTTCTCTTCTGAGTGAGCTGGGAGCTGCTGAGGGTTTGCGTGTCAGCCTCTGAGGCAGGTTTTCACAGGATCCCCGTGGCTGCTGCGTGGAGAGCGGGCCGAGGGGCTGCCGTGAGGAGCCGGGTGAGAATCCTGCTGGCTTGGCCCACGGAGGCCAACGCGGTGGCAGGAAGTGCAGGGTTAATGGGTTTATCGGAAGGGAAGGGGGCCACGGGATTTGCTAACGGATCTGGTGTGGGGTGTGAGGGAGGCAGAGGGGCCGCAGCTGCTCTGGGACTCCCGTGTGAGCACCTGGCAGGATGGAGTGGCACTTGCTGAGGTCAGGAAAACTGCGGGAAAAGCGGGTTTGGGGGGAACAATCTGGGTTGTAGTTTGGGGCGTATCCAGTTTGGGGCGTGTCCAGTTGGGGATGTCAGGTAGACAGGACAGAGCCTGGAGCCCAGATGGGAGCTTGAGACCCGAGAGCGCTCAGTGTCCAGTGCTTAGATCCTGGGGAGGAGATGAAGGCCTCAGGAGAGAGGCTGGAGTGTCCCGGACGCAGGAGGAGTGAGCAGCCAGGCCAGTTCTGCAAAAGGAGGACCAAGAAAATGACCACTGGATGCAGCGACACGGAGGCCTTTGGGACGGTGCAGCACAGCTGGGACAGAGGCCCCTCTGGAGGGGTTAAGGGGCAGTGGGGGAGCGGAATTGCGCAGCAACAGTGAGATAACTCCCCCTGGTCAATTCCTCCCTCTGCTGGAGTAGATTCACCAACAGTAAGTTTCAATGGTTTTCAAAAAGGACCAGACATTGGATTTATATCTTCCTTCCTTCCTTTTACTGTTTTTGCCTTCATTTCCGTCTTAATTTATCACTTGGCTTGTTGATGCCTTCTTTGGGTCTATCTTGCCTTTCTTTTCAAACTCTTGGAGTGGGGCGGCTAATTCCTGTTCTCCTGTTTATTGATAGCAATGTTTAAAGCTGTAGATTTTCCTCTGAGCAGTGCCTTGGCTGCATCCCCCAAGTTCTGAACCTAATGCTTTTATTTTTATAATTGTCTAGATAGCCTTGATTTTTTTCTTTTTCTTCTCTCTCTTTGACTCAAGCATTAGTTTTAAAGAGTTTTTAAACTGAGTGGCAGAGTTTTTTGGTTTGTGGTTTTGTTATTAGATATTTTCAAAATTGTGATCAGAGAATGTTGGCTTTTTGGAATTTACTTCCTTTTTGGCCTAATTGTCATTTTATATGTACGCATTTTTAAGGGTATTTGAACAGAAGGTAGATTCCGTTTCACACACACACACACACACACACACACGTCATTAATTTGACTATTTGGTTCCATATATCCTTACGCATGTTTTTGCCACCTTTATCTGTAATGGACTGAGAAAGGTGAATTAAAGTGCACGGATACTGGAATATTCTGTCTTTTTGTTTCTACGTTTCCATTAGTTCTTGCTTGATGACTGTTGAAGCTATGTTACTTGGTGCACAGATACTCATTACTTTAGATCAGGGGTCCTCACACTTTTTAAACAGGGGGCCAGTTCACTGTCCCTCAGACCGTTGGAGGGCCGGACTATAGTTTAAAAAAAAAACTATGAACAAATTCCTGTGCACAGTGCACAGATCTTATTTTGAAGTAAAAAAACGAAACGGGAACAAATACAATATTTGTATTTGCATGTGGCCCGCGGGCCGGAGTTTGAAGACCCCTGCTTTAGATCCTTGATCCCCACACAGCGATCCCCCTTTTTTCCTCGTTCAGCATTTGTTGCCCTGACTTCAGCTTTCTCTACTGCTCAGATAAAGACCCCTGGCTTCTGGTGGTTAGCATTTGTTTGTTATGTTCCTGCCCATCCTTCTCTCCCCTCTCACCCCCCCACCCCCACCCCATGGTATTTCTGTTGTTTATTTATCCAGAGAAACTATTCCTTGGCTCAAATATTCAGGAACACGGGTCAGTGACAAATGTCCATGGAATTCAACCCAAAGACATTCTTTTTTTAAAATATATTTTATTGATGTTTTACAGAGAGGAGAGGGATAGAGAGCTAGAAACATCGATGAGAGAGAAACATCGATCAGCTGCCTCCTGCACACACCCCGTTGGGGATGTGCCCACAACCCAGGCATGTGCCCTTGACCGGAATCGAACCTGGGACCCCTCAGTCCACAGGCTGACTCTCTATCCACTGAGCCACACCGGTTAGGGCCCAAAGACATTCTTAACATCCCAAGGTCACGCTGCCCCCGGAAAGAGCCCCACCTCCTCGGTGCCTCAGCCTCCGTGGGATTGACTCGCTGTGGATCCTGCGACGCCTCCTCTCAGTCTCAGCCACAGCAGACGAGAGGCAGCTGCAACCCCCGGGACACGACGATGGCCCCACCCACACGCAGTCCGGATGGAGGACTGGGCGGCCCCACTTTCTAAATTTCATAAAATACTTAACATAAGTTTACTCTTGAGCCGTTCGCGTGCGCTGTTCAGTGGCCTGCAGCCCGTGTACCTGTGGCACAGCCATCGCCAGAACTCCCTGTCCTCTGTCCGTTCTTTTAGAGCAGTGGCTCTCAACCTCGGCTGCACATTACAATCACCTGGGAATCTTGTTAAACGCCTGATTTCTGGGCCTCATCATTAGTAACAAAGAAACAGAATGTCGGGAGGATGAGGCCCAGAAATCAGGGTTTTAACAAGATTCCCAGGTGACTCTAATGTGCAGCCAAGGTTGAGAACCACTGTTTCAGAGCAAACCTTTCGGAATCCTTCTACCTTCCCTGGGTTTTGTTTGGAATCTGGTCTGAGAGTCTGTTTTTCTTTTTTTCTTCAGCAAGTGTGCGTGGCTCATTCCCATTTCCCGAGATGGCAGGCACAGTTGGTCTCGGTTCTGTCGCCATAGTTTTGATACGCTTTCTGCTTTTATAGTTTTTGTGGGGGTTGACAATTTTCGCCATATGGCCTCTGTTTTCCTTTTTCCGTATATGTCTTCTGACAGTATGGAAAGCTGTGTTTTTATCCCCTGGATGTCTTCATCATTACACTGTGATATTCTACCCTTAATCATCTATTTCTAGACAATGTTTATTTTCTCCCTATTATGAACAGCATCCAAATAAAGATATTCTACTTTCCCTTTCTTCCTCCAAATGGTATTAGTTGATGATATTATTTTCCTATTTGCCTTTGTACCTCTAATGTTACTTACACATCTAAAGGATGCTTTAGGCCCAGCCAGTGTGGCTCAGTGATTGAGCATTGATCTATGAGCCAGGAGGTCACGGTTTGATTCCCAGTCGGGGCACATGCCTGGGTTGTGGGCCGGCTCACCAGTAGGGGGCATTCAGGAGGCAACTGATGAATGATTCTCATCATTGAGATTTCTATCTCTCTCTCCCTCTCCCTTCCTCTCTGAAAGCAATAAAAATATATTTAAATGAGTCTTTAGACCTCCAACCATAAATGAGTTGAATAAGATGCAAGTGGCCCTCCCGGCCAGGGCGGCTCGGTGGGCTGGACGACGTCCTGGGCACCAGAAAGTGCCAGTTCTACCCCCAGTCAGGGCACAGGGCCGGCGGCAGGCCCGATTGAGTCTTTAGACCTCCAACCATAAATGAGTCAGACAATAGTTTATCTCTCCTTCTCGCCTCTACATTTCTTATTTATATCAGTTCTCTGTTTTCTCTTTCATTCTTTTCTGTCACAGTCACAGTCCTTACGC
>NW_006299834.1:240004-252508 GCF_000327345.1 Myotis davidii
TCTCTAGTAGTTACATGAGAAGGGGCTCTGGGAACTATAATTCACAAATATTGTTCAAAAAGTTTTCCCATTGACTTTATACGTAAAGGATGGCTCATCTGGGCTTTAGCTTCTTCGTTCATTCATTCATCCATCCACTTAAATATTGATTAAGCCTCTACTAGATGCCGGTTACTGTCCTAAACCCTGGCAATGCAAAAATCACCACAGTGCACAGGCACCTTGGGCTCCCTGCAGCTGGTAGGGGAGGGTGAGCCGTCCGCGGGGCCGTCGGTAAAGCAGCAAGTGTGCCGGCCACATGTGCTGGGAGGAGGAGAGGGAGAAAGCGGGGGGCACTGGGACCTGGCTGTGCTCTGTGAAGCAGAGGGGAGGCTCCGTGGAGTCTTCTCCCCTGTGTTGTGCACAGAGTTGGGGGTTGGCTCAGCCCCGTGAAGTAGGATTCCCGGTAGGGACGGTGCAGGAGGCAGCCGATCAATGCTTTGCTCTCATATCAGTGTTTCTCCCTCTCCCTTCCTCTCTCTCTAAAAATTAATAAGAAATTCTTTTTTAAAAAAGAAAACATTTGCAAGTAGCAGCAAGCCAGCTGCACTGGTGTGGCGCTGGGGAGCCCGTGGGCACCAGCGGAACCAGGTGTCTCCCTGCTTTCAATTCCACTTGCGTTAGTGAGGGCCCTTCATTCTCCTGCTCGTCTAGGTTAGTGTCCCCCTCCCAGGGGATTTCCACTTACATGGCATTGGCCAGGCTGGGTCATGTGATCACCCCTATCTGCAAGGGAGTCTGGGAAGGTGAGTTTCGTGACTGGGTAATTGCCCTTCCCCGTGGATATACGACAGGGAATTCACAGTGCCTCCCGCAGATGGAGTCTGTGCCCCTGCTCCTCGCTGCCCTGGTGCGGAGGTCATTTTGACGGGGAGAAAGGACTAAAGCCGCTCAGCACTGCCAATCAAAGCTGTAATCGCCCGTCCCTGTGCCGGGAGTCCCTGGCTGCCTCTCCATGACTTCGTGTGATATGGTCATATCCAGTGGCGTGATTGCACGATTCATAATGGCTGTTATTGTAATTCTGAATGATATCAGGATCTGTCCTTAATGATTTTTAGTTTGTTACAGCAAAGGTGACCATGTAGCTTATCATCAGAATCAGAAAACTGTTGCATGTGAAAGGGGAGCAATATTAAAAATTATGCCAGAACAACAGCCGCTAACTGGCACTGTCCCAAGCCAGGACGTATTGTTGAGGTAGATGAACACTGCCGGCTTTGTAAGTTGACCTGAAGTCTCGCAGATTGAGAATGTCTGTGCTCTCTAATCTAATCATTAGCCTGTTGATTCCTTGGATTCTCTATGTGTGTTCCTGGCAAATAGTTGGTTTGGGGGATCTCTCACATGGTATGCTTTTTTCGTGTCTTATTGCATGGGACAGGGTTGCTAGTACTATATGGAACCACTAGGGGCCCGGTGCAAGAATTCGTGCATGGGTAGGGTCCAGCCAGCCCGATCCCGATTGGAATGAGGGGGCCACCAGGGGTGGGGCTGGTGGGGGGAAGGGGCCATGGGTGGTTGGCCAACCAGCCCCTCCCCCTGGTCGAACTCCCGGATGAGGGGACAATTTGCATATTAGCCTTTTATTATATAGGATCGTCAACAGGCTTGCTTGTCTTGCTTCCAGTCTTCAAGTCAAACATTTCTCAATTCCCGGAAGACAAAGGCAGGTCACGGGCTTAGAGAAAAACTGGCTCCTCCTGGCACTGAGGCCTGAGAGAAGGGTTCCCAGTGGGTCCCCATGGAGGAGGCACCACTGATACTTTGTTTCCTTCTGCCCCCCCCCAGAAAACCCTTTCGCCGTGCCTCAGGACTGGGAGCTGAGACCGAAGTGCCCGGCGCAGCCTCCACGGAGAACAACTTCCACAGAGACGCCAGGGAGAGCGGAGGCGGCCGCGGCGGTGGCAGAGGAGAGAGGACCGCCTGTACCCCGAACCCCGTTCTGCAGACTTCTAAGACTAGGAGCAAACTCAGGAGTGGGGGTCCCGGGGTGCAGGGAGGGGGTTCTGAGCCACCCGTCCACAAGCAATAGTCCCATTTTGGGCTGGTGGCTTCTGAGAGGTGATGCCACTGTGGACTCGAGATGACCAGCGCAGAGCTGCCCTGGCCAACTCCGGCCGGAAGGATGGAGGCCTGTGCGCCATGTCCACGGTTCCCTCGCCTCCGTTCCCTCCAATAGCGGCTCGTGGGCCTGTGCCTGTCAGAATACTGAGTGTGTGTGCGCGTGTGTGTGCGTGTGCGTGTGTGCGCATGTGTGACTTGGGTGTTCTTTTTGTTTGTTTGGTTTTTACTGGGTCCCTCCACGTTCTCGGGTGGGCGTGTGCCGCCATGTGGGGGGTCCTCACCGGCACCCGGGTCCCAGGGTTTTGCTGCAACTGGCAGCTGTGAGCCAGACGGCGTTGGCAAGCTCGGGGCCCCGCCCTGCTGTGTCTTGGGGGGACGCGGGGACTTGAAACATCCAGGGAGGGTTCATTGTCACGGGCGTCGGTCCCATAACAACAGTGACAACAAGGGACGTGTCTCCGACTGTCCGAGGGGCAGGCACCAGGTCGGTGTGTGCACAGCTTCTCCCTCCACCCGTGAGGGAGTGCGGGGAGCCGCCTGCAGAAACCGCTCCGGGCAAGGAGGGTGCCAGGGTCACACACACAGTGACGGGGGCCAGCCCCTCGGTTTGATCGGGGATGTAGGAACCCAGAGTCCAAGCTTCCAGCCCAGAGCACGCCCAGCATCGTCCGGGGACACCTCCCGGTCGCTTCCCAGTGGACGGCCCAGACCCTGGTTCACACAGCACGCTCTGTGAGCCCCTGCTGGGCCAGGCCCACGCTGGGCGGTGCTGGGGCGAGAGAGGAGTCCGGCGGTTCTCACTCCTGCCCCGGGAGCTGCCACCGGGAGACGGCGGGGGGAGGAGGGGAGAGGCAGACACACAGCTCTTTTCCAGATGGGGCGATGGGCAGTATGGAAACCCAGAGGGGAAGGTTCTAGAAACCCTTCCATTTTCAGGTGGGACTATCACACAGTCCTGGATGCCCGTAACGTTCACCCACAGAGCTCACCACGGCCACTGCCACCTGTGCCTCGGGCACACAGGCGGGGGTCACCCGGGAAGGGATCAGGTCAGCCCCGAGGGCCACACTGCCAGTGTAGACACACTCGCCTACGGGTGTCAGGGATGCTGACAGCGCCCCGGGGCCTGCTTAGTAAACCGCGTTCCCCTCGGGTCGCGTGTCCTCGCTCAGCCAGACCCAGTGTTCCCGCACCCAGACTGTCCATCACACAGCATGAGCAGGCGGGCCCTGCCAGCCAGGCAGAGGGGACGGAGAAAAAGAAGGACTGTAGCGGGGGGGCAGGAGGGGCAGGGGGAGTGCTGTGCCGGGAATCCAGTCACAATATGTGTGTGGGGGCCACGTGGAGCCGGGGCCACCTGGGAAGGCCTTTCTAAGTGGGTGCCAGTCAAGCCCAGTTCTGAGCGCTAAGAGGAGCCAGCCATGGGGCAAGCGATGAGCATCGCAGGCCGAGGGAATAGCCGGTGCCAGGCCCTGAGGCAGCAGCAGGCGCCGCGGTTCAGGGAATCAGAAGAAATCTGGGGGCTGGGCCCTGCGGGAGTGCGGGGCGGTGAGGGTGAGGGTGAGGGTGCGAGAGCCCAGGCCAGGGTGAGGGTGCTGTGCCTCAGCCCCACATGGGGATGAAGCGGAAAGAACTTGCCGGGTGCGAAGTGTTTAACCTACAGCCTGGCTCTTCAGCCCCTCAGCCCCACCGAGAAGGGACTCTCCCCATTTTATGGACTAGGAAACTGAGGCTCAGGGGGTCATGTGGCTTGCCCAAGGTCCCACAGGTAGGCTGTGGCAGACCCAGGCCATGGCTCCAGCCCCGTCTCCTCCAGCCCGTGGCGCCAGGGCCCAGGTGGACCGCTCAGCGGAGGCAAAGTGAGGGAACCTGCGCTTGGGCTCTTGACTTGGGGGTGGGCATGGCTTCCTTTCCCTCGGATGCCAGTCATGCCAGGACATGGGTCGGGCCTTGTCCGGGTGGAGAAGCGATGGCCGGGGGAGGGGCATGCTCAGCAGCCAGTCAGCCCAGCTGGATCAGCCCGCACCTGCATCCCATGTGCAGAGCCTCGGACAACAGAGGAACCTATCCCTGGGGCTCAGGGGAGGAGGGCACAGGACCCACAGCCTGACATCGGCTCTGCGTTAAGAGCAGTGTGACCCGGGCACGTCCTGTGCCCTCTCTGCCCTCCGCCTCCCTGTGGGTAAGAGGACGGAGCCAGACCAGGCACGAAGGGGGCTGGCATGGTGAGCTTCCTGTGGTTCTGGGTGAGGCTCACGCAGCTGCTCGTGCCCTTTCTCTGCCAAAACGGAGCTGCTGGCCTTGCCTCCCTGCCCGGAGGCCTGGAGCCAGAGGTCACTGTCCCGTGGACCCGCTGGGGCTGGAGGCCCTGCTCCGCTGCCCGGGATTGACAGCCTGCAGGAGGCGGGACAGACCCCGGGCAGCTGGAGGTGCAGGGGCAGCCCCGCCCCGTCCTGCGGTGCCTTGGGCAGGCCCCCTCCTCTCTCTGAGCCTCAGTTCCTCACCTGGCAAGTGTGCAGGGTGGGGCGCGGGGGGAAGGTCACAGCGCTCGCTGCCGCGTGCTGAGGTGAGGGGGTGAGGGCAGTGTGTGGGGGGTGAGGAGCCCCGCAGCTGTCGAGGGTTCGCCCAAACCCTGCGGGACCCCGGTCATCCCCACAAAAACCTGTCCCCATCCTACTGTGGCGGGCGGACATGCCCGTGAGCAGGGTCCTGAGGAGACGGTGCGGGGCAGTGACAGTTGGAGAAGAGATGGCGAGGGCTAGCGATTTTCAGCGACTCCAGACCTGACTGTTCGAGTTGCCTCTGTTTCCTTCTTATGTGAGCTTCTGGCCGCCACCGCGTCATTTGTGAAAGTAACAATAATGACACAGAAGGAAAAAAGCAGAGGATGGACACCCACCCAGGAGCGCGGTCCCGGCTTTGGGTGACTCCCGTGTCCGCAAGCACTTCTCCCGCGGGAGCCGTCAGTCCCGAGCGCCCCGCTTCCCTCGCGTCCGGGTCGGGGCCTGAGCTCCGGCCGCCGGAGCTGAGCAGGACCAATATGAAACAGGCCTTAACTGAAAACACATACATGCACACGCACACACGTACACGCACGCACACACACACAGGCGCGGTGCACGCACGCACGCATGCACGCGTCACACGCGATCCTGCAGGTAGATCCCGTCTCTCTCGCGATCTCTGTTGCTTTAGGAAAACAGCAGGCGGGCAGCTAGCGGGCCCAGTGGCATTTCCCCTCACCATACGGACAACTCTGCAGGCCAGTGTGGGCCCCAGGACCGGGAAGGAGGACTTGGGGGGTTCGGGGGAACGTGGCCAGAAATGGGGGTGCAGAGGCTGCTGAGAAGCTTGTGTCTCACCAGCAGGTCCCAGCTCCACGTAGGTCCCTTCAGGCATGAGGCTGTGGGGGTGGCCGTGCCAGCACTGTCCCCATGCCCCCAGCAGAGCCCACGAACCCCCGTCCACGCCAGGAAGGTGTCCCGGCCCATGACCCAGTGCCTCCCCGTCCCCATGTCTACAGGAAGTTGTGCCGTAAGACATGCTTCCCAGGGCCACAGACTTAAAAACTGTGTTTGGCTTTTGTTAATGTTTTTCAACCCGGCTGGCTGGTCTCCGTGGCAGGAAGGGAGCCCTGGGCGCCTGCAGGGTGGCGTGGCGAGGCCTCAGCACGAGCCCCACGCGGAGGTCGGGCATTGCCTGTGGGCTGAGCGGCAGCCAGGTCATCGCTGAGCCGCCTCTGGGGCCCTCGCCCGCCACGCCCGTCGGGTTGGAATAGTGGCGGTGACTCCCAGGGGCTCTTGGTCTTACTGCTCACCTGGCGGGCGTCAGAGGGGGTCTGCCTGGTCCCTACGGACATCTGAAAGGTCAGGGGCAGCCAAGCCCCCAGGGAGGGGGTGGCACTGTGGCCACTGCCATCTGCAGCCCCGGAGCGTCACCAGGCGGGGTGCCCGCAGACAGCACACGCTGACCACCTCCTGCAGCCACGCAGGCTCCCAGGCCCCCTCAGCGCAGGTGTGGGTGAGAGGATGTTCGCAACTCGGGGTCGGAGCCTGAACACTCACACGCTGGAGGGCAGCCAGGGGAGATGCCAGGTCCCGGGAAACCAGGGTTCACCCGCATTCCTTCATCCATTCAACAGGTCCCCCCCCCACCCGCCCCGCTTAAATTCACACAGCGAGCAGGGAGTACTTACTTCGCCGTCCACGGGAGTGACCTCGGAGGTGCCCCCTACCCCGTCATCCCCGTACTCCCCCCCGCCCACCGTCTCTACTCCGAGACCCTGCCAGGCAGCTGGTGCTAGAATGATGCGTGTGAGTGAGTGGCTGTGGCCATTAGTCCACGTACCTAAAACTCCTATCTTCTCGTCAAAGCCCTACCGAATTTGCCCTCAACAGACTGAAATCCAGGACTGCAGCGCCCGCCTCGGGGGCACCATTCCCAGGCTGTCGCATCAGTGGGCTGGGCTCCCCCCGCACCGTTTCTGTAGGCGGTGCCGGGAGCAGTGGCTCCTGGGCTTGTGCAGTGAGGGGCCCAGCCACCCTGGCCCCCCCTCAACGCAGGGGGTCCAGACGCACCGAGGCAGGCTGGCCCGAGCACGTGGTGGAAAGTCACAGGTTGTGCGGCCGCTGCGGGCACGCCGTGTGGCCACGCTGGGACCAAACCGGCGACTCGAGAGGACCGCTTCTCAGAGCTGCACCTGTTTCTCACGGGCAGTTTCACACCCCCACACCCACGCCCCCTGTCCTTTCCCCGTTTTCTCATCGGAGCCGGTGGGAGCCGCACCATCCAGTAACTGAAGGGGCAGGGCCTGGGGCTGTGCAATAACTCAGTGGGGACCCCAAGGGGGGCTCGGTCACCCGAGCAAGGCAGGACCCCCCAGGGTCAGCGGGACAGGGGCCCGCGGCTCCGGGTGGGGCAGACGCGTTCCTCTCCCCCTGAACCCCGGCGTCACGTGGACAGGCAGGGGGGCTCTGAGAGCCGATAACCGGGAAAACCAAAAACCAATACTATTCCTGATACTATTACCGATACTCCGTGTACACCACGCCGTGTTTCACACTGACGCTGTTGCACTGCTTTTGTCTTTCTATCCAGTAGTTTTTATAAAATGTCCTTGGTTTTAATAAAGGAGTGTATGTCCGCTCGGCCCCACTTGGACAGTTGCTCTCCTGCCGCATGTGCTCCGGGCAGGGAGCCTGCGCCCTGTTCTCGGTCGCTGTCGGGGAGGGGAGGGCACGTCACCATCCCACGAGGGCCTCACCCTGGGGCTGGTGCGGGGTGAGCCCTCCCCCGGGGGGCAGGGGGTGGGTATACTAGTATTTCAGGAGCTGTCTCAGAACGTGGCTGGGCGCCAACTCCAGCCGGTGAGGTTGCAGTGAGGACCGGACCCCCTGCATCCAAGAGGAACAAGCACTGGGCAAATGGGGTTTTGTGCCTCCAAGAACTGCCACCCACCGGGCCCGCGTCGGGTCCACATGGGGCCCACTTGCCCCCCAAGCCTCAGCCTCCAACCATTCGGCCCGAGCTGTCACTCCAACAGCAAAGGGCCAGGCCCAGTTCCGTGCAGTTTCAGCATCACGTGCTGTTCACAGCTCTCCTCCCTCCCAGGGGACTCGAGCCCCCTCTGATGGCCTGGGGGGGGGGGGCTTAACCACAGAGCCACACCAGCCGGGCAATGCTCATGTTTCTTCAGTCCAGACAACCGACAAAACGAGGTCCCTGATCGTCATGTGTGCCAGTGTTCGTGGCGTGGACACTCGCCACGGCCACCTACCCCGTGACGTGTGACACGTCTGGTCACAGACGCGGGGGGAGAGGCGGAGGCCGTTACACAGCATGTTGGGGGGCGCCTTACCCCCGTTTTTAATGCACTTAGTTATCTGTTTATAGGATTTTGGTCTTCACCAGCTGCATTTAGTAGCTGGCTCACAAAATTAACACAGGC
Source organism: Myotis davidii (assembly GCF_000327345.1). NCBI lineage: Eukaryota > Metazoa > Chordata > Mammalia > Chiroptera > Vespertilionidae > Myotis > Myotis davidii. The sequence continues at coordinate 248,058 of NW_006299834.1, forward strand.
TGTCACAACCCTGCGCACGCTGCCTCCAGCAGGCCCCTGGGAACAGACGGCCAGCGGGAAATGCTGCTGTGGGAATATATGCAGCCACTCAGAAGGATGAATTGGAGCTCCGCCGGGGATCCGGGGGGATTGCCAAATCAGAAACGGAAAGCATGGGCAAGAGAATATAGCTTTGATCGCATTTTTATGGCATAATGGCCCCTCCCCCAACAAAACCTCTCTGTGTGCAGTAACCCACTGCCGCCTGACTGTTCAGAACAACCAGGTGACGTGATCTGGGGGCGTAGGGTGTGTCTGCGGGAAGGAGACAAGGTAGACAAGCAAAAGAGGAAAACGGAAGACAAGAACGCCAATAGAACAAACTGCCCTACGTAACAGTGTCCGTAGCGTACACGTCTGTGCCTGTGTGTCTTCATGTCATTAGAATAGAATAGAATATTTAAATAGACTTTTATTGATGTCAGAGAGGAAGGGAGAGGGAGAGAGAGATAGAAACATCCATGATGAGAGAGAATCATGGATCGACTGCCTCCTGCATGCCCCACACTGGGGACTGAGCCCACAACCCGGGCATGTGCCCTGACCGGGAATCAAACCCTGAGGTCCTGAATCATACAAAGGCCAGCGCTCAACCACTGAGCCACACCAGCCAGGCTCAAATACATTTTAAAGCAAGTCCTTGGTTGGACAGTTGTTTAGGTTACTTATTGGTGTATAACGAACCACCCCAACACTTAGCAGCTTAGAACAGCCGCAGCGATGAGAATTCTGTGGGGTGACCGTCTGGGTTCTCCACTTCACGGGCTGTGGGCGGGGCACTGGGATGGCTGGGGGTCACATGACCTGCCTCACACGGCTGGCGGTTGATGCTGGCGACGAGCTGGGAGCTCAGCGGGGCTCTCAGGTGGGGACCTCGGTTCCCCCCTGGGTGGGCCTCTCCACAGAGCTGCTTGGGCTTCCTCACAGCATGGCCACTGGAGTGAGCAAGGGGGTGGGCAGAGGGGGTGAGGGGAGAGGAGGTACAAGAGTCAAATTACAATGGGCCTTGTAGACCCCGGTAGGACCGTGGCTGGTATTCCGGTGAAGCATGGGAGCCTTTGCAAGGTTTGGAGCAGAGGAGCCACGGAACCTGACTTAGTGTTACTAAAGGCTCACGCTGGTGGCTGTGCGGAGAACAGACTTTAGGGAGAGGATGAGGGGGCTTCTTCCCCGGACAGAAGCAGGGGGCGCGGAGAGACAAGGTTGGAGTCTGGAATCATTTTGCAGGTAGAGCATACTCTATTTCCTGACAGATCTGACAGGGAGGGGGAGACAGAGGGGCACCACGGGTGAACCCAGGCCCTGGGCGGAGCAAGTGGAAGACCAGGCCGCAGCCAGCGGGACGGGGAGGCTTGGAGGCGGTCGGGAGCTCAGTGGACACAGAGCTGCAGAAAACGCAGATTTGACGCCCCAGGGGGCTGTCATGGAGGTTGCTGGCTGGGAATAAGAACAGATGCCCAGGCTAGAGGTATGACGTGGGTGTCACTGGCATCTCCACGGTGTTTAAAGCCTCCAGACAGGATGACTAAGGGAGCCACTGGTTAATGTAAGGAGTCAAAGAACAGATATGGGTTCTCCCTAACCCTAACCCTAAACCTAACCCTGACCGTAACCCTAACCCTAACCCTAACCCTAACCCTAAACCTAACTCTGACCGTAACGCTAACCCTAAACCTAACCCTGACCCTAAACCTAACCCTAAACGTAACTCTAAACCTAACCCTATCACAAACTCTAAAGCTAAACATTAACCCTAACCCCTAAAGGATAAACCATAACCCTAATACTAACCCTAACACTAGCCCTGAACCTGACACAAACCCTAACTCTAGCCCTAACCCTAAACTTATGCCTAATCAAAACACTAAACCTAACCCTAACTCTAGCTATAACTATAGCCCTAGCCCTAATCCTAACCCTAACCCTAGCTCTAACCCTAATCCTAATCCTAATCCTAACCCTAGCCCTAGCCCTAACCCTAGCCCTAGCCCTAACCCTAGCCCTAACCTTAGCCCTAGCACCCTAGCCCACCTTAGCCCTAGCCCTAGCCCTCCAACATGTTCAAGGTCAAGGGGATAGGCAGAACCAGCAGGAGTAGGAGGCACTGGCAGATGGGCGCAGGGTCCTGGGCGCAGGTGAGGCGCGGGCGGCCAGGAGGGCGGGCCAAGGGGCATGCTGCTGACCCGGGAGGCCAGGAAGCTGGCTCTGGCCCGGGATAGTGCGTTTCAGGTTGGGGGCCAGTCCTCATTCAGAGCAGTGTCAGGGAACCCATGGGGCAGAGAACTTTCCTGGGGGTCAGGAGAAGCAAAAAAACGGGGAGTTTTGCTTTTGCAAGAGGGGAAAGGGACAGGGCCAGAGGGCCAAAGAAGTGGGAGACGGCTTTCGTGGCAAGGGGACTACTGGACGTGCGAACGCTGTGCTAAGAGCTGCTGACAGGAGAGCTGGCAGAACACCTATCCTGAGCCTGCATGATGGGCGGGGCCAGGTGCCCAACAGGGCCCCAAACAGACTGCCCCCCCCACGCCGCCTGGGCTCTGATGGGCCTCACCCACGTGCCCTGGCTCTGCCCTGCACCCCACCTCCGAGAGGAGTGGGAGCCCCTGAGCCACGCGTGCAGAGGCCCTGTGCTGTGATGGGCGTGGTCCGGGCGAGCAGGCACCCTTCTAAAGGAGCACCCTGATGCTGTCAGTCACCCCCTTTACATGAACTTTCTCAGAAAATAACCGAGCAGCTGGCAGATATTCAAGCCAAACCCCAGAGCGGGAGGGGCGGCAGCAAGACGTGACTTCGCGGGACTTGCAGCCTGAGTGAGCAGGGATGCTTGTCTGTGGCTCTGGCTGGTTTCTGAACATGACGGTGAATAAATATTGGTCTCCCTTCTGCAGCCTGTTCCGTCTGGGGGTTCAACCAAGCAGGTGCTGCCGCCTCTGGTTTTCTAGAACCGGGGAGAGGGGCCTGGAGAGGGAGGGCGGCACCTGTGTGTTCAGAGGCTGCTGTTTCTTAGACATCATTGTATTCTGATCAGAGGCAGCGAGTGCAATGTGTGCTGAGTGAGCTGAAAGGGTTTGACGTTCATGTAACGTTTTTCCTAAACACACATCCACACATGGGGCGGGGGGGGGAGATGTCTTCATCAGGCCAGGTCCTGGCAGGGCAGCCCCAGGCCCTCGCCTGCACACCTGCCAGCTGTGCCTGGAGAAGGAGGAGCCCAGAGCCCCGCCAGCCAGCACCGGGCTGTCTCCCTGTCCGGATCCACTCCGCCTCCCAAGCTGGCCCTGGAAGCCGTGCTGTCAAGGGAAGAGGCGTTCAAAACTTTGTCTGCACCAGGAGGGGCCTGGGGCACCCGCCCCCGGGGAGCAGCCTGACGGGCCAGCTGTCCGCGGGGCCTGGGGGCTCCTTCCCCTGCTGGGCTGCCGGCCTGTGCGTCTGGGCAGGACCCTCCTGTGGCCTCCGTGGCCCAGCTCCTCGGGGCCCGGCTCTGGTCTCCCAGAGGCAGCGCCTGCTCCTTGCCTCTCCGGCTCTCCAAGGCCAAGTCCGCACCTCCTGCGACTGCCAGCCGGAGCCCGGTGAAGCCCTGCCCGGTGACTTCCGGTTGGGTCACCAAAGGCCAGCAGCTTCCTCCGGGGACACGCAGAGCCGGCTGTCCTGCTGGGAGAAGCTCGAGGGCGCAGAGCAGCCCTGGCACCCGGCATCAGCAGGGCCAAGCCCAGCGTGGACCAGACGGATGTGTAAGCCGAGCTGCCTCGGGGACCCCCCTTACCAGGAGGAAGCACCGGCCCAGGAAGTCCAGTCCCTCCAGAAAGTCCCAGCAGACAAAGGGCCCCGTGGGGATTTGAACCCGATGCCCGTCTTCAACGCCAGTTCCCCCTGTGCTAGAGGCGAGGGGCGGGGGGGAGTGATGGGCGTGATTCGTGACTCGCTGTGCAGGACCCGAGCTGGGAAGGCTGGGGAAGGTCAGAAGAGGGAGCCAAGGGGCTCCACAGGGAGAAAGTTGCAGCCCAGCAGGCATGGCTCAGTGGTTGAGCGTTGACCTATGAGCCAGTAGGTCACAGTTCGATTCCGATCAGGGCACCTGCCCGGATTGTGGGCTCGATCCCCAATGTGTGGCGTGCAGGAGGCCGTGGAGCCATGATTCTCTCTCAGCGCTGATGTCTCTCTCCCTCCCTCTCCCGTCCTCTCTGAAATCAATACAAATAAATTTTAAAAAAGAAGAAGCTGCAGAATGCCAGAAGCCGGTCCATCCTTGCTGCTTGACACAGTTGCTGCAGGAAAGAAACATCTGCACAGCGTATGTTTCTAGGGACCTGGTGTATATAGCATACTGTTCTTAATATGTTTGCTCCCCTTAGCGCTATGTGTTTTAACCAAGGTCACCTCTCCAGGAAAGGTTGTTTCCCCAGGTAGGGATTTTC
>NW_006299834.1:252782-253235 GCF_000327345.1 Myotis davidii
TCAACTGAACGCTGTCTGTTTCATTCCTTCTTCGCCGACTCTGTCTACACCTTTGGGAACCCCTGGACCTGCTGGGGTTGGACCTCAGCAGCAGAATGTTCCCGGCCTGGGGTCCCGAGACTCAGCTTCCCCCGCAGCCTCACTTTATGCACTCTGGTTCCAGCGGTTCCGGCCCAAAGCTGCTCCAGTTTCTACACCTGGACCAGGCCCCAGGGCTTGGCGGGTGCAGGCCCATCGCGTACCGCGCTCTGGGGACTCAGCAAACGCTGCCCAGGACCGTGCAGCTGCGCAGGGGGCAGGGGGTGTGGGGCCGTGGGCTTGGAGCGCAGGCCTCCCCGCGAGGCCACATGGCTCCTGCGGCTCCCAGCGGCGAGGGAAGCACGGCCTGGAGCTGCGGGTCCTCCCTTGGCCTCTGCGTTTTCAGCGGAGCTGGTGACCCGCTTGCCTTGCTCC
>NW_006299834.1:253434-253649 GCF_000327345.1 Myotis davidii
GCCAGCTGGTTTGAAACACTGGGGTAAGTGAACAGAGTTGCGCACTGTTGGTCTGCCCGGGTCACGTGGCGGCTCTCTCTGGAAGAATCATTTCTGGAACATCCCACTGTTCCTTTCCCACCACCCAGGCCCCCAGCGTCTGCTGCCCCAGCTCAGCCCGGAACCCAGGAGCCGAGGGGCCCGGTGCCCCCGGGGCAAACCAGCCAGTGGTGGGG
>NW_006299834.1:253994-255274 GCF_000327345.1 Myotis davidii
GCACACGTCTGCAGACAAGCTGTTCGCGCCCAGCTGACTTTGGTGAAAGAAAAAATATTCCTCATGCCATCTGTTCCCAGAGCGGCGCTGGTGCGGCCCGGGGCTCCCGCAGCCCAGCCGGGCAGCCAGACCCAGTTTCAGGCCGAGGCAGCTGCCCCGGGCTTATTTTGGGAAGCGGCTCAACTCCGGCAGCTCCACTCTGGCACCTCCGCCTTCGAGGCATTTCCCGTCACTCACTCCGAGCGCTGCACACCCAGCCGCCCGCTCCTCCACCCTGGGAGCGTCCTGCGGCCTGTGGAAGACCCCGCTTCCAACTTCCTCGTGACGTTGGCTGGAGTCCGATTTCTTGGGATGGAGGGAGGGAGGCAGGGAGAGCCAGGGTGCTGGGTGGCGGGCTACACAAGGGAGGGGGCTCTGTGGGAGCCCCTCCTTCTACCCACCCCCAGGCACCGGACCCCCCAGGCGTCCACCCTGTCCCAGGGCCCATCCCTCCTCCATTCTTTCCTCAAGGATGTCCCCTCCTCTTATGAGTGACAGGGGCTGGGTGGCTGGGATGAGGGCATCTCAGGCAGGGCTGACAGCGTTCAGCGTGGAGAGGCTGGGGTGGGGCAGTGGGCAGACGGGGGTCAGCGGGGAGGTCAGAAGCCAGGAGGACCCAGAGCCTCCGGCACCTCCTGGGGACAGACTGGGAGACTCTGAGCCCCCATCCACCGCAAGGACTTCTTCCCTGTGACGTGGGCATGGCTCACGATTTTAGCCACGGGGTGGGCCTGGGCCTCGGTGCCTCGGGCAATAACTGGGTTAACTTCCCCGAGTGGCTCAGGAATGTGGGTTTGGAGTCACGTGGGGCTCCTGCCGCTGGATGGTGATCCTGGGACCGTCATCCCGGGCGGCAGCGGCTGCGCGAGGGCAGGCCAGGCCCCTGGCCATCAGCCCTGACCCCTGAGAGCCCCTGCTGCCCTCCCAGCCAGACCTCAGGCCCGAGGGCCGGTCACGTGGCCGGGCTCCGGCTGCCCCGGGGAGGCAGGTGCACCTCCATAGCAGCCTGTGGGGAGCAAGGCTGCGCCTGGGTCACCTCATGTTTATGCATATTTACCGCCCTCCCAGGGCCCTGGCAGGCACCCCAAATCCCTCCCCGAAACATTTCTGCTAAAATGAACCGAGCAAGGTCAAAGGTTGGCTCAAAACACATCCACGTTAGTGGTTCAGAGGTTCTCAAGCAGAAGGAAACGGAGGGGCGGCCTGGGCGGGGAGGGCGGCTGAGCAGCAGCCGGGGCGGT
>NW_006299834.1:255299-255612 GCF_000327345.1 Myotis davidii
GGTCCCCGCGGCCCCCCGGCCTGGCCGTGTCCTTCAGCGTGCTTGCAGAAGAGGCTGTAGAGGACCCGCAGCGTGCTCTTGCTGTCCTTGTTCACGATGTCTGTGCCAGGGAGAGCAGGGCGGCCGGTCAGGCCGGGCCGGGGGTGACCGTCCCAGTGTGCCGACCCAGGGGTGGCCTGGGGCTTGGGGCTTCAGTGCTAACTCAACTCCCCAAACCCCGGCAGGCCAGGCAGCTGGGCACGCCCAGCCTGAGTCCGAGGCAGGACCCGTCGCACGGCCCTGCCCCTCCTCCCCCCATCCTCCCCGGCACCCC
>NW_006299834.1:272105-278273 GCF_000327345.1 Myotis davidii
GGTCCCCGCGGCCCCCCGGCCTGGCCGTCCTTCAGCTTGTGCTTGCAGAAGAGGCTGTAGAGGACCCGCAGCGTGCTCTTGCTGTCCTTGTTCACGATGTCTGTGCCAGGGAGAGCAGGGCGGCCGGTCAGGCCGGGCCGGGGGTGACCGTCCCAGTGCCGGGACCCAGGGGTGGCCTGGGGCTTGGGGCTTCAGTGCTAACTCAACTCCCCAAACCCCGGCAGGCCAGGCAGCTGGGCACGCCCAGCCTGAGTCCGAGGCAGGACCCGTCGCACGGCCCTGCCCCTCCTCCCACCATCCTCCCCGGCACCCCTCTTCCGGTGCAGAAATTCCTCAGGGTCTCACCTCTCTGGCAGCCCATCACCGGGGACTCGTCCCCCATCTCCTCTCCCCGGGTCCTCCCCCGCGGGGTGAAGCCACAGTGTCCCACACAGCATCCCCCACAGCAGCAAGAGGCTGGAGCGCACCTACCGGCACTGCCCTCCCCCGTCCCCGCCCCCCTCTCTGCGTACCCCGCCCAGAGCCTGAGGCCCCCGTGGCCACCGCTCACCTTCGGGGCTGACAGGGTAGTCGAGCAGGCCTTCGTCCTTCAGCAGCTCCAGGGCCAGGGTGACATTGTGCAGCTACAACAACAAGACCCACCCAGATGTTGGCAAAACAAGGCAGCCCCAACCCAGGCCCTGGGCCCCCATGGCAGGCCCACCCTCATCCATGACGTCCAACGCGCACCAAGGAGGCCACCTCTAGTGGGAATGCAGCCACTGAGGAGAGCACCCAGCCCGCCAGTCAGGGAAGGCTTCCTGGTGGAGGCGGCCTGGAGGTAAGTCCGCCAGGGGAGGGGACTTAGCCAGGGGTAGGAGCACCAGTCCCTCCTGGCCTCTTCTGAGGTGGCCCCCGACCCTGTGGGTGACAGATGCCCTCAGAGCCAACTGTGTTCCATAGGCAAAGCATAGATGAGGAGACCGGGGCTCCCAGTGGCCACGGGGATATCTAAACTCACAAGATGGGAAGGGCTGGAACCAGGTCTGTCTCGCTCTGATGCCCGTGCAAGGCAGGCTGGAGGCTGGCAGAGCCGCCCGGCCCAGGCCCCCCGGGGCCCTAATTCCGGCTTGGTCACTGGATGGCCTGAGCCGGGGAGCAGGTCTCTTGGTCCCAGGCCTCCCCTTGTTCACCTGCGGGGTGGGGTCACCACCCCTCCCCCGTGCCTTGATAGGGGATACCGGGTGGGGAGCCCTGTCAGCCGGGGGCTCAGAGCAGACCCTGGGTCGGGGGTCACCTCCCTTTCACATCTAGTCTCACCCCTGGGGCTCAGGTCCAATCCGATAGAGCCTACCCTTCTGTGTGGCAGCAGAGAGGGGGGGTGAAGTGGACAGCGAGCCCTAAAGCTGGCTGAACCCCTGATTCCCCGGGGCCTCCAGCAGGTCCTTCCTCCCATGGTCCACTGGGGGCTGGACATCCCAGACTGGTGGCAGCCTTCCCAGCCCGCCCACAGCGGGCATCACACAAGCCAGGCAGTTCCCATGGCAACCCAGCCAGGGCCTGGAGGCAGGGCTGGGCGGGGCGGAGTCCAGCCTTGCCCAGGCTGCCTCCTGTTACCTGGGAGTCTGGGCAGGTCGAATCTTGAGATCTAGGCTGTATGTCTGTGGATCACCCCACCGGGTCAAAGGTCACAGGTCAGACAAGTCACGGGGCCTGGCTGGGCTCAGTCCCTCTTCGGTGCCGTGGAAAAGCCCACCGTCCCGCCTGCCGCTCCCAGGCTGCCGTGCGGGTCCAAGGTGACGATGGACAGGAATGGGAGGCACCCTGCGAGCTCTACCCACCTGCCAACTCCCGTATCTGGGACACGTAGGAGGGCTGCAAGGCCCCTGAGAAAGGACTCTCCCCGAGGGAGTAGGGGTGTGGGTCGCAGTCCTGGCCCAAGGGCACTGGGCAGGGTGGGGGAGTGTCTTCTGCCTGCCCCCATGGACTCCTGCTGTGCCCGGGGGCCAGAGGCTGGCATCCTCCGGGCAGTTGGCTCCCTGGGGCTGCGAGGGGCCGCGGGCCCAGCCTTGGGGTCTGAAAGGTGGGTGAGCAGTTGGTGTTGGAGCATCGGACAGACAGAGGGGTTGAGCCGGCGCAGGTCCAGGATGCAAGAGTGGGAGCGGGGCCGGCGGCCCGCAGGGCTGGCCCCTCTCAGTCAGCCAAGGTGAAGACACAAGAGCCGCCCCGGCCCCCAGCAGGCCACGCCTCGGGGGCTGGAGGGCACCTCGGAGGGAGCAGGTCCGAGCCCACCTCGCGTCCCGTCACTGTGTCCCCAAGTCTTCTCCCCAGACTGGAATATTCTGGAAAATGAGGGTTGGATGGCTGCTGTTGTCCACATTCTCAGGAACACGATTCCCGGGCTGCACAGTCACCTTGGGAGCGAGGAGCCCCACGCTCACGCCTCGCAGCCCTGCCTCTGACCCGGGGTAGAGACGGAGGTGAGTCCGTGACCAAACCGGCTGGGGAAATGCTGGTTGAGCACAGTGACAAGAAACCCTTTGCTGCCCTAACTGGTTTGGCTCAGTGGATAGAGCGTCGGTCTGCAGACTGAAGGGTCCCAGGTTCGATTCCGGTCAAGGGCACGTACCTTAGTTGCGGGCACGTCCCCAGTGGGGAGTGCAGGAGGCAGCTGATCGATGTTTCTAACTCTCTATCCCTCTCCTTTCCTCTCTGTAAAAAATCAATCAAATATATTTTTTAAAAAAAGAAAGAAAGAAACCCTTTGCTGAGTGTGTCCTGGTGTCGTGAACCTGAAGACTACGCGTGTTTTCCCACGTGATTTGGCCACAGGGTCCCTGAGACCAGTGTTTTGGAAACACTTCCTTCGTTCACTTATTCCTCGCTCTGAGCCAGGAGCTGCCCGGCCCCGATGCCTCTCCGCGCTCTGCCCGGGCACCACGTTCCTTCCGCGTGGGTTGGCGACGATGGAGGTGAAACGTGGTTTTCCGCGGAGCCGAGGGGAGGTTGCGACCAGGAGGACGCGTTCAGACCCTCCGAGGAGCCATGCTGAATGTGGGCAGAAGGACGGAGCTGTCCCCGGGGCTGAGTCCCAGGACAGACATCTCTCCCGCCATCCCTACGGCAGTCGGCAATCGCGCGCAAACACCGCTGGCGAGGAGGGTCGGGTCGCTCTGCCAGGTGGCACGTCCTGGGCCCCACCTCCGAAAGGGCTGCTGTTCTGTCCTCGCTGGGTAATGCCCCTCAGCGTGTCCTGCATCCATTCCGGCAGCTGAGGGTTCCAGTCACGGCCCTTACAACTCACTCCGGGGCCGAGCAAGGAGGCTGCCGCTCCCCACATTCCGGTGGCTCGTCCTCAGCAGCCGGCTCTCAGATCGGTGGTGCGGGCGTGTCCCTGGCTTGTCCCCGGGGTTTGGAGGTGAGCAAGATAATGAGCGTGAGCCATGACGTCCCACCAGCACTGAGTCACAGAGGGCTGTGCCGCTCTGGGGCCCCGCCTGCGTGCGTCCTGCCCGCGCCTCCCCCTCACTGTTCACATGTCAGAGTCCTGTCTCCGGGACACGGGCAGCACCCCGGCCTCGGCCCAGCCCTGACCCTCTGGAGCCCGGCCCCATCCCAGCAGCTTGGGGCCAGCCTCCTTCTGGCCGTCTCCCTCGGGGGAAGGAAGCGTCCGGGACACGGGCAGCACCCCAGCCTCGGCCCAGCCCTGACCCTCTGGAGCCCGGCCCCATCCCAGCAGCTTGGGGCCAGCCTCCTTCTGGCCGTCTCCCTCGGGGGAAGGAAGCGAACGGGGAGGCAGCGCTGGCTTTGGAGACAGACAAGCCTGCTGCCCAGTGACTGGTAAGAACCGGGCGTGTGTTGCCCTTGTTCCCACACCCCCAGGCCCACGAGTGAGTGAGCTACACTGCTCCCCGCTGCTGGGATCATCCTTGGAGTGGGGATCAGCCCTGCTCCTGGGATGGTGGAGACCACGCCCACTGAAGGCATGAACCATGCCCATTGAAGGCATGGACCACACCCACTGAAGGCAGGTCCCCAAGGTGCAAGGTGCAAGGCCCAGATGTGAGGGGCTGAGGAAGGGACCTAGAGAAAGGCCAAGTGGGGGGCCTAGAACTGAGCCAGGAACAAGGGTGTGAGCCTTACACCCCCCGGCAGGCCCAGAGACACTCGGGGACATCAAAGGAGACAGGAACCTTCCGTCCTCCCAGAAGTGCCCCCAGGAAGAGCCGCTGGTGCGGAGAGATAAGGGGTTGCCCTCCTGCACTGGTTGGCGCTAAGCGGACCAGGGGACCCTGTGTGACACAGATGAGCTGGCCGCCTGGGGTGGTGGGAGGCCACCAGCCCCCTGGTTCCCACAGACCACACCTCCACGCCGCCTCCTGCCAGGTATTCATTCACGAGGACTCGCTGAGCCCCGGGTGGGCGGGGACCAGGGCCACATGCCCCTCGGTGCTCCCCACTCCGGGTTCCCCAAACTCTTATTATCTGCATGACTGGGGGCCACTGGGGGTTTGTGAGCCCATTTTAGGGACAAGAAGCCTGAGGTGCAGGCAGCGGGCAGGGAAGGAGCCAGAGCCCTCTGCCAGGTCCTCCTGACACGGGCCAGCGACCAGCTGCTGCCCGTGTGGGCCTCAGTCTCCTCCCGGGGGTCAGAAGGATGCCCTCGCTGGCAGGAAGTCCATGTGGGAAGGGCGTTTGAGTCAGGGGAACAGCCTGCGCGGATGCCCAGAGGTCAGGGAGCGGCACATATGCCAGGAACTGCGAAGGCGCGTGTGACGGGGCCTGGGCGACTGGGGAAGGCCGGGGGGCAGGGGTGCGGAGCAGGGGCCCACGAGGCACCAAGGCTGTGGGGCTGTTTCCTGAGGTTCCTCCTGTCACTTCCCCCAGCAGCATCATTCTCTCCATCCGCCCCCGGGCCAGGCCACAGACCCCTGCCAGGACTAAGGCGGCCATCTCCCAGCCAGCATCCAGGGCCCACAGGGGACCCCTGACACCCACGGGGTCAGGCCCCCGCTGCCCTGGCAGCCCCAGCCGCCCTGAGATCTCTGTGCTGTGTCCACAGTGGAGCCTCTGTTGGCACCGTTCCCCAGTGGTTAGGGTTTGACTCAGCAGACCAGGCCCTAACCAACTACACGGTCCCCTCTAGGCAATGTCTCTCCTGATTTCTTCCGGTTCTACTGACCACTCTCTCCTTCAGATCCCCCGACCCACCCACAGGAGCCCTGGAAGACTGTGCATCGCTGAGAGCACGGGGGGCGGTGGGGGTGGGGGAGCATGGACTGGGGGCTCGCAAAGCAGGAGCTGTGCTGGGCTGTCTTTCTGGCCCACACGGCACAGGGCCTGTCACCAAGCAGGGCCTCGGGAATGAGGGGCCAGGTGCATGGTGGATGGGCGGGTGGGTGGATGGGTGGACATGCAGATGAGTGAATGGATGGATGGATGGATGGATGGATGGATGGATGGGTGGCTGGGTGGATAGGCAGCTGGGTGGATGGGTGGATGGGAAGATGAGTGAATAGATGGATGGGTGGATGGGTGGGTGGATGGGAAGCTGGGTGGATGGGTGGATGGGCAGATGAATGAATAGATGGATGGATGGATGGGCGGCAAGTGAAGGGTTTAAGTAATTGGGTGAATGAGTGAATGGGCAAGTCAACAACAGATAGATGTGCGGGTGGGTGGGAGGGTGGGTGGATGAGAGGACGTACGGGCAAACAAACGTCCTCTCCACCCTTCACGTCACTGGAGGGAGTAAGGAAAGATGGGCCGTGCCAATTGCACAGACCGGTCCCCTCAGAGGCAGACCCGCAGGGGATGTCCCCGGAGACTCACCATCTCCGCGGGGGAGTTGGGCGTGAGGTAGAATTCCTTCAGGTGCAGGAAGAAGCCCTCCAGTTGTCCAATCAGCAGGAGTAAGATGACGCCATCTGCAAACTACAGAGGGGGTGGGGGGCTGGGCACATGGCCTGGGCACTGGGGGCACATGGCCTGGGAGCTGGGCACATGGCCTGGGCACTGGGGGCACATGGCCTGGTCACTGGGGGCACATGGCCTGGGCACTGGGGGCACATGGCCTGAGCTCTGGGGCACATGGCCTGGGCACTGGGAGCACATGGCCTGGGCGCTGGGCACATGGCCTGGGCGCTGGGGGCACATGGCCAGAGCTCTGGGGCACATGGCCTGGGCAGT
>NW_006299834.1:283293-285466 GCF_000327345.1 Myotis davidii
GGAGCTCTGGGGCACATGGCCTGGGCACTGGGAGCACATGGTCTGGGCACTGGACACATGGCCTGGTGCTGGGGCACATGGCCTGGGCGCTGGGCACATGGCCTGGGCACTGGGGGCACATGGCCTAGACACTGGGGCACAGGCCTGGGGGGTCCCACTCTCCTTTCCCAGGCCGAGGGGCCCGAGGTCACACAGCCTCTCTGGGCCTCAGCTTCCCTGTCTGACATGGGGCCGGCGTCCCTGGCCTCGAAGCGTTGCTGTAAACGCAGCCACAGCAGGTGCAGAGCGGCTGTTGGCTGCCAGCACCTCGTACGTGCTGAGAGAAGGCTGTCCTACATTTCCAGGGGAAGACCTCATCGCTCTTTAAACCACACACTGGCCAGGAGCTCCGGGAGCACGGGAGAGAACGGAGCTAAGAGGGAAATTATTCCATCGGGAAAAGGCAGCGACCAGCGCACGGCTCCCTGGGCCGGCGGCCGCATTAATATTTCTGCCAGTTCCGCCTGTGTGCACAGAGATAAAGCCGTCGTCCTGGTACCGGCGCGGCGTATGCTAATACAACCCAATTCCGCCTCTTCAAAGAGACAAAACACCCGTCTGAGGAAAGCCACCCTCCAAAGGCCTTCATGGAGATGCCCCGTGTTAGGGCCTCTGAGTGGCTGGCTCGGCCTGGACTCTCTCCTGCTGGCATATCCTGGGGATACCACCCAAATACCAGGCCTTCAGGAGCCCCTCTGCCACCGCCTCTAGCACCGGCCTCGCCCAGGCCGTCACTCTCCGGACACCGTCGCGTTCCCAGGGGAGAGGGGGAGCAGGTGGGATGCGAACCCGAGAAACCGCCTACCTGGGTGTCCAGGTTCTGCACAGACAGGCCCAGGCGCTCCACCTTCTGGTTGACGAAGGTCACGATGGCCTACCCAGGGAAGAGCAAGGACCCAGCCAGGGCTCAGGGTGCCACCTTCCCCCTCGGGGGACAGACAGCCCCCCTCGGCCCCACAGCACCCGGCGTATAGCAGGTGTGGCCCAGGGACCTGTTTCCTCCCCTTTGTCCCCCCAGCCTGGCCCAGGCGGGGGTGGGGGGAGCGGGGGGCAGAGCTGCGGGACTCGGGTCTCTCACCTCCTTCACGGCGCCCACCTTCTCGGGAGCCAGACTGAATAACTCATCGAAGACGTCCTCTGCAGACAGACCCACAAAGTGCTCGTCACAGTGATGTTATCGCTGAGCCACAGGGACTTCCTCCCACCCGTTTCTCAGTAACCAGGCCAGGGGGAGCTGGCGTTTTAGCTCGAGCTCCTGGAATTTAAAATCGGGCCTGGGGCCAAGGCACTGCCTCCCTGGCTGTGTGGCTGGGGGGCTGGCTGCCCCTCTCTGTGCCTTGGTTTCCTCGCCTGTGAAGTATGGCTGATAATACCTTCCAGCTAGGGTCATTGCAAAGATCAAATTGGGCGTGCTGGCTGGGCCACCATGAACTTCAGTAAACGGCATCCCTCCGCAGGGGACACCGGGGATGGTGTCTGCACCGCCCCTCCCCCCACCCCTTCCTCTGGAAACTTGCCCATCTCCCCCAGTTCCTGCTCCACCCACAGGCCCACGGAGTAGGTGGCTGAGCAGGGGACCAGCCCCGGACAGACACGGGCCCCCAGGTCTCCTCGCGGGCCTCTGTGGAACGGCAGAATGAGGGCATCGAGCCCTCCCAGAGGCCTGAGCCTGAGCGCGCACAGGGCCGGCAGAGGCAGCTGAGCCACGCCACGGGGTCTGGGGACAGAGCATCTCAGCAGCTCAGGCTCCTGGTCCAGCCTCACACCCGAGCCCTCAGACTGACGCCTTTGTCCACAGCCTGCCTTTTCACTCTCCGCAGCTAGGCGCCCCCCCCCCACACCCCCCGAGACTGGTCCTCGGCTCTGAGCGTACAGACTGAGTAGAAGTGACCTTTGGATTCGGCCACTCAGCCGCTGTGTGACCCCAGGCAAGTCACTTGGCCTCTCTGTGCCTGTGGCTCCTTCATTTCTGAAACCACCCCTGCTTCCCCCCCCCCCAGCTAGGCCCCCCCCCCCCCCACCCCCCGAGACTGGTCCTCGGCTCTGAGCGTACAGACTGAGTAGAAGTGACCTTTGGATTCGGCCACTCAGCCGCTGTGTGACCCCAGGCAAGTCTCTTGGCCTCTCGCCTCTC
>NW_006299834.1:287275-294578 GCF_000327345.1 Myotis davidii
ACCAGATAGCGCCGTGCGCGTCGAAAAGCCCCGTAAACCAATGACCACAGTGCAGACACCGGGTCCCTCTTGGCCAGCGGCCAGGCAACTGTCCCCAGAGGAGCCAGGAATAGAGGCAGACATCTGCTCAGCTGACGAGGCCAGCGCAGCACGAATATGCTAGAAACGGGGTGAGGAGGCCCTGGTCTGTGGCCCTACCCCTTACCGTGTGACCCATCCTCATGCTGCCCCCGAACAAACACTGCTCCCTGGGCAACCCCAGTGTCCTCATGCTGGCCCCCCACACACACACACTCTCTCTCTCATCCGGCCTTGCACCTCCCTACCCGAGTCAGCCTCCCTCCGCCCCCGTTCCTAGAAGCCCTGGCAGGTCATTATTTCTTTCTCCAAGTGAGGTGCCCCTTGGAGAAGCCCCTGCCCATATAGCTCTGTGTTCTGTACGGGTGGGGAAAAATGTTAGGATGGTGGATGGATGAATTGGTAGATTGATGGGTGGATGGTGAATTAATATATTGGTGTATGATGGATGGATGGATGATGGGTAGATGGGTTGGTAGATAGATGGATGATAGATGGATGGGTGGATGGATGGATGGATGGATTGGTGGGTGGATGGATGATGGATGGATGGTGGATGAATGGATTGGTGTGTGGGTGGATGGATGGATTGGTAGATAGATGGGTGGGTAAGTGAATGGATGAATAGATGAACAGCTGGCTATTCCAGTTGCCCGAGGAACGAATGAGTGAGTGAGTGAATAAATGAATGAATGGATGGAGGAAAGAATGGCTGGGCCATCAGTCGACTGGTGAGGAGCTCTGCACAAAAGCAGCAGCCACATGATTGAACAAGCTCCATGAAGCACCCACTATGTGCTGAGCACAGTCACAAATCCTCTTTTAACCTCATCACCAGCCTGAGGTGTGTGCCATTATTCATCCCATTTTACAGATGAGGAAACGGAGGCACCGGTGGGTTGAGAGACTTTCCCAAACTCAGGTGATTAATAAACGGGAGGTTTTGCGTGTGAACCCAGGCCACCTGGCTCCCGAGCCCACACTTAACAGCTCCGTCCCCACCACCCACGGGGATGCAACATTGCCCCCCCCCCCCATGTGAGCCATAGCGTGAGAAGCAACCGCCATGCCAGGCAAGGCAGACAGAAAGGGACAAACGGAGCAGAAGAAAGCGCGAGTCCACGGGCAGGCCATGAAGGGAGGGGCACCAGAAGCCAGCCCTCCGTGGCCGCATGGCCGCTGCCACACACGCGACAGAAACAGACTCCCTTGCGGTCCGACAGTACTCACTGGCAGCTCGATCCTTGTCTGCGCTAAGGGGGGGATGGGGGAGAAAATGCAGATAAATGGTTAAAAACCTTGAGGCCGACAGCTTTTCACTCTGACAAGGCGTGGCCCCGGCAAGGCTGACAAAGAAGCCAGCGTCTTTTATCCCTGGCAGCTTCGTACGGGGCAGGGCCCTGTGGACCGACAGCAAGAGAGCTCAGGCCCAGCCCTGGAGGTTTCCACACCCGCAGATGCCCGGATCTTGTTGTTTTGGGGGTCGCTCTTCTAGTTCAGGGGAGGGAAGTGTATTATACCGACAATAAAATGCACCAATCCTTCGTTTATAGCTTCCAGATGTTTACGCACTTGTGTGATCCCCACTCTCATCAAGGCATGGAACCGGCCCAGCACCCACAGCGTGCCCCCCGCCCCCCACACTGCCCCACAGACGGTCCCCTGCTTTGACTTCTCCGGCCAGTCCTTGCTTCTGCCTGTTCAGAAGTCCGGGTAAAGGAGGTCACACAGGAGGCCCGCCGCTGGCTTCTTTCACTCCATTTTTACTGTTTTGAATTTTTTTTCACTTTCTTGTTAAATTTCCCACCCTGCCCCTGTCCCCTAGAAGCAAGGCTCTGGGACCAAAGTAGGCCATGCTCTGGGGAGCCAAGGGCCCCCTCTGCAGGAAGCTGGGTTGGGGTTCGGGGGCAGCATAAAGGCAGAGGCGCCCCGTGGGGTCCAGGACACAGCTGGGAGTCAGAGGTGGCCGCGCGGTGTCTGAACTCACGGGGCAGAGAGGGGCAGTTTGAGGGTCATGAAGGGCGAAGGAACGTGGTGTCATGGGCTCCAACGGCACCTTCCCACTCTGGGTCCCCACATCATCCTACCCTGGAACTCAGGCCTGGCTGGGGCAGCTCAGAGCGGCTCACGGGAGGTCGCTTGGCCTCACTGGGTCGAGGGGACAGCCCCCCCCTCCCCAGAGGTGTCCTGGGGACGGTTAAATGGGCCACAGAACCTGCTGGCAGGAAGGGCCTTGGCCTCACTCTGCTCACAGGCTTGGGGCCTGGCCATCCCTTACCCTGCGGCGCTTGGAGCCCCCTCTACCCCCCCACCCCCACCCCACGCTCCACAGGAAACCAGGAACCACAGACTGGAGGGACCTCAGGATCGGGGGGTGCAGAGTGGAGGAAGGTCGCCCCTCCATGCATCATCTATGACCCTCACCACAGCCCCAACAGGGAGGAACGCATCCCCACTCTTCAGAGGAGCAAGAGGCTCAGAGAGGGGAGGCGACTAGCCCAGGGTCACACAGCTCACACGGCAGAGCCAGGGTGAAGGCCGGCGGAGCTGACTGCCAGGCCTCTGAGCCGAAGCGGACTGACCGCTCCCAGCCGGGCTTCGTAGGGGCCGTGGCCAGGCGCCCTGTGCAGAGCGGGCCTCCAGCACACGTTAACGGAAGAGGGAGCCGAGGACGCTTCTGCAAGCAGCCGCCTCTCAGGCCCACCCAGAGAGCCCCGCCAGGACTGGGGCGGCCCTGCCTCTAGGAGGGCAGAGCTCGCTGGGCCTCCTGCTCGCCGGACAGACAACAGACTGAGTCGGCTGAGCTGGGCACTCAGGACAGAGCTGCCGCCCTGCGTGCAGAAGGCGCTCCATAAGTGCTGGTGGTATGAGTGAGCGCTTGGTGCCCTTGCCTCCCTGCACCAGGAGGCCCGCAGGCTCTGCCATCGGTGTCAGGGTCACTCAGCGGCAGCACCTCCCACCCGTGGTGGCTTCCCGGGAGGGCCCGGGCCCCAGGGTCCTCCTGGCCCTGTGGCTGTGGGTGACCTCATGACTGAGGGCCAGGGCCCTCTGATCCCAGCTCTGCCTGCTGCTGCTGGTGGTAGAGAGGGTGAAGTGAGCTGCAGGAGGCGGGCATGTCTGGGAGGGCCAGCAAGATGGAGGGGCCCCGGGTGTCCCCACAGGCCTGAGCAGACAGCAGAGTGTGCGGGCCCCTCCAATCCCACCAAACCCCGGCCCCGGCCCTGCTCCCTCCCTCACCTGCACTCAGTGAGCTGCTCCACGGACTTCTCCGACTTCAGGCCGCTCTTGGTGCTCTGAGAAAGGAGAGGAGGGACTGTGTCACCCAGCGAATGCAGGGGCCAGGCCTGCTGCTCGGTCTAGAGAACAAAGCCGCCCGCGGAGCCCAGTCCTCCTCTGGGTGGCCTCCTGGCGGCCTCATCACTTGGTTCCCCTAACTGTCCTTCCCATGAGCCTTGAGACCCACAGGACTAGGACCAAGTCAGCCTCGTTCCCCAGGAACCCCCAGAGTCTCACCAGAGCCTGGTTCACAGAGGTCAGTAATGAATGAATGGTGAGTGGATGAATAAATAAATGACTGGATGGATGAATGGATGGATGAATGAATGGGTGGGTGGGTGGATGGGTGGATAGAAGGATGGATAAATGGATAAATGGATAGATGGATGGATGGGTCGATGAATGGATGGGTGGATGGGTGATGGATAGATGGATGGATGAATAGATGAATGGGTGGGTGGATGGGTGGATAGATGAATGGGTGGGTGGATGGGTGATGGATAGATGGATGGATGGATAGATGAATGACTGGATGTATGGATAGATGAATGGGTGGGTGGATGGGTGGATGAGTAGATGGGTGGATAAAAGGATGGATAGATGGATAGATGGACGGATGAATAGATGAATGGATGGGTGGATAGATAGATGGATAAATGGATAGGTGGATGGATGGGTCAATGAATGGATGAGTGGATGGATAAGTGAATGAGTAAAGAAATGGAGTCCCTCTGATTTATATAAGAAGTATAAACAAAAGCCATGAAACTGCTCAGTGGGTAAGTTTAAGTAACGGTTTTGAGAAGTAAGAATAATTCACCTGAGTTAGGCTGGGCTTGGCCTACTCTGTTGGGTCAAGTTAAAGGTGAGCCCCAGGGTAGGACGCCCACTACTCACTGGTACCCACAAGCTGGGATATAAGGGGAAGCAGGCGGGGCCCCAGCTGTGGTGCTGAGTGTGAGAGCAAGTACCCCTCGGGTGAGAAAACTGGGGTCATAGCTGTCGGCTAGGGAGTGAGAGACAGCACCCAGGACAGGCCGTGACTCAGGGTGGGACATGGCTGCCCTCTCTAACACCCAGGCAGGTCCCCACCTCCGGGTGGCCCCGCTGGGTCCCTGCTGCTCCCCTGGACTCTTGGCATCTCCCGCCCACAGCTCGAGCCCCGCTGTCCCGCAGGATCTCCCATTCTCACGGCTCCCGGAGCACACTGGGCTCGGCCCTGCCCCCTGCCGCATCCGCCATCCAGGGCGTGAATGTGGACCCAAGACGCTCACCCCGTGCGATGGAGCCCTAGCCCAGCCCTCACCTCCATGGTGATCACCTCCACCTGCACGTTGGGTGGGAGGGGCAGGTCGGCCTGGAAGCGCTTGGCCAGGGCCAGGAGGAGATGCAAAGTGGCCAGCAGGTCCTTGTTGAAGATAGCTGGGGGGAGGGACACAGGTCAGAGCGGGGCCACGATACCCGGGGCCACGGGGGGCCTCCTCATCCTCACAACAACCCTCTTCGACCAGTGAGACCTGAGTCCACCCCCGGGAAGCAGAGGCCTGGAGAGCTGCATTCAGACCTAACAACAGGCTCCCATCTCTGCGAACGCGGCCCAGGGCACAGCCGCGTGGGGCCGGGGATGGGACGGGGGATGGTCTCTGAAGCGCTGTCTACACCAGAAACCAGCACGTGTCCTGTCCTAGCGTCGGTCACTGGTTGGACAAAGTGTCAGGCTTAAGCTGACTATGACTTAAGTCCGGGCCAGCGTCCACTTATAAACACCAGCTGCTGGACGGGAGGCAGGAAGCAGAGCGGTGAAGGCAGCGGCGTGCGGCCGACCAGCACAAAGTGGGTTTGAAAACCGTTACATCATTGCCACCCAACCTCGTTACTTCCCTTCAGCCTCAGTTTTCTCATCTGGGAAGTGGGGAGGATGTAGAGCTTGGGCTGACGGGACGTTCACAGCAAACTGTTACCCAGGAGGGCGGACCGGCTGCTTTGCACACCGTCATTTCCTCCGAGCAGGCGCCGCAGACAAAATAGAAACAAGCTCATAGGCTGGGCCGCCGGGCCCCGGCGGGGAGATGGGCGCGTCACGGCACTTGGCTCTCAGTCAGCAGAGGCTGCGCTGTGGCCAGGACTGTGTGCATCGTCCTCGTGCGGGGCTTCCCTGCAGTGACACCTCGGGGACAGGAGTGCCTGGGGCTGTTTGTCCTCACTGACGGGCCTTTGTGCCCACTGTGCACCTGCCTGAGGCTTCTGCCGCCCTCCAAGCCCCCAGGTTGTGTCCAGACCCGAGGCGACCGAGCTGTGCCCCGTGTGTGAGGGAAGCCGTCCCCACGCAAAGGGACCCAGGCTCCGGGCCCCGCCCCGGACACCAGCCCGGCTGAGGCCCGCGTACCGTCCACGCTCCACTTGGGCTCTTCCGCCTGCAGGCAGCGGTTGGTGGCCTCCAGGACCACCTCGAGCTTGCGCCTCTGGCTCATGGCGGTCAAGGCGATCTCCTCCACCTCCAGCTTGGTCCCCGCCAGCTTCTCTGAGGGCAGGAGCGGGGGGGAGGGAGAAAGGAGGGGGTGACACCGTGTGGGCTCCTGCCGGGGACCCACGGCCAGCGCGCTTCCCCCAGGAGGCTGAGCCAGGCCAGCATTCAGGTAGTAAGAGTGCCTGCCCCTCGCCCCTCCGCAGGGGGGCAGGTGGGCTGTGGGGCTGAGCAAGCCCACCCCTCACCGGGACCCCACTGTGCCCACCCCTGCCCCACCCCCACCTCTCTGTGAGCCTTTTTGCAGGGCAGTGTGGTTAGCGGTTAAAGCCCCACTCGCCCGCTTTCTTCACTGTGAGACCCTGGACAAGTTACCAGGCCCCGCAGCGCCTCAGTGTGCTCATCTGTGAAATGGGGTGGGAGCAGCACAGAGTGCTGACCCAGGACCAGACCAGACCCGCCCGCCCGCGGGGCCTCCCAGCTGAGTGCAGAGACAGACCTTAGACCAGGCTGAGCCCGCACTAGCAGAGGGAGAGGGTGGGGAAGGCCTGAGGGCCCGGAGGCAGCCCTGAGGGGGCTTTGTGGAGCACCAGGGAGCAGCCCCCCTCCATGCCTGCTTCCCGCAGCGGCGGGAGCCCCGGCGGGCGGGCCGTGGGGGGTTTGCTATCCCCGCAGCCCACCCACAGCAAGCGCTCCACACACGCTCAGGAGGCAGGTGCCGGTGGGAGAGCCCAAGGCTTAGCAGCGTTCAGCGGGTGGGAGGGTAAGGACGGGTGAGGAGCCCACCTGCAGGGCAGGCTGGGGGCAGCCACTTACGGTAAAGGTGATGCAGGATGAGCCCGTCGAACATGTCCTCCTCCAGGCTCCGGACCACGATGTGCTCGGGGAGGAGCTCGGCGTTGATCCACTCCATCAGCACCTGCCGGGCCCAGAGGACGGCTGACCGAGGCCACCTCTCACCTGGCCCCTCACCTGGCTCAGTGCTGCCCTCCTCCCGGAGTGCCCCCTGCCACCTGCCAACTCCCACCCATCCTTCAAAGCCAGGGCACACACCACCTCCTCCAGGAAGCCCTCCCTGATCTCCCAGACTGAGTTAGGGGCCTGGTCTCGGCTCCCGAAGACCCTCTGCCTCTCTCTACCACAGACCTGGGCCCTGGGAGGCTGTGGTTTGTCCAGTGCAAGGGGCTGCTGGTGTCCCAGCCCAAACCCTAAACTTGACCAAGTGCTGCATAAAGGCTGCTCCCTCTGCAGCTCTGCTGGAGGCGGGGCTGCCTACCCTGCCTGTGCTCCAGGGGCCAGAAGCAGCGGAGAATTACTGCCTGGTCTCTTAAAGGAAGAAGCCCAAGCCAACCAGGACTTGGTGTATAAACCAGGTTTTCCCGAAGGGACCATGCTGGGCCCCTCTGTGTCCCAGGGCCCGACAGTGGGAAAGGTAGGTGGAGGGAGCAAGAGAACAGGATGGAGGGAGGGAGGGAGGGAAGGAAG
>NW_006299834.1:294600-296823 GCF_000327345.1 Myotis davidii
GAGGGGGGAGGAGGGACGCTGGGCCACAGATCTCCGGGAGCGGAAGGTGGTGCAGCCAGGAAGCCCCTAGGAGGAGGCGGCAGAAAGGCCACGCGGAGACCAGAGGAAGGCGGAGGCCCTGAGCCCGTGCCCAGCGGGTCCTGCAGCCACGGACAGGCTGTGACTGGGAGACACGCCCACTCCCACCCCTTCCCAGCTGCCCGTGGCCCCGGGCCGCGGAGCGTGTGAAGGAGCGCGGGCTTCGGGGCTGATGCCTGGGTCAAACCCGGCTCTGTCACTGCCCGCCCTGTGCCCCGCCAGGCCAGGCCATCTCTCCCTGGCGTCGCCGTGCCCTCCATGGGGTGCAGGGGACAACGGGTCCCTCTTGATCTGCTGAGGCCGGCTGGGAGCGTGCAGACAGGCATACAGTCAGTGCTCAACCAATGCTCCTTCACGCAGCCACTCCACAGGTGTCCGGGGGCCTGTGGTGTCGCCACCTGCCAGCCTGAGGTCAGGGAGACGGGAAGCTGCCTCACCTTCTGCAGTTCTTCAAATTTGGGGTCCTTCCGGGACGTGGGGGGCAGGAATTTCTTCTTTTCCCCTGGAAGCAGAGGCGAGCATGACACGCTGCAGGGCCCTGGTCACCTGGAGAGCTGTCACCGTGGCCACAAGGGGAAGTTGGTCTTGCTGCTTCACACACACCTACGCACACACACAAATGCACTCACACACAGTCACCCACACACACAGATGCACAGGCACCTACAGACACACAGACACACACAAACACATCAACACACACTTGCACACATATGCGCACACACAGATGCACACTCAGATGCACAGGCATATGCACTCACACATACAGACACACACAGACTCAGACACACACTTGCACACACAGCTACCCAGACACATACCTGCGCACACACACACACAGTCATAGACACATACGTACACCAACTACACACAGACACAGACACAGACGCCCCTGAGCATCAAGCACCCAGAGTGGCGGGTTTTCACTCATGCCCGGTCCTCCCCCCGCTTCCTTTGCCCTGTTTTCCCCAAACCCCAAGCTCTCCCCAGGGTGGCCCCCGTGAGCACGGCTCAATCCCAGGCTCTGCGCGTTGTGTGCGGGAACACACACAAACGGCTGCGTGTCTCCGAACTCCCAGTGACCCGGGTGCCTGTCCCATCGGACGGCTGCCTGTCTCCCCGGTGTGCTTTCCCTGTCCCTAAATCGGCCATAGAACAAGAACAAATAGTTTTCTAACCGCGGAGCCTTCCGCTGAGAGCAGCTTTCCCGGCGGTGCTTCCAACCCCAAACCAGCAATGAGCAGAGCCCGCTGTGCACGCAGCTGGCCCGAGACCCTGCACCCGGCCCCAGACCCTGCACCCGGCCCCAGACCCTGCACCCGGCCCGAGACCCTGCACCCGGCCCGAGACCCTGCACCGCACCCGGCCCAGACCCTGCACCCGGCCCCAGACCCTGCACCCAGCCTGAGACCCTGCACCCGGGCACGGTCCCCGTCACTTCCCAGGGGCTCGGTCCCACGTGTGTCTCAATGCTGGACTCACAGGGCCGGGCAAAGCCAGTTCTGCTCTTTCGCTTTAATGATGCCACCTGTTTCTCTGTCATATACAGACAGTCCTCGGGTTATATCGGAGACGTACCTCATTTCCATTTCCTGGTTGTGTCGCCATCTCCCATTTATTTATAAAAAAAATTTTCTGTCATTTCAACGTGTGTACACATGTGTTTTATGTTTTTATTATTTATTTGCCACAAGTAAAGGTCAGGAATTGTTATCTTTCTTTTAAATTCGTGTCCTGTTTCCCTTCATTACCGCTGTGTGTGTGCTCCATGTGGGTGACGTAGGTGCTGATGCAGGTGGGTTCCGACTCACGGCGAAAATTGCGTTACGCCCCGCCGTGGGAACGGATCTCCGACGTCACCGAGGACCTACTGTCATTGTGCTACAGGGACATGAATTCCAGGGAGCCCCTAACGCCCTGGCCTGGGGACTCGGGTGCCTCTCGGGGTGCTCTCGGTCACAGGGAGAGGCCAGCTTGGCGCACCGGCCGTCCCCCTCCTCCTTCTGGCCATCTCCTTGGAGAGAGACGCCGGGGCAGTGACGTCAGGGCCACAAACCCCCACGCTCAGAACACAGACATGCTGATGGGCCCGCCCTGGCTGAGTGGCTCCTAGCCCGCCCCGCCCCCGCCCCCGCCCCTGCCCTA
>NW_006299834.1:296861-297306 GCF_000327345.1 Myotis davidii
CAAGCTCAAAGCAGGCAGCTCAAATGGAGAGAAATGCTGGGGAGAGGGTGAAATAAAAATCATTAGCTTGAGTTTTCTCCAAGTGGCGCGAGGGGGCCGCTGTGCCTCAGTGTCCCCGTTTAACCAAAGGCGGTAAGAGCACCGCCCCTCAGAGCCACGCATGAGATGCTGTGGACAGAGGTGCTTAGCTCCGCACAGCACATAGTAGGCACGCATGGCAAGTGGCATCCTCCCCCTCAACGTCACCATTAACCCGGAGTTGTGGGCTGCGAGGGGATGGGGATAACTGCGGAAGGCTCCAGAAGCAGGAGTGGGTGTCAGGTACAAAGATGAAGGCAGACATTCTGACAAAACTGATGCCCAGTGGCAACCTGTACGGATGCCTGTTCCCAGGCACAGCCCGTTTGGCTCTGGGATGCAGACCCCCCTTCACCCTCCACCCCCA
>NW_006299834.1:297358-299424 GCF_000327345.1 Myotis davidii
CCCGGCACCTTGTGGGAGCTCCTCCTCCGCCGGCCTGGGCGCCTGCAGCAGGTTGTAGAGAGATTCAGGCTCCATCCTCCCGCCAGCCCTGGGGTGCAGGGACAGAGGGTGTCATTTCTTCCAGGCCGGGAGGTGCGGGGACAGGGTGGGAGCTGGCTCTGGGGGGGTGAGCCACTTGCTGCCTAAGCATGGGGCAGGGTCCCTGACGGAGGCCGCAGGCAGCACTCCTGGACTCCGAGTGGAGCAGGGCACAGGGTGAGGGCACAGGGTGAGGACACAGGGTGGGGGCACAGGGTGAGGGCACAGGGCAAGGGCACACGGTGAGGGCACAGGGTGAGGACACAGGGTGAGGGCACAGGGTGAGGACACAGGGTGGGGGCACAGGGTGAGGGCACAGGGCGAGGGCACAGGGCTGAGGGCACCGCCTGTGCACAGGTTCCACAGGAGCGGGGCATCCCCAGCTGGGCACAGTGTCCAGCCCACCAGGTTCCTGTAGCACAGGAAGCCCCCACACATACCCCCCACTGCACCCCACACATACCCCACTGCACCCCACACATATCCCACTGCACCCCACACACACACCCACTGCAACCCCACAATACCCCCCCCCCACACATACCCCACTGCACCCCAGGAAAGGAAGCCCCACACATACCCCACTGCACCCCACAGTCAGGACAAAGGGGTGGCCACTCCTCAGAGCTTCTTCCATCCAGAAGCCCTGAGCTTAAGGGGAATCGGGGGACCGACGTGTGTTATCTACAGGCCCTGAGCTCCTGCGGGGGGGCGGGGAGGGGGCAGGCCCTGAGCCTGGTCAGCTGGGCGCAGAGCACCTCCAGCCTTTGAGTGAGGGACCGGAGCTGGGGGGCCACTGTCACCTGGACTGGTCCCCACTCCCTGAGGCTTGGCTCTCATGGGTGGCCTGGCCCTGCGGGCCCCCAATCCTGGACAGGGCTCTCTGCAGGGGGCTCTGTCTCGGGGGGTTTGGGGGCCTCGTGCTCCTCAGCATGGGAAAGGCCGCACCCACGGCGTGTACAGGAGCTCACTGTGGGGGGACCCAGCTCACCCCCCGCCTGCAATGAACCAGCGGAGCCTCCTTCCTGTTCCCCTGGCGACTTCCTCTCCTGCTCGCGGGCAGCCGTGCCCCCGCGTTTCTCTCCGCAGCCCCGGCCCTCCCCGTGGTGCCAGGCCTAAGGGACACCTGGGCCCAGTGTCGGCCGCACAGACCCTCCGGGGTCAGCCCCACGGCAGGGCCAGAGCTGCACTGAGCAGAGGCCTGCACGGCCGGAGCCCCCTTCACACCGGCCGCCAGCCTGGGGCACGCAGGACCGTCCTGCCCTGCGTGGGGGGTGGGGAGTGGGGGGACACAGCCGCCGGGCTCCCCGAGTCCCCAGCCTCCTCTTGGACACGGAGTCGGTGAAGATGTGTCCAGAGAGGAGGGCAGGGCCTGGCCTGGGCGTCACAAGCCTCGGTTCCGGCGGCCCTTCCTCATTCTGGCTGTGACTTCACCGCCCCGGCCTCTCTGTCCGGCCGCTTCGTAGCACAGGGGGCCGGACTCCATGCTGCCTCCGCCCCAGCCGCCGGGCAGGCCCTTCTGGCCCCAGGCCTCAGTGTCTCCCTCTGATGAATGGGGGCGGCCTTTCTCACGGGAGGTGACGAGGAGCCCGAATCTGCTCACCTGGCTCCACAGAGGCAGGGCCGGGCCGCGGGGGCAGCAGGGGACAGGGGACAGGGGACAGGGAACAGGGGACAGGAGCTCCGGGGCCACTGGGCCCAGCCCCCTCAGCTAAGACTGTGCCGTCTGCCCTCAGTTTCCCTGCCCCTCAGAGCCCTCCGCGTGTGAGCTGGGACGGGCAAGACTGCGGACGGACAGACAGACAGACAGACAGACAGCCCCCGCAGCCCAGGCCTCCCTCGGGCTGGGACGCCAGGAGGACTCACCCGGCGGCTTCCTCCACGTGAGAAAACGAGGGTCACGGAGCTCCAATGGTGGCCCCGGCTTCACCCAGAAGCAGTTCCGGGCTCCCCAGGTCAGAGGGGCTGCAGGGCCCGGGAGGCAGGGG
>NW_006299834.1:299611-305348 GCF_000327345.1 Myotis davidii
CTGATGCTCCCAGATGCCACCGCAGTCACAGTCCCACCGGAAAGCTCTGCGGGCCCCAACCCAGCCCCACCTCCCGGCCGCTGCCTCGCAGGCAACTCGAGTTTAATGTTTCGACTTCCTTTCCTCTCCCTCCCACTGAGCAAAGCCGGCCAGTTCCTCCCCAGGTTTCTAGTCGCCACATGGCAGCACCGGCCACCAGCCACCGAGGCGACAGGGGGCAGTTGGCTTCCCCTGAGGCCCCCACCCCACCGGCCAGGCCCCCTCCCTCTCTCCTGGACCACACAGAGCCTCCTGCTGACCCCCATCCTGGCAGCCGGCTTCTCCCAACTCCAACCGCCCCTGGCTCTCTCCACAAGCAACCGGAAGCCCCGCTTCACACCCCCACTCACCCCAGCCCATCGATGGTGCCCAATCGCTCTGTCTCAGCACAACGGACATCGGGGCCGGGACTCAGCTGGGGGAGAGGAACGTGCCCTATGGGTTGTAGGATGCTCATCAGCAGCCCAGGGACACCCCCTCCCCCAGTGCGACAACCCACTGACTCCAGACATCACCAACTACCCTGGTTTAAGGGAGGGGGGTCAGGGAGGCCCATCTGGAGAGTGTGGGTTCCCTTAGGCACCAGCAGGTCCCCCGGGAGCAGAGCCTGGGTCCTCCCAGCAGGTTGTAATTTAGTATGTTTTAGGCGGCACAGCTGCCTAGCTCCCAGGCGGCCATTCTCATGGTCACGGTTTTAACATCCCAGGGACGGTGAGGCCTCCGTGACTTCCGCTGGGGAGGGTGGCCGCAGGGCCAGGTGAGCGTGAAGGTGTGGCCGCCATCAGGGTCACCTCAGCGTCCCCTGCCCACCTCCCCGCAGCCGCCTCTCCCTGACCTGTGCCACTGGCCACCAGTCGCTCCTGTCCTGGTTTGGAACTGGGGATGGGGGATGGGGGTGGGGTGTCATGGAGCCCACCCTGCTCCGTTCCTCACGATCACTCATCCACAGCTGTGACTGCCCCGTTCCCAGTGGCTCCTGCGCATGAAACCCCGGGCCTCAGCCCATTGGGACCCCAGCCCCACACAGCACTGTGCGCGGGCTTCTCACCACCTCCTGTGCCACTGCGGGCGCCAGGTGCCAGGTGAGCAGCGCTGGGTGCGGATTGTGCGGCCGGTGCCAGCATTGCCGCCCAACAGAGGCAGCGACAGCTGTGGTAGGGTGCTTTCTTGGAAAAAATCCCAGCGGCCTGTTCCCACCACAGGACATTCTCCGAGAATCCCAGCGGCCTGTTCCCCCCACCGGCATTCTCCTAGAATCCCGGGAGCCTGTCCCCACCACAGGACATTCTCCGAGAATCCCAGCGGCCTGTTCCCCCCACCGGCATTCTCCTAGAATCCCGGGAGCCTGTCCCCACCACAGGACATTCTCCGAGAATCCCAGCGGCCTGTTCCCCCCACCGGCATTCTCCTAGAATCCCGGGAGCCTGTCCCCACCACAGGACATTCTCCGAGAATCCCAGCGGCCTGTTCCCCCCACCGGCATTCTCCTAGAATCCCGGGAGCCTGTCCCCACCACAGGACATTCTCCGAGAATCCCAGCGGCCTGTTCCCCCCACCGGCATTCTCCTAGAATCCCGGGAGCCTGTCCCCACCACAGGACATTCTCCGAGAATCCCAGCGGCCTGTTCCCCCCACCGGCATTCTCCTAGAATCCCGGGAGCCTGTCCCCACCACAGGACATTCTCCGAGAATCCCAGCGGCCTGTTCCCCCCACACGGCATTCTCCTAGAATCCCGGGAGCCTGTTCCCACCACAGGACATTCTCCGAGAATCCCAGCGGCCTGTTCCCCCCACCGGCATTCTCCTAGAATCCCGGGAGCCTGTCCCCACCACAGGACATTCTCCGAGAATCCCAGCGGCCTGTTCCCCCCACCGGCATTCTCCTAGAATCCCGGGAGCCTGTCCCCACCACAGGACATTCTCCGAGAATCCCAGCGGCCTGTTCCCCCCACCGGCATTCTCCTAGAATCCCGGGAGCCTGTCCCCACCACAGGACATTCTCCGAGAATCCCAGCGGCCTGTTCCCCCCACCGGCATTCTCCTAGAATCCCAGCGGCCTGTTCCCACCACCGGGCATTCTCCTAACAGCCTGGGCTTTGGAGGCACGGGGCACACAGGCCCCCAGCACACACGGAGGTGTCGGCTTCCAGCGGTGGCGGGCAGGCAGGTCAACAACACAGCGGGGGTTTGAGTAGCTTTTATTTAATATCCAGAAATCCAAAGTAAACAGTGCTTGAAACGGTTATAAACACAATAAAACACTGGCCCACAGGGGGGAGGAGGAAGGATCCCGTTGCTTCAGAACAGCACAGCTCTTTTTCACATCCAATTGAAACACGGGGCAGGCACTGGGCTGGCGCTTGCATAATCCCTGTGGTTGTTAAAGGGGAAACGGAGCCTCAGGCAGGCGCCCGGGGCCAGTGGGTTGGGGGAGGGACAAAGGCGCATCCCCTGGGCCTGGAGAACCGGCCTGGCGCTCACAGGGTTCCTGTGCTGAGAGCCCCTCGAAGGAGAAACGCAGCTCCCTGGGCATGTGCAACCCCAAAGACACCCAGCTTCCCTGACCTGAACTCACGCCCGGACAACTACGGCCCCAAGCCAACGAGACGATGGGTTGATCACACGAAGGACTCATTCCCCAAGCAGAGCTCACCCTTCTTATTTTGATTGATTTTTAGGGAGAGAGGGAGGGAGAGGGAGAAGGAGAGGGAGAGAAACATCAATGTGAGAACAACACATCCATCAGCTGCCTCCTGCACGCCCCCTACTGGGGATTGAACCCTGATGGGGAATCAAACCTGGGACCTTTGGGTGCACGAGACGATGCCCAAACAACCGAGCCACACGGGCCAGGGCCACCCGACTTCTGCCTGGGGCTGCCCCCCAGTGCACCCGTCCAGGCCAAGCTGTGAGTTTTGACTAACACTGGAAAGTGGAACGAGACAAATGAAATGGTGCAGCCGAAGGGGGCCTTGGCAGGTGTGCGTAAGGCACTCCCAACCTTTGAACCAACTCGGAAAAGTAATTCGGATGAAATATCACACCCTCCCGGGAACCATGGGCTCAGCGCTGCGAGGCGATTGCGCAGGCAGTCCGTTCCCCATCTCACTGTTCCTTTCCCTCTCCCACCGGCCTCCACGTGGGCCAAGGAACCCGCAGAGCTGCCCACCGGGCAGGCCCCCCAAGGCTGCCTCCTCCCCGCGTGGCCCCAGGGACGGGTGAGCACGCCAGATGGGTGGGCCTCCCGCCCCAGGGGCTGTAATGAAGGCGGCACGGACTGTCCCAGCTCATCCACGTGCCAGTAGCACCCTGCCACGCCATGCACCCCGCCGGAAACGACCTAATGCCGTCTTACTTATTCCTTTCCCCCCTGGCAGCCACCTCCATCAACACGCCCTGAGCCCACCCAGCCTGCACGCAGCCGGCCAAGATGGATGCTGCCCCCTTCCCCAAATCCCGAGCAGGGACAGCCCCCTGGACAGCAGCCACGTTCTCCACAGCCTGTGCCCTGCGGAAGGCCAACCTTGAAGAGAAGGGGGGAGGAAGCTGATTGCAGGGGCCGCCCCGGGGTTCGCACGCACATCATAGACCCCAGCTGGGGCGCGAGGGCCGAGTTTGGGGGCTGAGGCCCAGCACAGAGCCATCGGACACCCAGCGGAGCCTCCCCATCTCTCCCCTGCGCCACGGTGGGCAAGGAGGTGAGCAGCACGGAGGCGAGCAAGCAGCGTCTCCTGCAGGTGCCCCAGGGGAGGTGCCAAGACTCGGGGATCGAGAAGAAAGCCTCGCTCCCCCTAGCAGGGGCTGCCGTGGCCCCCAAGACCCATGGGCTGGAGCCCTAATCCCCAGGGTCTCGGAAAGGGCAGCCTGAGGTGATGCCGGTGAAATTAGGTCACATGACTGGGGGTGGCCCAGCATGGCTAGGGTCCTTATAAGAAGGGATCAGGACACGGACACACACAAACACACACAGGGACGCCCGGGAGGACTGGGGAGGAGGTGTCTGCAGGCCAAGGAGGGAGGCTCCGAAGGAACCGATGCTGCCCGCCTGGCGCTCGGGCTCCCGGGTCGGGGCTGAGAGAACAAACTCTCGTCGGAGCTACCCAGTCTGCGGCTGTCGCGGGGCCCGGAGCGAAGGGCTACACCTGCCTTTGACGTTTCTAAGCTGCATTCCACGGCCCCGCTCCCACCGGCCCACCGGCAGAAGCAGAGGCATCCCCTGGGCAGGTCCCCCTCCCTGGGCGGCGGGCGGCGGGCGGCGGGGCCTCTGGGCCTCAGAAGTTTGTGCAAACACGCGATGAACACAACACGGAGCGGCCATGAAGCAGGAACGTGGGGGGACATTCCTGCCACAGCAAAGGCTTCTGGGACCTGAGTGGAGTTTTTAAAACTGCAAAACGCTCTTTACTAAGAAGTGCACTCCTGGGAGGTCCCGCCAGGATGGCCGAGCTGCCGGGCCTCTCGGGTGACGCCTGGGACCCCCTAATTGTGCCGTCAGATGGAACGCGGGCGCCCCTCCCGGGGCTGAGGGGCCTGGGTTCTGTGTTTTTCCTTTTCATCGTCTGATCCAGGCCGACAGCCGCTGACTCAGCCGGGAGCCCAGAGAAGCGAGGACTCAGAACCCTGCAGCTCACAGACACGGGCAGGAGGTCGGGGCGACAACCCCGGAAGGTGGGGGCGGCAGGGAGAGGGCGGGCTGGTGGGGAGCGCAGGGACGTCGCCGCGCGTCACTCTGCGTTCTTGTACTTGTTGAACAGGTTGTAGAGGACCCGCAGGGTGGACTTGAGGTCCAGGCTCACCACGTCTGCAGAGGAAGCAGGACGGAGCGTTAGGGAGACGCACCTGGGGCCTGGCTGGCGCTGGGGCCTGGGCCTGGGCCTGGCGTGGCTGCAGTGGAGCACCATCCGGGCCGCTCTGGGCAGCGCCTCCCAGACACAGGTCTCCCGCGAGCCCCCGGCCGCCACCTGTGCGATGAGCCCTGGGGTGGCCAGCATGGGTGCCCCTCCGTCCCCTTGGAACTCGCATGGGGACTAGTGTGACGACCGGCGACGTCTGTGTGGAGTGGGGTCTACAGCAGCCGAGGACATTCACTGGGGACCACACACCACGGGCTCACCGGTGCCAGGACCATGGGTGCCAGGGCCGGCCTCCTGGGGCGGGCAGGTGGCAGCTGCCGTCCCCGCTACCCCGAAGTTGGGCACGTGG
Organism: Myotis davidii; assembly: GCF_000327345.1. Classification (NCBI taxonomy): domain Eukaryota; kingdom Metazoa; phylum Chordata; class Mammalia; order Chiroptera; family Vespertilionidae; genus Myotis; species Myotis davidii. The sequence continues at coordinate 304,853 of NW_006299834.1, forward strand.
TGTGGCCTGCCCAGGACACTGGGGCATGTCAGCTCCCTCTGGGGCCCAGCAAATGCAGGCGCCTGTGGTGGTGGGAAGGGCACCGGTCCTGGGACTCGGGCACCGGGTTCTGGTCCTCACATACCCTGTGACCTCAGACAGGTGCCCTGGCCCAGGGGGCGGGGGGCTGTGGTTCATGGATCACGGGATGGCTTTCCTGTCCCTGGATGGGTGTCGGGAGAGGAATGAACACATCCCGCCCAGAGCTCATGCTGGGGTGAGGATGGCGATTCTCAAAGTGGGTTCCCCGGACGCAGGGCATTGGCGTCACCTGCAAACTTGTTACAAATGGGCCTTGTCGGGCCCATCCCTCAGCCTTGGAGAAGCCCTTCTGGGATTCAGACGCCCCTTGAGTCGGAGAACCCTGGAGTGGGCCACTGGGCACAGCGGCTGGGAAGGGGCAGCGAGGGGGCCTCACCGGTCCTGGCCTCAGCCCCCTGTGGGGCGTGGACGCGCC
>NW_006299834.1:305697-311062 GCF_000327345.1 Myotis davidii
CAAGGCCCCAGGGCACCCGGCCCAGGGCACGGCGGGCAGGCGTCTATTGAGGCAGCACACGCTCACTTAGTGGGCCTTCCTCCCCTCACCAGTGATCAGGGGCGGCTGGGAGACGCAGGGGTGAAGGCAGGGAGCCTGTTCTTGGGGGTTCGGGGTCCCTGTGTGTCTGCCCCAGGCCCTGGCACATCCACAGGATGAGAAGTGACAGTGGCCCCATTTTACAGATGAGGAAACCGAGGCTCAGAGGAGACAAGTCACTTCCCAGAGGTGCTGGGCCCTGGGCCCTGTCCCCAGTGCAGAGCAGCCCTTCATTTCCCCCCGCCCCCAGCCATCAGCTGAACACCATCCAGATCGGCACATGCACAGCGGGCCGCGGGTCCAGGCGGAGACAGGACGGGGAGAGGGCGAGTCAGGTTAGGCACCAGCCTGACTTGGGAACCGAAAGCAGCCTTCCCCGCCAGCTCCCACACACAGGCGAAGGCGAACGGGACGGGAAGGAGCGGCCTCCTCCTCCAGCCAGGGCAGCAAAGGTGTCGGAGGGGAAGGTGGGCAGGGGGACAGCACCCAGCTGCTGGCACAGGGCCTCGCCCAGGCCGCCTGCTAGCCTCGCCATTCTCCCCGGTGGTCTCATTCCTCTGAACCAAGAAACACTCTCTCCCCAGCAATGCTTCTGCCACCAGCTAAGTCAGACCCGCAGGGCACGAGCCTCGTCTCCAGTGGTGCCCTCGTGGCCGGGACGTCACATGGCACCGTTTCCTGCCGGTTCCGCAGCTCGGCTGGGTCCCCTGCCCTCTCCCTCACACTCCCATTCACATGGACTCACTGCTCCATCTCGGTGCGGGGCCGGATGGGTGCTGGGCCGCGCCAGCAGCCCACCAGGTGCGGCGGGCAGACTGGTACGCACTGGCCCGGCTTCAAGGGTTCCCCTGGCTGCCCGCCTCTCTGACTCGTGGGCCTGGCACTTTGGGGAAATAACATGACAGATGCCCATGTGTCCAAAGCAATATGGTCAGTAGATTTGCCAAGTTTCCAAGGCGACTAAATGCTGTGGCGGCTGGACTTCAGGAGGCCCAGGCGGGAGGCGAACGGCCCGGCCACCCAGGGCTGGGCACGGACAGAGAGCCAGAAACCCAAACGTCAAGGTTAGGCCCTTGAACCAAACAATCCTATTCGGGGAATTTTGCTAGACACAATCCGCAGGAATGAGAATATATGTACAGGTGCATATATACTCAGAGGAGATGCCTTGTTTTCATAGGGATAAAACAGGACTGTGTCGCTTGGGCAAGAGCGGGGGACGGAAGGCCGCAGCCCCATGGCCACGCCACGGGCTCGGCAGCACCCTGAGCACGGCCCCTGGGAGCTGGGGGAGCAGCAGGGGACCCAGCCGTGACGCCCGCGTGGCACGTACAGGGGACGGGCGGGCAACTGCACCAACACTGACCACGATTACTAAGGACAATCTAGTCGGGCGGGAAATACCCGGGAGAGAACCAGGCACCCGGCCCCGCGTCGGGTTTCCGTCTTTCACGTGGGCCCCGTCGAACCGCCAGCCCACCTGTGGTGCAGCTTCATGTCTGCAGAGCACCCGGCCCCAGAGGGCCGCGGGGCACCTGACTGTGTGGCGGAGACGCGCGTACCTTCTGGTCGAAGCTGTCTGGGGTCAGGTAGAAGTTGTGCAGCGGCACGAAGTAGTCCTCCAGCAGGCCCATGAGCAGAACCAGGTACACGCCGTCTGCAAACTACAGGAAACACGTGGTGACGCTGTGGCTCGCGCACGGAGCGGCACTGCTACATGTCCACTCAAGAGGAGGAACCGGGCCTGACCGGTGTGGCTCAGTGGTTCAGCATTGACCCATGAACCAGGAGGTCAGGGTTCAATTCCCGGTCAGGCCACATGCCCAGGCTGCGGGCTGGATCCGCAGTGTGGAGCGTGCAGGAGGCAGCCAATCAATGATTCTCTCTCATCATTGATGTTTCTGTCTCTTTCTCCCTCTTTTTTCCTCTCTGAAATCAATAAAAATACTTTTTTTAAGAAACTCTTCCTTCCTCTCCGAAATCAATAGAAATATATTGAAAGGGAAAAAATCATTACAAACAGCTGTGCAATGTGATCCAGTGCCATCTAGGAAATACATTTATGGACATAAAATACCTAGAAAAATGTCCATCGCACCGCGAACTACAGTGACCCCTGGAGAGGATGATGGAGGGACAGAGGGGAGGGAGGAGGGAGAGAGGAGGGAGGGTTTCTATCTGTCAGTTCATATACGTCTGCACCGTTAACCTCTCAGACAGCAGGTAAGCAGCGGCCGTGCGTGCACGTTAGCAAGGCGCTGAAATAATCAATGCATTCGCCCACAATCCACATGCAAACCGGGGGCGAGGACGGTGCGTGGGGAGGGAGGTCTGGAAGGAGCCCTGGCACAGATGGCATTGCGGGGATTTTCTTTGTTTTGCTTATCTGCCGTCTCAGACTTTCCGACAATGGACCTGAATTACTTTTTTAATTAGAAAAGCAAATGAGAAACTAGCGAGAGCGGAGTGAATGCAATCGGCCGGCTTCAGCGGATCAGCTGCGCGAGGAGCGGAGCCAGGCCTCGCGGCTCCAGATTCCGGCCGCTAATCCCGGGAAATGACATTGCGTCTTGATGCCCGCCGACTGCTGGGAACTCATCCCACGGTGCTATTTGCGTTTTGAGTGGGAGTAGGGGGGACCCTTGACCAATTCAGAGGTGAGCGATGCTGCCCCCCTCACAGCCTAAAGCCCCCATGTTCTACGCTGCGTTCTGACATCAAGGAAACCAGTCCGGGGATGTCATTCAGTCGGCCCCGCGGGAGAGAAGACGCATGTGGGGTCTGCACTGTGTGCAGCGGTGTAGTGAGTGCACGTTGCCTGTTTGCAAGATGAGTCCTCTCTCTACCGGTATCCATGTTGCCTTATCGGATACCAAGCCCTGCAGATGTCACACGCATCACTAACACGAGACATCAAACGTGAGAAGAGCCCTGGCCCGTGGCTCAGTGTTTAGAGCAACAGCCCAGGCACCGAAGGGTCTTGGGTTCAATTCCCAGTAAAGAGCAGGCACCTGGGTTGCAGGTTCGACCCCAGGCCCTGGCCAGGGCGTGCGCAGGAGGCAACCAATCAACGTGTCTCTCCCACATCAACATTTCTCTCTGTGTGTCTCTCCCTCTCCCTTCCACTATCTCTAAAAAAACCAATGGAAAACTACCCTCGGGTGAGGATTAATAACAACATTATATATATATATACTGCCGAGCCCTCCCACCCAGAACACGGCTTGGGTCAGTCTTAAAAAATGTTTGCAGGGGTCACCAGCCCTGCCTCTGCTGGGACTTTCGCCTCCGGAACTGGGAGAGACTAGATGTCTGTTGTCTAAACCAGCGGTCGCCAACCTTTCCGGCCTCGCGGACCACCGGGGTTCGCGGACCACCGGTTGGCAACCGCTGGTCTAAGCCACTGGTTGTGAGCTTTGCTCTGACGGCCCCAGAAAGGCGGAGGGACCGAGACAGCGGGGGTGGCTGGGCTGGAGCTGTGGGGGGGGGACCCCCGTTCCTGCCGGACGAGCACGATGGCACCTGGTTTGCTCATGGGGCCCCCGGAATCAGAGCCCCCCACCCAGAACACACTCACCTGGGTCTCCAGTTCTGTCACCTCCAAATTCAGCTTGTTCAGGTGCTTGTTCACGAAGGTGATGAGAGACTGCAGGGGCAAAGGGGCAAGGGCTGAGACCAGCTCCCCCCGAGACAAAGGGACAGGGGCTGAGACCAGCTCCACCCGAGACAAAGGGACAGGGGCTGAGACCAGCTCCACCCGAGACAAAGGGACAGGGGCTGAGACCAGCTCCCCCCGGGAAAGGGACAGGGGCCTGAGACCAGCTCCCCCGAGACAAAGGGACCAGCTCCCCCCGAGACAAAGGGACAGGGGCTGAGACCAGCTCCCCCCGAGACAAAGGGACAGGGGCTGAGACCAGCTCCCCCCGAGACAAAGGGACAGGGGCTGAGACCAGCTCCCCCCGAGACAAAGGGACAGGGGCTGAGACCAGCTCCCCCTGAGACAAAGGGACAGGGGCCTGAGACAAGCTCCCCCGAGACAAAGGGACAGGGGTAGAGAGATCAGCCCCCCTGAGACAAAGGGACAGGGGCCTGAGACAAGCTACCCCTGAGACAAAGGGACAGGGGCTGAGACCAGCTCCCACCCGGGGTCGATGGGACGCGTCCAGACCTAGCTTTGGGAAACACCTCCCGAATCGCCTCTATTTACTGAGATAAAAAGCTGGTGTTTAGAACGAAATGTTCTTACAATAACTCCTGGTTTAAACGAGACTGCGCCCCAAACTCTCCCAGCTGAAGGAACCGCATCCTGATCACCGAGCCACGTGCACGCGCCCACCCAGGCCCCGCAGGACCCCAGCAGGGAGGTCACTGAACTTTTAAATGTGCCCTGGGCGCCACCTGGACCATGAAAGATGGAAAGCAGGCTGCCTGGGCCGCAGCCTCCCAGCTTCAGTAAACAGGTCCGCGGGCGTGGTCCCGGGGGGCGGGCGTTTGTGCACCTCTCTCTCTCTCCCTTCCTCAGCCCTGACACCCAGCTTTCCTGGAACTCAATCCCGCCCCGCCCACCCTACCCCTGGACGAGAGGTCCTTTCCACATTCTGCTCGGTTTTACGGAGCAGCCACCACGTGCCACCCTCTGCTGGGTGCTGGGGCCACGGGCCAGCAGGCCAGAGCCCACCCGGAGACCTGTGACATGATCCTCCATGCACACACCCAGCGACGGGGACGGAGAAATCGAGAAACACGGCCAAGGAGGGGAAGGAGACGGGAGGCTGGTGAGGGGCTCACGGGAGAGGCGCGTGGCTCCCGCCCTGGAGGTGGGGGCAGAGAGGGGCTCTGCGCTGGGCCGGGGGGTAGGGGGTGGGGGCGTTCAGGAGGGGAAGGGTAGGCAGAACAGCCCGGCCACAAAGATGAGTGCGAACCTTTGGGACCTTCAGGCCGCGGCCGGATGTGGGTGGATGGGACAGAGTAGGAGGGGTGACTGGAAAGACCTGGACGGAGGTCAGGGTCCCCTGCAGTTAAGTCTGGGGTACAGGGAACCCCTCACAGCAGCTCAGTGTGGGGGCTGGAAGCGGGAAGCTGTCGGGCAATGGAAGGACTTTGTCTTGTTTGATGCTAAGCAGCCTGCGCCCAAGATGTCCTCTCGCAGGACGAGTTAGGATCATTTCTCCTGGAAGACTGAAGCTAAGCTTACCTAGGCCGCCGCCGGTCAGCACTACCTAGTGACCCAGTGCCGCGTGCCGGACATGGGCACACTTTACCCTCACGGCACCCCTGCGAGGTGCCA
>NW_006299834.1:311098-313671 GCF_000327345.1 Myotis davidii
ACGACAGATGGAAACTGAGGCAGGGCACACAACTGATGAGTGGGGAGCCAGATTTAAATCGTCCACCGAACCAGCCCTGGCAGGGCCTTGGGGCCAGGTGTGGCCAGTGTGGGGGCGGGACACTGCCCGGAGGCCTGAGGTCTGTCCCTCATGACGCAAGGATGGCAAGAAGGCTCCACCCCAGAGGGTCAGTGGGATGACCTGTGGCCTTCTGAAAATCGTGTCCCAGAACTACCTGCAGCTCCCACTGCCCCACCTGGACCAGCACCTTCCAAAGGCGGTTCCACAGGGTGTGATGTGTCCGACCCCAAATACATAGATCATACATCTCACTGCTGACAAACAAGCTTGGAAAACGCTTCCTGTCACACTCTGTCAGAGAATTTCAGGCATGGCAGCATCGTAAAGGCTCTGACAAGTCCTGCACTAAGAAAGCGGTTTGGGCCGGGCCAGGTGGCTCAGTGAGCTGGAGCGTCGTCCCGTGAACCGAAAGACTGCGGCTAGATTCCCAGTCAGGGCACACGCCTGGTTATGGGTTTGATCAGCAGTGGGGGTGCATATGGAGGGGTTGCCGATCAATGTTTCTCTCTCTCAAATCAATGCTTCTCCCTCTCTCTCTCTCTCTCTCTCTCTCCCTTCCCACTCTCTCACACCAATAAACACATTTAAAACAAAAAGAAAGAACCGGGACCTGGGAAACTGTCCTAGACAAAGCTCTCCCCTGAGTCACTGGCAGACATCACGGCCCAGACTCGACGGGGCGGCAGGAAGCCGTGCGCAGCGAGACGTCCGCAGGGTCAGGTGAGCACAAGCCGCGGGTGAGACGCCATTCCTCCTGGGAGAACAGGCCTTCCGGAGCCGGCTGGGACGCAGCTTCGCGGGAGTGAGGCCAGCAAGAGCTGGCGGCTGACACGCGTGAAAACATTTCCCACGGAGAGGGAGCCCCGGTGGGAGGGAGCGCACCGCACTCGGGCCTGGGCAGGGAACACCCCCTGCACATGCGGGCAGGAGAGCGGGAAGGTGCCCGGGGCGGAGACACTGAGCTCAGAGCCGCTAACTCGATGCCTGTCACTACGTTTTAATCATAGTCCCACTCCCACCCGCGTGGCACATGTGCTGAGACGTCACACGCGTCCCACCTTCTCCCGGCCCGGAGGCCGCGCGGTGACGGCCGAGGAGGCGCAGGCCCGGCGGACTCACCTTCTTCACCAGGGCGAGCTTGTCCGGCGCGTGGTCAAACAGGGTGTCGAAGGCGTCCCGCTCTGCGTGGGACACGGGGAGAGGGTTAGGCCAGTGGTCGGTGAACGGCGGCCCCTTGAGTGTGGCTCTTCCACAAAATACCACATACAGGTGCGCATGTACAGTGTGATTGAAACTTCGTGGCCCGTGCACAGAAGTCGGTATTTTGTGGAAGAGCCACACTCAAGGGGCCAAAGAGCCGCATGTGGCTCGCGACCACCGCGTGCTGCTCCATCCTCCGCCCGTCCCAGGAAGAGGCGGTGCCGCCTCAGGACAGGAGGGTCACGCCTGCCTGGACCGCAGAGCAGGCTCCAGCGGGGAGAGCGCCCTCGAGGGTCCTGCCAACAGCATCCACCTTCCAACATGACACCTGGCAGCATGGACACCCGCCCCCTCACACCAAGACGGAGGTGTCCTGTTCCCACGTTCCCTATGGTCTGCCGGACGCCCCTCTCTGCTGGCCGTGGAGAGAGCAGCCCCTGCCCGTCCCTCCTCTCACCCTGGCGCGTTCTCATGCCTTGACCACCGCTTGGGGCACGTGTTGCTTTTATCTGTCTGCTGCCGGGAGCCAGTCCATCCTTGTTGTTTCAAGGGACCTGGCATATATGGCATACTGTTCTTAATATGTCTGCTCACCTTCTTAGCACTATGTGTTTTAACCAAGGTCACCTCTCTGAGAAAGGTTGTTTCCCCAGGTAGGGATTTTCCCCTGAAGTTAGGGAGGGAATAAAACCTCTTAACTAAGTGCCAGGCGGGTAATTAATCACTTTAACTATGAACAATCATGCTTAAACTACATAATCTTTACTCCCTGGAATGGAGATAAGAAACGCCCTAACCTTTGGAATAGAGATTGATAGGATTGAATCAACTGGTATAAATACAGATGTAACAAGACAACAGGACACAGAACCTAGACACAGAACTTAGAAGACAGAACCTACACCGAACCTAGAGACAGAAGAACTTCACTGGAGAGAACATGGCAAAAGATCCTGGACAGAACCTGGCTACAGAACTTGGTTGGAGAACCTAGACAGAACCTGCCTGAAGAACCCAGCTACAGAACCTGGCGACCAAACCTGGCTGGAGAACCTAAACCGAACCTGGCTGGAGAACCTAGCGAGAGAACATGGCCACAGAACTTGGCTAGAGATTGTGGCTAGAGATCCTGGCAAGGCTGCTGATCAACTGAACGCTGTCTCCGTGTCATTCCTTCTTCGCCGACTCCGTCCACACCTTTGGGGACCGCTGAACCCGCTGGGGTTGGACCCCAGCAGTCTGCTCCGCCTGATCGGCTGGACCGCCAGGTCCTCGAGGGCTGGCCCGCGGTG
>NW_006299834.1:314165-314426 GCF_000327345.1 Myotis davidii
CCCAGGGCAGGGGCACCCAAGGGCAGGGGCACCCAGGGGACAGGGGCGCCCAGGGGCAGGGGCACCCAGGGGACAGGGGCGCCCAGGGGCAGGGGGCAGGGGCAGCTCCCAGCCCAGGGCGTCTGTCTCTTGGCTTTAGGGGGAGGGGAGGAAGGTGAGAGGCAAAGACGAAGGGAGAGAAGGAAGGCGTGTGTGATGTGTACACACATGAACGTGGGGACTGCGTGTGCATACGTGGGGGGGCGGGGGGGGGCACGACCA
>NW_006299834.1:314845-315822 GCF_000327345.1 Myotis davidii
AATCCCTGGGCTGGAGAAAGTCAGGGAAGTAAGCAGGGAGCAGCCCTCCCTGGGGAGGGGCACAGGCGGGGGTGGCAGAGGGTAAACCGAGGCACAGGAAGAGGCCACCGCGACTTGAGCGGGCCCGTGTCCGCCCCGTTCCGCCTCATCGTCTGGTTTGGTCCAGACGAAGTTGTTTTTGTTTTTTGTGTGTTTGTTTGTTTTGCTTTTTAAACTGGAAGATTTACCCACGGCTCTGAAGTCCTGGCTGCTCTTAAGGGACCGGGAGCCGGGGCAACATTCCCAGTGGCGCCACCAGCCGCCCGTGACATGGAGTGTGGACTCAACACTGTGCCCCGGACCCCCCACGCCCCACCGCCCCCAGCACAGGCCCACAGGCAGCTGCCAGTTTCACTGTCGCAGCCACTTCCTCTTTCAGGCTGTCAGCCTGGTCCCTGGAGGCATCCAAGGTCAAGGCCCAAGGACATGGGGGAGCTGGGTCTACAGGGTGGGGAGCCTGGGGGTTGGGGGGCACCAGGAGGGGTGTGAACACAGCTCTCCTGGCAGAGGGGGGAAGTGACGGGGAGGGGTCCGGAGGGGGGAGGAAAGCTCCCTTCTCCCCCACTCACGGGAAGGGGCTCTGGGAAGAAGCCCGGGAGGGGGAGGGGCGCCTTGGAGACAGGCAGGCAGCAAACCGGTTGCCATGGAGACCAGGCTGCAGCTCCCCAACTCCCCTGGGGAGAGAAGGGCCTCCCCTCCCACCTCAGCAGAAGAGGGATGAGGTCAGGAGCTGGGGGTGGAGCAGAGTGGACCCTCCCCCCGCCCCACTCTGAGTGCTTATGTGAGAAACTGAGGCAGAGAACATGCTTCTTGGGAAGCCGGGGGGCGGGGGGACCTCGGCCACAGAGGTCTGCCAGGTGTTCCGGAAGCTCCGGGCGATGCGGGCGAGGGAGCCTGGCTGACACTGACCATCCAGGCAGCCACGTGCAGACAGGGCC
>NW_006299834.1:315877-320793 GCF_000327345.1 Myotis davidii
CTGCCCACATCCGAGCCCCGGGTGAGTAGCACTGACATGGGGAGCAGAGCCGTGAGTAAAGGCAGGGGTTGGAGGCAGAGGGTGGCCACTCGGGACAGCGGTCAGGAGGGCCCCAGATAAGCGGTGTCTGAGGGAGAGGGAGGAGCTGAGCGAGTGAGCCCTGGGGGAGGGTAGAGGGAGGGCATCCAGGCAGGGCTCTGCGTGAGCTGAGGGAGGGCACGCTGGGGCGCAGAGAGGGAGCCCGGTTGGCCGGGGACGGGAGCAAGGAGGCCAGAGGAGGGGAGGGGATGGCTGAGGCCCTTAAAGGCCACTGCGAGGACCGTGCCTTTGTCTTAAAACGAGGCAGGGGTGGTGAGGCGAAGAGTGAGGGGGGAAGGGGTGCGTTAGGAAGCCCGGCCGCTGACAGCACAGAGAACAAGCCGAGGGATGAGCGGGGCCGAGGGCGCCCCCGGAGACGGGCCCTGGCAGCCTGCAGGGACGAGCTGACTGCCTGCCACCCACTAATGGCCTGTTTGCCTCGCACACGCACGCAGGAGCCCACGGGGAAGGAGGCCCAGCCCGCCGCTGCGCCCCACACGCCCTCCCTGGGCTCCCCGCACAGGGCACCCGAGCCCCTCTGTCTCCGGAGGGGGCCGCCCAGCCAGAAAACCACAGGCCACAGCTCACAAGGCCCCGAGGTCCCACGCGGCACCTCTGTGCCTCCACCACCCACGGCCCAGCCCTCCCTGCAGGAAGGACCTGGGGGCCACGGGAGGGTGCCCTGCGCCCCGGTCGGGCCTCCGCCCCAGCACAGGGCAGGGCTGGGCTGCCCACGCGGCCCGTCTACTCGGGGCGGCCCACGCGGGCCCCCGGGGTCTGCACTGCCCACAGCTGTCAGCGCCCTCAGCAGCTGACTCTGCACCCACCTTTTTAATTATTAATAAAACACCAGGAGGCCCTGCCCTGCTGCTCAGAACACAGCGGGGACTGGACGTCCCGCCCGTCTCACGGCCGACGGGAGAGCTCAGGACCCCTGGCCGCTGCCTCTCCTCGCGCCCAGGCCTTGGCGGATGGAGAGCCATGTTCCCCCACAAGCAGGGATGTGCCCTCGGTCCCCCAGGAACCCGGGGCTACGAGCCATGGGGGGCAAGCCGGGGGACGGTCCCCCAGCTCCGGGCCAGCTCCCGAGGCGCACGTAGGAGTTTCCATTCGGGCCCTCTCTTCCTTCTAACAGCCGCGCTCCCCACCCGCTTGCCGGAGAACACGGCATCGGGGTCCATGCTCCCCGCAAAGCAGCGAGCCCGCCTCCGGTGCCTCTGGTTTACCCGCTGCCCCGCGCTGCCCCTGTACCCGCCATCCCTCGCCGAGGGGAAGATGGGGTCGTGGGGCCAAAACAGAGCGGGAGCAGCACAGGAGCCCACAGGAATCACGGCCCCACGGGAAGAGGGGGCCGCCCAGGAGGCACACACTCATCCTCTCACGGAATCCGCTCACTTCACAGGCGGGGACCAGAGAGGGCAAGGAGCAGGCCGGGGGGCGCCCAGCGGGGCCGGGAGCCCAGGCTGCCGACCCCGAGGAAGCCGCTGAGCTGGAGGCTTTAGGGTGAACGACCAGGAGTTCACCCCACGAAGACAGTCTCTGGCTAACGTGCTCCTTAGCGGACCACATCCCGCCCTCCCCTCGTCCTGGTTTCCGCTCCGCCCCAGTCCCTGTGCTGAGAGCATGTGCGCCCAGACACCCCGCCCCCCATCCTCCTGCCACCAGACCTCCTCACCCCTGGCCGCCCCCAGCACCAAGGGGCCACCACAGCCAACACGCAGGGCCCACAGGGCGCCGGGCTTCCGGGGATCCAGGACTCCCCGTGACTGCGTGAACCCTAGGGCTCCCCGGGACAGCCCAGCGCCCTACGGCCCAGACCCCCACCCGTGCCCGGCCCTGGGTTACTTACCAAACCGGCCCATCATCTGCCTGCAAAACAGAAACACAGAGAGAGAGACGTCAGACAGAGAGACATGAACGAGGGGCCGCTCACCCGCATCGAGTGCCTGCTGGAGGCGACGGGCTGAGGCAGAATCCAGCGGGAATGCCCACCCGACGGCTCTTTATAAAACGCGACCACATGTGGACGAACTCTGTCCCTCAGGGAATCATCTCTATCTAAACCGCCCCTACTGTCGGGGGAGGGGTAAATCCTGGGAGTGGCCCACGGGGAGCACGGCCAGCAGCTCGGCCCTCCGGGCAGCCCTGGACGGCCAGCTTTACACCTGGAACGGCTGGCCCGAGAGCCCGTTTCCTGAGCGACGCCCTTTCAGGGAACCCCGGGACTAAGGATCCCCCGGAACACGGGCCAGGCCGGAACCACAAAGGGCGGACGCCCCGGTTCGTCTGGATGGTTTCCGGGGCACAAATGCACACCCTTCCCGTGTGCACACCTTCCTGCCTGACAGGCAGGCAATCTTTACTTCGTCCCCAAGTCCCCTAGACCCTCTCCTCCACCTCACTTATCAGCTATTTTCTTGAGCACCTACAAGGCGCGGGCCGCGAAGGCAGACATGAACATTCCTAGCCTGTGCTCCTGGTGCTGGTGGTGACAGAGGGTGAGCCCGCATTTCCACCTACAGTGTGACAGACAGGAGATGCTGTGGGAACTACAGGAAGGCGGTCACTCCCGCTCGCAAACAGGGAGGGCTCCCTGTAGGAGGTGGCCGCAGAGCCGGCCCTACAGAGGAAGGGGAAGGGTGCTGAGGCTGGACGGGAGGGGAGGAGGACACCTTAAGAAACAGAAGGCTCTCTCCTCAGACAGAGCCAGTGTGGACGGGTAAATGAACTGGGACCGGGGATCCCCCTGAGCACCCGAACGCCCACTGCCTCCCTCTCCACCTCTGGAGGCCCGCCTTCAAACACGAGGGGTGAAGAGCCTGCGGGCTTTGGGGAGTAACATCAATGCTTTAGCACGCCCGCTCTACGGAAGTCCAACGTTTGAAATTTCCCTTCATCTTTGCCTTCCGAGAGATTTTGAACATGATCAACTGTATTTTTATTTATTATTGTCTGTCTCGTTCCACAAGAGATTTCAGGCGGCCTGTGCGAGTCCTAACACCTACGTCATGCGTTTCTGTTAATCTTCTATTTGGGAAGAAATAATAGATCTGGAACCCCTCATTCAGATACCAAACTAAACTGCCACCGTGCCCTCCCTTGAAAGGAAGAGAAAGGGAGGGGAGGGGAGGGGAGCAGGCGCCTGTGTGAAGATGTCACCGCCACGGGGAGGGACGTGGCTGGCAGGTCCCCGGCTGCAGCCGGGCCACTTACTCGGTGGTCGTGGTCAGCTCCTCCGTGATGTGGCTGGAATGCAGCAGGCCTTCCCGCTTCTGGAAACCCCAAAATGAACATGTGAATACACAGGCGCTTGCTCAGGCGGAGACGAGAGGAGGCGGGTGTGGACGGGGCACCTGAAGCCGTGCAGCTGGCCGGGCCCACGAGGCCACCGTGGGGACCACAAAACAGCAGTCGTGCAGAGCATCCAGGCCCCCAGGCCACGGGCAGAGACCCTTTTGGGGGCCAGAAGCTGTCTCCCCCCGCCGCCCCTCCCCCGCCACCGAGGTTCTCCATGTTGCTCTGAGAGCTGGCGGCTTTGGGGGCTCGGGAGAAACCTGACTCCCATGGGGACCCCTCACGCCACGCCCTGCACCGGGAGGTGAGGAGCATGAGGAAGGACAGGGCCGTGGGCAGCACCCAGGACAGTAACACACGAACAAGGGCCCCCCCGGAGTCGTGTCCACTCGGAGCCCAGAGTGTGGCCTCATTTGGAAATAGGGTCCTTGCAGATCCCATCAGCTAAGAGGAGGCCACGGGGGACCCGGTGGGTCTTCAGTGCATACGGCCAGGTCCTGACCAGGGGAGACGGTGGAGACACAGACAGATGGACACAGAGGAGAGAGGCCACGTGACGATGAAGCAGAGACTGGACGATGCCCACAAGCCCAGGGCCGCCAGCCGCCAGGAGGGGGAGGCAGGGGCTCGCCCCTGGAGCCCTCGGAGGGACCGTGGCCTGCCCCCTCCTTCATCGGGACCTCCGGCCTCCTAACGGCGAGGGAATAAATGTCTGTTGTTTTATTTTTTATTTTTTTAAAACTTGTTCTTATTGATTTCAGAGACAAAGAGAGGAAGAGAGACAGAAGCATCAGTGATGAGACAGAATCAGTGATCGGCTGCCTCCTGCACGCCCCACACGGGGGATGGAGCCTGCAACCGGGGCCTGTGCCCTGACCGGGAATCGAACGGTGACCTCCTGGTTCATAGGTCCATGCTCAGCCACTGAGCCACACTGGCCGGGCAGTGTCTGTTGTTTTAGAGCAGCTACGTGGTGGCATTTTGTTAGAGCAGCTCCAGGACCATGACACGTGTGTGACACACTTCTGGCATGTGAGGGCGTGACTGCAGGGAGACAGGGAGGCGGGGCAGGGCTGGGGGTGGGGGGCTGTATGTCACGGGTCCTCGGGGTGGAGCTTGGTGGCCAGCTAACCCACGCCCACCACAAGCCCCTCCTGAGCCCTTCAAGAGACAGGGAGCTCACTCCCTGCTGGACAGCCCCTCCGAACACCTCTCGAGCCCCAAGCTCCCCGTGTCCTGTGCTCAGCCTGTGGGGACTGTCCCCCCGCGGGCGCTGGGGGCTCTCTCACGGCCCCACCTGACTGATCTGGGGAGAGCCCCTGGGGGCCTGAACACTGACTCACTTTCTCATCAAATGCACAAGGGGCAGGAACCGGATGCTGGACCCGAGCACGGACACAGAACTGAGTATTTTCCAGGGGTGCAGTGCGACCTCGGGCTCATAGGGAAACCACTGCAGCTCAGAGGCCCCACTGCTGGGTGTGGGGTACGCCGGGCCTCGTCCTTCCTCCACCTCAGCCCGCACGGCGGGGCGCGGGGGGCAG
>NW_006299834.1:321006-321216 GCF_000327345.1 Myotis davidii
AAAACATTCCCCAAGCCCCAGCAGTTCCCTTGGACCAAAGTTCAGGCCTGAAAGGAAATACCCCGATTCCTGGTGCGTGGAAATACCCCAATTACTCGGCGCAGGCCCAACAGGAAACACCCCGTTCCCGCGCCCCCGGGGCTGACGTGCGCAGGCCTGGGAACCACGTCCCCGCGTGTCCTCGGGGAGCCCCTCCAGGCGGCCAAGGGG
>NW_006299834.1:321258-322144 GCF_000327345.1 Myotis davidii
TCGGCCCGGCCGGGGGCTCAGTCCGTGGAACGTCGCCAAGGTTGTAGGTTCCATCCGGGTCAGGGCACATACAAGAGTCAACCAATGACTGAGTGGAACAGCCAGTTGATGCCTCTCTCTCTCTCTCTCTCTCTCTCTCTCTCTCTCTCTCAAATCAACCCATAAATTTTGTTCTAATTTTTTTTTAAGAGAAGGGTGTTCTCCCCTATCAGGTCAGCACCAAGCCCCCGGGGAAGGGAAGGGTCGCAGTTTTGGGAAACACAGCATCAGCCAGAGCCTCACAGACCAGATCCCACGGGCCCTAAACGTTTACAAACCAGAGGGGAGCGTGGAGCCGGCATCTCCCATGAAACACACAGCCTGGCCGGTGCTCAGTGGTTAGAGCATCAGCCTGTGGACGGGAGGGTCACAGGTTTGATTCCCGGTCAGGGGCACATACCTGGGTCGCAAGTTCAACCCCCGCCCCTGTTGGGGTGCATGTGGGAGGCAACTGGTTCATGTCTCTCTCTCTCTCTCTCTCTCTCTCTCTCTCTTCCTCCTTCCACTCTCTCTAAAAATCAATGGAAAAAAATATCCTCAAAATACCCTCCAGTGAGGATTTAAAAATAATAAAAATAAAATCAATACTCAAGACACCCGGTTCTGAGTGTCACCCCAACACTGGCAGCAGCGGCTGTTCCTGCCGGACCCCGGCGTGCGGGAAGTTCCAGGCACACAGTAGGTGCTTAGCAGCCGCGTACTGGACAAAACTGCAAACACCCGGTCAGGGAGGTCTGAGCCGCACCTGCCGGACCCAGCAGGAGAGGCAGCCGCCGCCCTCAGAAGGACCGGCTCCTGGACGTTTCCCGGAGGGAAGCAGAGGGAGGCCCCGAGGGGGCGGCGGGGT
>NW_006299834.1:322811-329573 GCF_000327345.1 Myotis davidii
AGGAGGGGGGTGGCGGCCACAGCGCAGGAGGGGGCGCCCGGCTGTAACTGGGACCCGCTTCACCCACCGCCTCATCCCTCTCAGCCAGCAGGAAGCCTCGTCGAGAGGCCGAATCCCGGGCAGCTCTGAGAGCAATGAATGTTCTTCTTAAAAATGTGGGAAACTGAACCTCGAGCTCCAGGCCGTTGAATCTGCCTCTTGACATCAACGCCACTGTCTCTGCTCCAATCGCTTCTCTCGGAGCCGCGGGGCGAGGCGGACATGTTGTCAAGAGGGGGACACAGACAGTAGCCTCTTGGTGGCCGGCAGGGGAGTTTGTGGGGGGAGAGGGAGCACGAAGGTGGAGAAAAGCAGGAGGAGAAAGCCAGTGCCGCTGCGCCCACCGGCCGGCGATACTCACCCGCACGACCACCACCTGCACGGAGACGTGCTCGGGGAGGCGGATCGGCGCCCGGAAGTGCGTGGCCAGCGACACGAGCAGGTGCAGGATGGCCACCAGGTTCTTCCCGTGAATGGCTTGGGGGAGGGGGAGGGGAGAGGGGCCGCTTTAGTTGGTGACACAGGCACCCAAGCCCGTGTCCGAGAGTCAGCATGACCGAGACCTCGGACCAGAGAACATCCGCGGAAACCCACAGGCCGCGGGAGAACGGAGGGCGCGCACAGCTCCCGTGGGAGCCGCCCCCTAGCTCCTGGCTGTTTTCTCTCCTGTCGGCCGAAGGTGAGCTGCGTAACCGCTTTGAAAAGCCCGAAGCTCTGGATGTTTTAAATGCAGAGCTGGATTCTTCAAGGGAGAGCGCTGGGCGGCGGTGAGATGAAGTGGCGAGAGAGGAAAATTAGCACGGGAGACGGAAAGGATCTGAGAGCAGTTACCTGCCACCGCGATGAGCACTATTATCTCTGCAGCCAGCCTCTCCGCCAGAGCAGGTTATTAAGGGCAATGCCACTTTGGGGACGGAAGCTGAGGCTCCCGCCCATCAGGTCCCCATGCCCTCGTCAGCCCTACTCGCTCCCCTCCAGCGTGGGGAGCAGGTGCGGCCACTCTGCACAGGGCCTTACCGTATACCAGGCCTCAGCACCCCATCTGCGTGGGCAGCTGGGCTCTGTCCTAGGTCTCCATGCCAAGAAACCAGGGACAAGTCTCACCGCAGCCCCGGGGAGAGCCCCCAGGCCTCACCCTACTGCCCTGGCCCCGCCCTAAGGGGGGTGGGGAAGGAAGCCAGGACAAGAACGTCCGGCCCCCGGCCTGCTTCTTCACCTTTCCCGTCTCTGTCTCGGCCGGAGGAACTGTGAGGTCGCCTATTCCTGATGCCAGCACGCCCTGAGACACAGCCTGAGCTGGCGTGACCCTCCTGGGGACCTGCTCTGTGGGTCAGAGTGAGCACACCTGGCGGGGGTGCTTTGGGCATCTGGGGCTGGGTCCCCTGCAAGGCCCCCCTAGGCCCCCCCTCCACGGCTTCTGTCTTATAACCTGAACTCCCATCTGTGGGAGCCATGCCAGAGTCTCCGGATAGGCACGGCTAATGAGAGCACGCAGCCTTGCTGACAGTACACCAGATGGCCCAGGCCACTCTGAGCATGGGAATCTTAATCAGAACGTCCAGGGACTGCATTAAGGGCATAGCAAGGTCACTGCTTGGAAAGAAGCCTCTTTGGTCTAAACAGTAGCACACACGCTCACCAGCCAGTGTGCTGGGGGGAGGCTGGGAGAGGCGAGCGAGGCTGGAGAGGCCCCTGAGGCTGCAGCTCCAAGGGCGAGCACAGGGGCCACTGCTGTGGGAGGGGGCGGGGCCAGGGCAGCGTGCAGTGTGCAGCTCCTCGGATAACGGCTGTGGGGACAGAGGCCATTGCTGCTTTATGGGAAAGATGTGCTCGTTTATCAGCCGGCGTGCGGCTGCCCGTATGGGACTTCACTGCAAAGAACAGTCTTGTCTAATGGCTTATGGCCGCTGGCTCCTACAATAAAGACTCATTTTTCTACGCCCACCACGTCTCATGGCTTCTCTGTCTGCCACCAAGCATCCCAAGAAGGTCCAGCCTTGGGCAGAGGGCAGAGGGGCTCGGCCTCGACAGTCTGCGGTGGGCCGGGTTCGAGAAGGAGCCTGCCCGGACCCTTGGTGCGGCGTTAGCAGGATTCAGACGATACGGACTGAGAACAGCTGTGCTCCTGCTGCTCTGGCACCATCCTTCCTCTGCGGTCCCCCGATGTCCCCACCAGAAAAACCCCACTCTATTCTGAAGTTAGGGGGGAGGGGCACAGAGAATGGGGGTGCGATAGAGTCCCTTGTGCCTGAGCTCCTGGGCATGGGGACGCTGGCTTCCTCCTCTCCTGGCCCCCTGGGCCGAGCAGAAGTATGAACGGGTGTGTTCATTGCAAGGCGAGACTCCATGAGCAAGGGCAATGCCTCGCCTCCCCCTGCGGACGCCCCTCCCCCTGCGGACGCCCCTCCCCCTGCGGACACCCCTCCCCCTGTGGCACTCACCGTCCACTGTCCAGGGCAGCGCCCAGCCGTGGGGCCGCAGCAGCTCCTGCACGGCCTCCAGCACCGTCTGCAGCTTCTGCTTCTGCCCGATCTCCGACTGCGTCACCTCGGCCACGTTCAGCTTGCAGCCCGCCAGCGTCTCTACGGCGAGGACAGAGCAGAGGGCAGAGTGTCAGGCAGAGCCGCAGGGCCGTCCGCCTGCTCGGTGGCTCACGAGGAGGCCCCCTCCCCACGGGGTCCGGGTCCGAGGGGGAGCCGGTCACCTGCAACAGCGGGGGCTTGGGGAACGGGGAGCCACAGAACCCCAATACCCCAGTCAGTCAGGCTCCTAGATCACTGCTCTGGGATAGGGGGGAGGGAGTGGTGCGAAGGGAAAGCCGTGGCTGTCCCCCTTGGGGACAGTCTGCACATAAGATGGACAAATGGTTCAAGGCGCAGTGGGCAGGCGAGGAGCCACCTGCAGGGACGGACGGGAGCTGCAGAGGCTGGGCCAGGACTTCCGGTGGGAAGAAGACTTCAGTGCGGAGATAAGGGGCCTGACAGGCCGCCTCTGCTTCCTGCACCCGCGGTCCCACTCATGTTCCTCCCCCTGGACCCCACAGTCAGGACCCTGCGACCATCCCGTCTCCCGGGGGAGCAGGGGGCAGTCCGAGGAGCCAACAAGACCTGTCACCTCCGCTCGAGGCAGCTTCGGGACTACGGCCCCGCCGCTCCCGCCTCCCTCCCTTCCCGCCCGAGAACCCACACCTGCAGGAGCCCGGTCTCCCTCCTGCTGTTTATCTAAGTGAGCCACGCCCTCAGAAAGGCTGTCCCCACGGCTTTCTATCTTGCAGTGTCCCCGGCAAAGTTCTGTTTGAGGCCTTTTCACTGGAGGCACCTGGGGCGCCCACTTTCTCTCTCGTGACCTCCCTCCCCCAATTAGAACGAGAACACGCAGCCCTGGTGTCCCTGAGGTACCGCAATCATAGATGCCGGCGGGCTCGGTTCATTCACTCACTCCCCACCCACACACGGCGACTGAGCACCTACTGTGCGCCAGACCTACTGTATGCCAGGCGAGGTCCCAGGGTCCACGTGTCTCTGCTCCCCTTGGCTGTGTGCGCCCAGCAGCATGGCAGCTGCGGGCGGTTCTGGAAGCTCTGGGGGCCCCGCTGCAGCCCGAGGCTGGGAGAACACACGTAACCTGAAGCCCAGGCCCCGGGATGCCACCTGGGAGCTGAGGCCCCAAGTCCACTCTCAGGACGTGTGACCAATGCTGCCACATAGAGAACCGAGTGGCCCAGCCTGGGTGGCCCTGTGCTGGGGCCCTTTGTGGGGAGTGGGGGGAGGGGCTGGGGGAGCCGCCCTCCGGGGACTCACCCAAGAGCTTCTGCAGCACCTGCCCGTCGAACAGGTCCTCCTCCAGCTGCTTCACGATGATCCTGTCCTCCACCAGCACGTCGTTGATCCAGTCGATGAGAACCTGGGGGGGCGGAGTGAGGCCAGCTCAGCAGCGCCCCCAGACCACACTCGGTGGCGCCCCCCCACCACCCATCACACTTGGTGGTGCTCCTCCACCCCCATCACACTTGGTGGCACCCCCCGACCCCCATCACACTTGGGGGTGCCCACAGTGCCCCCAGGGACCACACTCAGCAGCACCCCCGGACCAGGGCAATGGTCAGAGCTGCTGCAGGAGACATGAGCTGCCGGACATTGTACATCAAGATGCCCTCGGCACGGGGGCCTGGGGGTGGGGCCGGAGGGGCTGACCCACCCGGGCTGCCAGGGTTCCCGAAGGGATTCACGAGAACCCCCTAGACTGGGCCTCCTCCTGGCGGAGACTCGGGAGGTGCGGACTCTCAGCCACAGGGAAGGACGGCGCCAGCTGGGGGTCGAGCGAGTCGCTGTTAGCAGCACTGCCCGCGTGGCCCAGGCAGTCCAGGGGAGCCTAGATGTCTGTCCCCTCCCCTCCCGTCAGATACGCCCCAGAACAGTCCCAAACACCTGGAGCCTAACCCCAAAGCTGCAGAGAAGAGGGGACCACAAGCTCTGAGCTCCTACTCTTTCTAGCAGCTTTATGGACACAGTCACACCCCACACAGGCCTGCTTGTACAGTGTGCGAGCCGGCGTTGCTAGTGCACCCACAAAGCCATGCCACCGTCCCCGTGACCACCTGAAGGGCATCCTCGTCACCCCAAAAAGAAACCCCGTACCTATCCATAGTCATTCCCCATCCCCCCAGTTTCTTCCCCCACTAAGCATCTTTCCTGTGTACAGATTCGCCTGTTCTGGGCGTTTTCATCTGGATGAAGTCATATGACACATGATCTATGTCTGGGTTATTTCATGTAGCGTGATGTGTCTTTTTGTGTCTTTGTGTTGTTTTTATTGATTTCAGAGAGAGAGGAGGGAGAGAGAGAGAGAGAGAAACATCAATGATGAGAGAGAGTCACTGATCGGCTGCCTCCTGCACGCCCCACACTGGGGATCAAACCCACACCCCGGGCCTGTGCCCTGACTGAGCATCGAGGGTGACCTTCCTGTTCATAGATCGACACTCAACCCCTGAGCCACGCCAGCCGGGCCTGAGTGCTGCTGTCATCCCGCCATAGGTGGGTCTGTACTTCCTGTGAGTGGATCGCACCCAGGGATAAACATACGCGTCTGGCTGAGCGGCCATCAGAGGGCGGTCCCCCTCTGCGGCGTGTGGATACGCTGTGAACACGGGGCGCCTGCTCATTCCTCCAGGCAGCTTGCCTCTTACGCTCTTTCTCAACAGCGTTCCCCAGGGGGCTCATGGTGGTTTATTACGAACAAAGACAGTGTCGACCTGGGGCTGTCTGCGAGAGCGAGGACCCCGCCCAGCACGAGGCTGCGTGGCCGGTGCTGCTGACGTCACTTGTCCACACGATGGAGTGGACCAGATGGACACCTGGACAGGCTCCCTCAGAAACAGACAGGCGCCCCGTGGTTTTCTGCACAAGGGAAGCAATAAAACTACTAATCGGTGTCCAGAACCTCCTGGGAGTGGAAGAGGATTGCTGCTCTGAGACGAACGAAAGGGCACGAATGCGGAAGAGACTTTGAAACACGCAGAACTGGCCACAAAGCACCGCCCTGTGAGGTGGACCCCACTACCCCACGGACTCAAATCATGAACTCAGACACCCGTCCGCGAGGAACAGAAGCAAAGGCAACGGAGGGCGGTTTGCAGGAAGGACGGTGAGCAGCCGGGCACTCGGTTCTGTGAAGGTCCTGCCGAGGTCAGCAGGTCCCCGCTCGGCCCCCTCCTCTCACCCCCGGAGGGTCAGGCGGCGTGGGCGTGGGGATGGAGCCAGGAGGGCCCTTGTCTCTGACCACCCTTCCGGTTTCCTTGGGTGGGGGGCCTCCTGATCTTTAAAGACCGTGTTCCTGAGGCCTTGCCCTGGGCGACTCCTCTTCTCACTGTCCACTCTCCTCCGAGGCCAGCTCAGGGCTCCCACCACTTCCAACGCTGCCCTCGCCCCGGAACCCGCACCCCCGCCCTGCACCGCCTTCCGCTGGGCGTTCCAGGAGCTCCTCTCACTGAATTCATCACCCCCAACCCTGCTCCTTCTCCGAGAGGAAACAGATACCGTCCCCGAGTCTCAGGGCCTGGACTCCACCCCAACCCCACTGCTGCCCACTTCCGAGCTGGGTCCACGTTCACCACCTCCTCCCCCACCGCCCTTGTCCCAACCACCTCCCTGGGCCAATGCCACAGCCCTCGCGGAGCACCCTCTCGCCGGCTTCTTCCAGTCCCCACTCTCCTCTGCCCCGGGGCCTTGGCACGTGCTCTTCCTCCACCCTGAACACAGCCCCCTCCCTCACTGCCTGGCCAGCTCCCACTCATCCGTCAGGTTGCAAGCTTCTGTTTCATCCCCTGACCACCCACCCCTCCCAGGCCACCGCCTCACCCCCGGCTCCCAGCACAGCCCAGTGCCTTGTCCCCTGACCCTCCTTCCACAGGCAATGCCAGCAAATGTTGTTTATAACCATCTCCCCTATGGGACTGTAAGTTCTCTGAGGGCAGGGACTATGGCTGTCTTGTTTGTGGCTCTGTCCCTGCACCCAGTGCTCACAGCTTGGCACTGGAGCTCCACACTCAGATACTGAGTCAATTAATTAATTTACTGAGCACCTACTATGTGCCAGGCCCTGGGAATAGAAAAGCCAGGGGGGCCTGTGTCCTTGGGTTCCTGACGTTCTAATCAGACTTTAAAGACACAAACAGGCTTTCAGGTGGGGACGGGCATGAGGGAGGGAGGGAGAGAGGGAGGA
>NW_006299834.1:330174-330582 GCF_000327345.1 Myotis davidii
CGAAAAGCTTCACAGCCAGGGAGAGGCCTGTCCCATCACCTGGGGATGAGATGGGAAACCTACGCAGAGCAACCCCTGTCGCTGGCTCTGTTCCCCGGGATCCCTGACCAGCACAGTGCCCCATCCCTGCCTGACCCGCCCAACGGCCTGGCGGCTGACGGGTCCCTCTCCTCACCGACACTCAGTTTGATCAGAACACCCAGAGCTCAGGGGGGAAACCGTCACACTGTTGGGGGGTCCTAACACTGACATCTTCCACTTGTTTTTAAAGGCCGCGCCTGCGTGTCGGCCCTCGGGAAAACAGGCCTGTGTGCCACAGCGGGCCCACAGCAGCGGGTGGGGGAGGAACTTTGTCAAAAGCACCTCAGCTAGAGCTCTTCTGTCTGTGACATGTGGGCCATACACACG
>NW_006299834.1:330708-331070 GCF_000327345.1 Myotis davidii
GTCCAGATCAGCAGTCACACCTGCATCCATGCGTGCCACGCCACATGCCACAGTCACACGCCACAGCCACAGCCATAGCCACACGCCTCAGCCACATGCTACACGCCACAGCCACATGCCACACACCACACACCACACGCCACAAACAACGCCCGTGGCTAAGCTGTGGCTTGGAACCAGGCTGCGGAGAGAAAGCCTCCGTCCTCGCCTCCCTGACTCTCAGGGGCCGTCTCCCTGTCAGGCTGGTGTCGGCACCTCCAGACGCTGCGAAACTGGCCGTCCGCCCAGATCAGGGGTGGGGGGGCAGGGGGGGTCGCATCTGACACTGCTGAGTGGGAGCAGCCAAGGGGCCACACTCCCGC
>NW_006299834.1:331238-333101 GCF_000327345.1 Myotis davidii
GGGGGGGCCGGGGCGGGGGGACCTCCCTCCAGCCGCTCCTCTGCCTGCACAGAGTGTAAGCCAGCGTTTCAAAGGCCCCGTGAGCCCTGGGTGGTTGCTCAGTGGTTAGAGCACCAGCCTGAGGACTGAAGGGTCATGGGTTCAATTCCAGTCAAGGGCACGTCCCTCAGTTGCAGGCTCGATCCCCAGCCCCAGCCGGGGCACATGTGGGAGGCAACCAATCGATGTGTCTCTCTCACGTCGATGGCTTTCTCTCTCTGCCTCTCCCCCTCCCTCCCACCCTAAGAATCAATGGAAAAATATCCTCGGGTGAGGATTAACCCAAAAAAATGTTCTTAAAAGGCACCAGTGAAGGGGGCACCGGGGGGAGGGGTGTCCACGCTGTGACCTTGACCCTGACCCCTTCCTCCATTCAGCCTCCTCACCTCACAGCCTCAAAGAGCCGCATCGAGGCCCCTCCCCCGCCCACAGGTTTGCCCCTTTCCCTCCTTACCTTGACCAGCTCCTTGAATTTGGGGTCCTCCTTGGAGGTGGGGTCGATCATGGTGCGCTCCTCATTCTCCTCTGCCAGGGACACAGGGGGAAGGTCAGGGGCAGGGGCAGGGGCAGCTGACTTCCTGGCACAGACTGGGGAGACGGCTGAGCGTAGAGAGCCCCTGCTCTCAGTGAGCACGTGCCACACTGTCGCACAGCAGGTGCCAGTCGGGGCGGGTGGCCGGCCGCAGGACTGCCTCCGGGAGGTGGGGAGTCCTCCAGCCTCGCCTCCCCCCCATCCCGCGGCCTCGCCCCTCACTGCCTCCCTTTCAGGAGAGACCCTGGCGAGGCAGCCACAGGCCTGCACGGATCCGTGGGAAAAGCCGATCTAGCAAAGTGACCCATGCCCTGGGCAGGCTCACCACGACGCAGGACGGCACGGAGCAAAAGGCATCAGAAAGAAAAAGCAAAAGGAGAAGGAAAAGGAGGGTGCTTCGTGCAAAACGTGCTCATCCTTCTTCTGTTTATTTCCCCACCGTGTGCTTTTCCCTCCGTGTTCCGGCCTCGCTCCATGGACAACAGGCACCACACGCGGGCCCTGTGATGCCCCTGCTCAGACCCTCACCGCCTCCTTCCCCAGCCCTCCCGCCTCCCTCTCTCCCCAGCAAGCCTCGCGGCCTCGGCCAAGGCCACAGGGCCTGGCACCTGCTCCCCCCGTCTGCCGCCCTCCCCACCCACATGCCCCCAGCCCTCAGAGCTCAGCTCCACCGCTGCCCGAGCTCAGGGGCCTGGAGCCTTGCGAAGTGAACTGGAGAACAGAGCAGCTAGTTCAGTGGTTCTCAACCTTCGGGCCCTTTAAATACAGCTCCTCATGTGGTGACCCAACCATAAAATTATTTTCGTTGCTACTTCATCACTGTCATGTTGCTACTGTGATGAATCGTCATGTAAATATCTGATATGCAGGATGGTCTTAGGCGACCCCTGTGAAAGGGTCGTTCGACCGCCAAAGGGGTCACGACCCACAGGTTGAGAACCACTGATATGTAGAGAGCTGGCGAGAGGCCCGGCCGGCGTGGCTCAGGGGTTGAGAATCGTTTCGTTGCTACTTCATCACTGTCATGTTGCTACTGTGATGAATCGTCATGTAAATATCTGATATGCAGGATGGTCTTAGGCGACCCCTGTGAAAGGGTCGTTCGACCGCCAAAGGGGTCACGACCCACAGGTTGAGAACCACTGATATGTAGAGAGCTGGCGAGAGGCCCGGCCGGCGTGGCTCAGGGGTTGAGAATCGACCTGTGAACCAGGAGGTCTCACTTCGATTCCTGGTCAGGGCACAGGGCCCGGTTGTGGGCTCGATGCCCAGGGGGGGGGGTGCAGGAGGCA
>NW_006299834.1:333346-333680 GCF_000327345.1 Myotis davidii
GCCGGCCGGGCTGACCCCACGCCCCTCGGACAGTCCCCCAGGAGCTCCCGCCCCGACAGCAGCCGGCCAGACCCGGGACCCTCAGCAGCATGACCATGAGGAGCCACGCTGGGCCAGGAGCACCCAGCCCAGGCCAGGGCAGCTAGAGCCCAGAGCCCACCCTGGGTGGAAGTGAGCATTTGGGCATCATGGGTGACTGGGCCTTCCTGGAGCCAGTGGCCCAGCCAGGGCCTTGGCCCTCAGTCTGTGCCTGCAGGAAGTCAAAGTCAGCGGAGCATGTCTGGGGACCTGGCTGCATGAGGCTGGCCCAATGAGTGGCTGAGTGGGTGGGGTC
>NW_006299834.1:347041-347532 GCF_000327345.1 Myotis davidii
TTCAAGGGTCCCAGGTTTGACTCTGGTCAAGGGCCTGGCTTGGTTTGTGGGATCAATCCCCAGTAGGGGTGTGCAGGAGGCAACTGATCAATGTTTCTCTCTCTCTCTCTCTCTCTCTCTCTCTCTCCCTCTCACTTCCTCTCTGAAATCAACAAAAATATATGTTAATAAAGAAAGACGGTGAGACGAGGAGGGTCAGGGCCCAGGGACAGGCAGGCTCAAGGCATCATGGACAAGGCAACAGCCCGGCACACGGTTAAGGCGACTCTGTTTCCTGCCCCTGCTGGTCCAGAGCAGGTATCAACCAGGAGTGACTGTCCCCACCCCGGGCAGCAATGTCTGGAGACACTTCTGTGTGTCCCAACTGGAGGGCGAGGGGATGCTACTGGCATCTGGTGGGTAGAGGCCAGGGATGCCAACCCTCACCCCACAGGCCCAGGGCGACCCCACGCCCAGGGCTTATCCAGTGCCGGCTGGCGTGGTGCCACGGT
>NW_006299834.1:347846-348477 GCF_000327345.1 Myotis davidii
GGCCCTTGGAGAGCAGGCAGCCTCCAGAAGCTGGAAAAGGCAAGGAAGCCTAGAGCCTCTAGCGGTGGTTCTCAACCTTCTGGCCCTTTAAATACAGGTCCTCATGCTGTGACCCAACCATAACATTATTTTCGTTACTACTTCATAACTGTCATGTTGCTACTGTTATGAATCGTCATGTAAATGTCTGATATGCAGGATGGTCTTAGGCGACCCCTGTGAAAGGGTCGTTCGACCGCCAAAGGGGTTGCGACCCACAGGTTGAGAACCACTGCTTTAGGGGAACGTGTGCCGCCCATCCCCTCATTGGTGCCAATGGGGACGTGGCCTGAGGAGGCGGGTACACCTGGCAGGTGCCACCAGCAGGCCCAGGCAGGGGCAGCCCGGCCGGCAGAGATGGGGGCCGGTGGGGGTGGTTACTCGTGTGTCTGATTTTTGGAGGCTTCCCACCGTGGCAACTGTCCTCCCACTGCAGTCGTCTCCTACCTGTTGGCTCCCCACACCTACACCCCAATAAAACTCGCTCCCGTAACCAGAGAGCAGCGACTTGTTTCTCCTCACGCGACCTCGTGCTCAGAGCCAGCCTCCCGCGGGCGCCCGGTGCGATGTCTGAACAAGAGGCCACTAGCAC
>NW_006299834.1:368303-368677 GCF_000327345.1 Myotis davidii
CCTCGCTGGCCGCCCTGTTGCGGAAACCACAGCGGAGGCGTCCGCTGGGACTTCCCTTTGAACCAGGCTTTGGAAGTAGACGGAATGTTCCGCCGCTGCCTTCCGACTGCGCGGGTCCCACGGCACGCTTTAGGGCAGTGGTTCTCAACCTTCTGGCCCTTTAAATACAGTTCCTCATGCTGTGACCCAACCATAACATTATTTTCGTTGCTACTTCATACCTGTCATGTTGCTACTGTTATGAATCGTCATGTAAATGTCTGATATGCAGGATGTATTTTCATTGTTCGTACCCACAGGTTGAGAACCGCGGCTAAGTCTCCACCAAGTTCTAATCACATTCAGCACTTCTGTCAGCACACTGGCTCTTGTCT
>NW_006299834.1:369031-370029 GCF_000327345.1 Myotis davidii
CCGCGGGAGGCGGCCGGCACTCGGCAGGGGGTGGGGGGGGGTCGGTGCACAGCGGGGGGTCGGCGAGCCCACGGTACCTAGCAGGGTGTCCTCGGGGTGCAGGTCGGCCAAGGACGGCGACATCGGCGAGTTGATGGCGTTCTTGCCCTCCTCCTGCAGGTCGGTCACTGCGGGCAGAGGAAGGAGAAACGGTCAGTGACCATGGAGCACGCGGCTGCCCGAGCTGGCAGGGGAACAAAGCGAAAGCAACTCCTGCTCTTAGGCACGTAACAAACATTCCTAAATGGCTTGTCGCCCAGAAAAAGTCTAGGAAAAATGATCCGAAGCAAGACTATGTTCTGCAGCTCTTCCCCCGCCAAATACTCCCCCTGCCCCGCCGGGCCCGCTGGTCCGCTGCCCCTGCCCCGTGGAATCCATGATTAAGTCACGGAAGCTTCTGGAGGCTCCCCGATCGCCCGAGGCCGCTGACGGACAAGCGTGTCACAGCCTCGGGGCTGAGGTGTGCAGGCCCCTCCCGGCACGCACACGGGGAAGGGGGGAGCGAGCACAGAATCTAAAGCAAGGCCACGGTCGAGGCCACGTTCGTGGGGACAGACCCTGATGGTGGGATGACAGATGCTGCCCAGGGTCGGCCTCGACCTCCTGTCCGGAGAGCACAGGTTGTGTGTATTGGGGTGCAGGGTCCACAGGATCTGGGGTTGGGGGTGAGGGGTACAGCATGGATCCCACGGCGGCAGAAAGGATCCCTTGCTCCCGCACTGGAGAGACGCCAGGGAGCGCAGCAGCACTATCGGCCTCGCCTTCACACCGTGTCCTCCACACCATGTCCTCCACACCGTGGCCTTCACACCGTGTCCTCCACACCGTGTTCTTCACACCGTGTCCTCCACACCGTGGCCTCCACACCGTGTCCTCCACACCGTGTCCTCCACACCGTGGCCTCCACACCGTGTCCTCCACACCGTGTCCTCCACACCGTGCCCTCCACACCCTGTTCT
>NW_006299834.1:391060-391784 GCF_000327345.1 Myotis davidii
ACCGGCCATGCCTGTGACTCCCAGACCCAGCGCTGGCCGGTTCCAGCTCAGCCCCGAGATCAGATGCACTGGTGCGGGGTGGGTCCTGGGGGGAACCGCGCGACCACCACCCGGATCACAGCCACAACGCCGCCCGCTCCATCGGGTGGCCAGTGCCAGGGGCCAGGCCCCCTCTCTGACGAACGTGCTTGGAGGTAAAACCTACTTCCTCTTTCTATGCAGTCGCCTCCACCTTTCACACCTCCCAGCGGGGCACCTGGAGTGGCAGGTGAGAGAGGCTGGGGCGGGCCCTGCTGATCCCCCGGCCGGTGGTGCCGGCCGGCAAGTCCCACTCACCTCCAGGAGGCCGTTTCCCAAATGCCTGGGCCCGGGGGGATGGGGGAGAGGGGGAGCAGCAGGACCAAGCCGGGCCCGCACAGGGCTTGCGGGACTCGGCCGCAGACCCAGCTTGGGGGACCACGCACCCCCTGCCCCTCACAAGGACGATGCGTGGGACACTGGTTTCTAACCGCAGTGAAGGCCCTGACGCAAGATGGTTGAAATCACACACCCACGTGCACAGCAGCATGAGCCACAGGGGCCAAAAGGTGGACGAGCCCGCGTGTCCACTGATGGCGGAGGGATGGCCCGTGGTCCGGCCGTGCCGTGGACATCACTCACCCCCAACAGGAAGGCGGTGCCGGCACCGCGACAGCACGGAGGAACCTGAGATATGAACGAGCCA
>NW_006299834.1:392335-396252 GCF_000327345.1 Myotis davidii
GCAGGCCGCACCCAGCGCTGCTCTCCCACGCCGGGGACTACACAGCTTCCCCAGGACAGTGGTCAAAGGGGACGGGAGGAGGAAAGGGTTTTACACAAAGTCCTCGTGGATCCAAGGCGTGTGCGTGACCCCGGGAGGTGGTGCGTGCAGAGGACCCGGCGCCAGGTCCCATGTCCGGGGCGATGTCCCCACTGAAGGGGCAGAGAGGCCAGGGGTCCTTCTGGGTGACGGCCAGAGAAGAACAAAAGACCCTGGTTTCACGGGAGCGGAGGGCCCCTGGGGGCCGCCATCTTGGAACAGTAAAGGCCCCGCCTTCTGACTTAGTCAATCGAAAAAGGAATGTCTGCTCACTGAGGCAGGATGGGATTTCAGGGGTGGAGTTTTAAGGTGGAGTTTTACTAAGGAAATGCAGATGGGGCTTGCGGGACAGGGCGGGAAGGGGCGGGGAGGGGGGAGAGTAGAACGTGCTTCCCGGCTGAGAGCGGGGGCGGCTTCTAAGGCGGGGAAAGTGGGTCACAGGAAACGGCTCTGCACACGGCCCTGGAACATCAAAGGTGACACTAAGCAGGGCCAGGACTCCACGGCCGCAATCAGGGAGAAACGCTCCCAGCCCCGCCCAGGCTCCGGTCCAACAGCCTGTCCAAGGGGCTCATTACGCATCAAGCCCTGAGGTTAACCAGGACCCCGAGCCAGGAGGGGGCGTCCCGGCAGACACACGGCCGGCCGCCAGCTGTCTGAGCCAGGGCCTGTGGTCACAGTGCCCCAGACTCAAACCCCACTTTTCACCTGCTGGGGTGTGGCTGGGAGCAAGTCCGCTCACCTTCCAAGGCCCAGGTTCCCCGTCTGTAACGTCTGTAACGTGGCGAGGGCAGAGTGCCCACCTCCGGGGGGCGCTGAGGACTGTGAGGCTGAGGGCACTCAGCCCCGCCTCGCGGTGAGGGTACACAGGCTCCGGAAGGGGGTGCAAACCAGGAAATGGGGTACACAGGCACTCCGGAAGGGGGTGCAAACCAGGAAATGGGGTACACAGGTGCTCCGGAAGGGGGTGCGAACCAGGAAATGGGGTACACAGGCTCCGGAAGGGGGTGCGAACCAGGAAATGGGGTACACAGGCTCCGGAAGGGGGTGCGAACCACAGGGAAGGGGACACAGGCTCCGGAAGCGGGTGCAAACCAGGGAATGGGGTACACAGGCTCCGGAAGCGGGTGCAAACCAGGAAATGGGGTACACAGGCTCCGGAAGGGGGTGCGAACCAGGGAATGAGCGATGAAGAGGAAGGTGAGGTCTTCATCCCAGGGAGAACCACGGAAGGCTCCCTGGAGGAGGCAGCCATGAAAGATGCCAAGAATGCAGAGAAGGGACGTGGGACTCTGCAAAGCATCTGGATGGCCTGTCAGAGCCGGACTCTGGGCGCCGAACGCCAGGCCGCATCGACACTGAGCCACAGGCGGGCTGCTGCCCCCCCCACCCCACCCCCCCGGCCTGGCTGCTCTGAGGGGCCCACAGAGAGGAGCTTCCAGCCCAAACCTGATTATCGTCCTCTGAGGTCAGGCCAACGGCGGGAAGGAGGGGCCTCCTGAGCCCGGCTTTTCCCCAAGGACCCCTCGCCGCCTGTCGAGTGGCTCTCCATTCGCCCAGGAATGCTTGGGTTTTCACAGAACCGGTCCACTCGCCAGACGGGAAACACTTCAAAGCCGTGAAGCCCCAGCTGCCCTGAGTCACGGACAAGGCTCGGATGCCGGGTGGGTGCGCAGCGGGCGTGGGCGTCCAGACGGACTGGGCTGCGAGCCGAGCTGGGGACCAATTGCCAGCGTCTGCCATCGTTTCGCAATGAAGGCCTCGTCCGCAGCCAAGCACGAGGCGGTCGGTGCCCACGCATTCCTACCGCGGAGCTCACCTCCCAGCGGTGACACATGGCCACGCTGTGGGCACGGGGCTGGGAATGCCAGGAGGGGCAGAGAGGAGGGAGGGCGGGGCGGGAGAGGGCCAGGGAGAGCGTTCCGTAGAAGTGCCCGCTGGGAACGGCCACTCCTCCCTCGGGCCACTGTGGTTAGGGGTTTTCAAATAAAGCTGGAAGTTTGGGGTTTTGTGTAGAATCTCCTAATTTATAAATGTAAGCCAATAATTCAAATTCTGTGGCCCTACTAACATTTCCTGAGCACCTACTATGTGCCAGACATGCTCCATACTGTTCATTCATCTCATCTCCTAACCAGTCTCTGAGGGAGCAGCTGGGTCCAGGCTGGGCTGGCATCTGTTAGAGAAGAAGGCACCTGAGACGCACTACCAGCGAGCCTTGGACCTGGTTCTACCTGATCTTGCATTTCACTGGCCCCAGTTCAGCCTTAACCGACTTCAAGCCTCAGCTTACTGGCCACCTCCTCCAGGAAGCCCTCCTGGGTGCTCCACATCCACCCCAGATGCCTTTCTGCCCAGCTCAAGCCACACAGCCCTGTCACTATCTCTTCCCTGGGCCACCTGCCCACATCCATGCTAATAGCTCCTGCACACAGTGGGTCTTTCCGTGCACTCCAGGAGCAGCTGGACGAAGGGCTGAGAACCTGGAGCCAGTCTGCGGGTTTCGGGTGGCGACTCGGCCACTGACGAGCTGGGTGATGCCACAGGCACCCACCCGCTCTGTGCCTCAGTTTCCACTAAAAGAGATGCGCACGCTGAAGACCTGCGGGCGTGCCGCAGCAGCCGGCACATACTGGCCCTCGCGTCTGCGGAGGGGACGAATGCCTGTGTGTTTCCAGATCTCTCTCTCTCTCTCTCCATCACTCCACCCAAAGCCCGGGCAAGGCTGAAACCAGAGCACGGCTCCCGGCTGGGATTCCGGCCGCACAGAAAGGAAGAAAGAGGCTCCAAAACCCGGAAGCCTGGCCACGGAAAGCGTCCCGCAGAGCTGCCCAGCCCCGGCCAAGCGAAGGCTCCAGCTTTAGCTTCTGTGTTTAATCTTTTCCTTTGTGTGGGTTTCACTCCTTCGTTTATTTATACTCAGGTTCTTTCCAACGGAGAGCTTTGAGCAGCTTCCTTTTCTTCTCCTGACGTTCTTAGGAAAGCGGGCCGGCTCTGGAAGCACCGAGGCCTCGCTCCAGGGGCGCCGGGCAGGGAGGGGGTCATGACACACCCGCGAAGATGGGGAGCGGGGAGCTGTGGGGGTTCCGCGAGGATGAAGGGCCTCGTGGGGGAGCCGGGCGCCGAGGCCGGAGCTGTGACAGCGCCGCGCTCTGACATTTTCCTAAGTGTGTCATTTCAACACAGCGGCGACCCTTCGTCACCCACGGGGCTGTCGCCACGCACGGCGTCCTGGTTTTCACGGGAACAAAGGCTCAGGGAGGTGCAGAGGCCGGCGGGCCCAGGACCACGGAGAGAACGCCAGCAGACGGCTGCCTCCCCGGCCGCCTCTGGAGGAGCTGGAAAGGCAGGGCCCCGACCCGGCCTCCAGGACAGACCCCAGGCCCCTTCTAGTGACAGCACCCTCCTCAGGGGCCGGACAGGGCGGCTCAGCGGGGCAGCGACAGGGAGGCGAGCGCAGGGGGCACCTCCTCGGCCCGTCCGCCCACCCCTCCCGTCCCGGTGGCCCAGCAGGAGCCAGGACATCTCCGGGAACCAGGCTCCGAGAGCTTTCCCTGGATCCCCCCCTCCCGTCGGCGCTCAGGGGCCATTCCCTCGCGGAAGCTGTCATTCATCGGGGTGATTAAACTCGTCAGCCATGAAGGTCTTCGAAACAGAGCGGCTCCTCTAAAAATCAATCTCGCTGCTCTCCTCGGCCGAGCGCACAGCTCGGGGTGTTTCCTCGAGGCCCAAAGAGACGGAACCGGGAAGGACGGCCCCAGACTCAGCGCCGGGCCTGCGGGGAGCCCCTGCCGGCTCAGACACGTGGAGCAGACCCGCCCCGACCCTCATTCCGCGGG
>NW_006299834.1:396587-397169 GCF_000327345.1 Myotis davidii
GCGACGCCGGGGACCAGAGCCCCAGGCCGCTGCCCACACCCTGACTGACGGGGTTGCTCTGCTGGGGCACGAGGCCCATCTGGTGCCTCGAGATGCAATACGGGTCGAGGCTGGAGTAAACCGGGGAGCACTGCCATGAGGCGAACCAAAGGTCACACTGAGAACTCGCACTAAGGGTCCGCCCTGGTCCGGCCGCAGAGCCACAGCCTGCGGGTCTGACGGGCCTCGGCCGCAGGCCAGCAGGGGAGGCCCCTTCTGCAAGGAGGGGCTCACTTGCCGGACAGGCTGCCCGTGTGCTGGGTGCACTCAGCACCTGCGGCCACGGGCCGAGAACGGAGCGCCCACCGTCCCGGGAAGGCGGGTCTGAGGACCGCGTGGCTGAAGGCAGATGCAAAGGCTGGAGCTCAGAACCGACATCAAACAGAGGAGCCTCGGCCTCCCCCTCCCCCTCCCCCTGCCCGGGGCGGGCGATGTGAGAGCCACAGAGAAGAGCCTGCCTGTGGGAGAAGAACGGGATGAAAGACGAGGTGGACCCCCCGGCGCGTGGAAACCGGGACACAGAGGCGGCCTGCGCCGTGACGG
>NW_006299834.1:397474-399528 GCF_000327345.1 Myotis davidii
CCGCGGGAGCACCATGTCCAGCTGCTCGGCCTCGGGCGCGACACCCTGCCCTGCTCTCCCACGGCCTGTTGGAGGCGTCGGTCTCTCCTCCAAACCCCGGCCCACGTGCTGCCCGTGGAGAAGGCCTTGGGGCCCGTCACAGAACGGCCACGCCTTGGGCACACGCTTTAACGCCTCCCACCTTTCCCGTCTCCCCGCTGGGGGCGGGGGGGGGTGTGAACAAGCAGACCTGATCCAGGTTGTCATGACAACTAATTTACAAGATGGTGTGCGTGGAGAGGCACTCAGCCAAGCAGTACACGTGGGTCTCCCCTCCCCTCCTGCGTCATCGGCACCTGCGCTGGGTACCGGGAGGGCTCAGCGTGACGGCCATCAAGTTGGCCAGCGAACCGCACGGGGCTGCAGGCCCGGCTGTGAGCTCACAGGCCACCAGACCTCCGGAGCTGTGACCCAGGGGCCATGTGGGGTCTCGCTGCCAGATTATAAACACCCAGAAGTGGAGGTCGAGTCCCGTCACCCGAGCCCCAGAGGAGGCCCCATGTACTGAGGGGGCCCCACAAACATGTGCTTGGCCGGGGGGAACAGAACCGGCCACTCCTGAAAGCCTGTTATCTGCCAGCGTCGAGGCGTGGATCGGCCACCGACAGACACCGGTCACCAGGTCAGCAACCCTGACGCACCCAGACACGGCTGCACCCACGGCCCCACACCCCGGGGGGGCTCGTCGCGAAGACCCGAGTGCATTGCTCAGGCGTCACCAGGACCAGCTTCACACGTCACTGGGCCTTTAAACAGGCGCTCGTTACACTGAGCAGCAGGAGGGCAGCCGGGCGGCACCAGCAACAGCCTGACCCACACCAATGCCGAACCCGACAGGGTGCCTCCCGGGCCGCAGCACTGAGCCGGCCCGCGCCAGCCAGGGGCAGGTGGCCGGGAGGACGCACGCAGCCTGCGGGAGGCTCAAGCGTGCTGTGCACGGGAGTCCGGGGAAATTAAAATGTGGGTGCGGCCAGAGGCGCCAGTGGCCCAGCAGGCCCAGCAGGCCCTGTCAGGCATCGTGCCCACCTGGGCGGATGCGAGAGCGCGGCTTCCCCAGGGCCCGTGAGGGCCGCCAACATTTCGTGTGGATTCTTCCAGGTCTCTGGGGCACACGTCCCATAACCCCCATCCTCTGATGGGCAGCTGGACCCATACCCCCAGAGCCAGCCTCCCCGACCCCCAAAGGGCCATCCTGTTTTGCCTCCCATTTTCTTGGCCCCCCCTGGCACCCCTTAACTCAATGCCAGCAAGCACTCCACCCTGGCCCCTTCAGGCCAATCCTATGGCGAGTCCTTTGGCCTGGGCGTCCTGCTCCCTTGATTTGGGGGATGGTGCCTTTGTCCTATTTCTATCCATCGATGGTGCTGGTGTTGAGTACGTGAAATCGATATCAGTTGCAGGCCATTAATCTGTCATTAATCAGTGATAAGTGACAAAGAGTCTAAAGGAAGCAGAGGGTGGGGGGCGGAGAGTGAGACCCAACGGAAACTCAGAATTATCCAGAAAGCGACACCCAGGGCTCCCCTGGTGCCAGCTGTGGGGTGTGGCCCACCGCGGCGAGGTGACCATCGGATCACTCCCAGCAGGGCCAGCCCCCGGGGCCAAGGCGCTGGGAGAACCTGTGCAGCGGAGAGGAAACAGCTCGCAGAAGCTGCAGCGGCGGAAAGAACAAACCCAGAGCAGCGAGTCCCGCGGCCCCTGTGTGCGAGCTGGTATTAATTAATCTGATCGGCAATGTCCCGCTGCACCAGGGAAGCCCAGAGTGTGCTCTGCCGAGGAAGTAAGAGAATTAAGCCATTAAGTCATTTCAAAGAGCGACTGTGCGCACACCTGCAGCAGAAACACTCCTTTGGGAGAAGCGCACAGAAAACGCCCGGACGGCGCCCTCTAGTGGCCCGTTCCCACCTGTACAAGCGAGACAGACAACCCGCAAGGGTTTCACCTAAACAGATGGGCACCTTCAAAAGCAGGTGGCTTCGGGGCGACCCTGGTGCTGGTGGCCCCGCCCCCACCTG
>NW_006299834.1:399585-401915 GCF_000327345.1 Myotis davidii
AGGAGGCTCCACCTGACCTGAGCGGATGCAACACTCGAGGCAACGAAGGTGAACGACCCCTACGCACAGTCCCGGGGGTTCCTGGCCGGGTGCCTCTCGGGGGGAAGCCCCAGAGGAGCGGCTGGAGGCCAAGGACGGGAGCGTCCCTCCTGCCACCCAGTCAGGCTCCCGTGGCCCGTGCTGGCCCGTCCCCTCTGAGCGTGATCAGTGGGAGGCGTGTGTGTGCGTCTGTGTTGCTGGATTCCTGTCCTTGGCGCTCTCTGAGGGCTCACCCCAGGCCCGCCCACCTCCCCAGCTCCCCGCAGGGCACCTGGCCCGGGGCCCTGGTGAGCTCACAGTAAGTAGGTGACTGAATGGGTGAGTGAACGAATGCTTTGGGCCCTAACATTCCTTCCCAGCATCTGTCCTGGGAACCACAGGCGCTGTTTCCTCCTTCTGTTAGGGTCCCCGTGGCAGCTGCACAGTGCCCCGCCCCCCCGCCTGCCCCAGGATGTCCACGTCCTAGTCCATAGACTCCGTGGCCTTACAAAGCGGAGGGACTTTGCCATGGGACTATGTTAAGGACTGCGAGGTGCCCATTACCCAGGGGCCTTATAAGGTGGATGCAGGGGGGTCAGCATGAGGAAAAGGCCACGTGAGGGCGAAGCAGAGAGGGTGGAAGGTGCCACACTGCAGCTCTGAGTCTATTTTTAAAAAAAGAGCAGCAGGGGGTTGCCTCAGAGCGTGTGTGTGTGCATGTGTGTGAATGTGTGTGTCTGTGTGCATGTGTGTGAACGTGTGTGTCTGTGTGCATGTGTGTGAACGTGTGTGTCTGTGTGCATGTGTGTGAACGTGTGTGTCTGTGTGCATGTGTGTGAACGTGTGTGTCTGTGTGCATGTGTGTGTCTGTGTGCATGTGTGTGTGCATGTGTGTGTGAATGTGTGTGTGGATGTGTATCTGTGTGCGTGTTTGTGTGCGTGTGTGTGCATGTGTCTGTGTGCATGTGTGTGTCTGTGTGCATGTGTGCGTGTGTTTGTGTGCATGTGTGTGCACACACGTGTGTGCGTGTGTGAATGTGTCTCTGTGTGTATGTGCACATGTGCGTATATGTGTGTGTTCCAGGAAGATCTCGGCACCCATGTCCCAGGGGGAAAGGGCAGTGGTTGCCGGGGTCATCTCTTTCCCGCGCTCCCTCTCCTGCGGGTGGAGGGTCCTGAGGACGCCGTGCATGGAGGCAGCTCCTCGGAGCGCAGAGCTCCTCAGGGGACAATCCCGCCCTCGGGGGACGTGTGGCAGGGCCTGGAGACAGCGCTGGTTGTACATGGGGAGGAGACGCTGCTGCTGGCATCTCATGTGTAGAGACCAAGACGGCCAACACGCTGCAGCGCCCAGGACGCCCCAGCTCAGAGGGGACCCTGCAGTGCCCAGGTCAGCCCAGCTCAGAGGGGACCCTGCAGCGCCCAGGTCACCCCAGCTCAGAGGGGACCCTGCAGTGCCCAGGTCAGCCCAGCTCAGAGGGGGCCCTGCAGCGCAGGTCACCCAGCTCAGAGGGGACCCTGCAGCACCCAGGACGCCCAGCTCAGAGGGGGCCCTGCAGCACCCAGGACGCCCAGCTCAGAGGGAACCCTGCAGCACCCAGGACGCCCAGCTCAGAGGGGACCCTGCAGTGCCCAGGACGCCCAGCTCAGAGAGAGGCCCTGGTGCATCCTGCTGCCCACACAGCCACCACGAGCGAAGCAGACAGAGGTCCCCTGTGACATGGGCTCAGGTCCGGGGCCTCAGGCGGCAGCTGTCAGCCGCACAGGACGCGGCTCACACTTGGCTGGTCGGGCCTGCCTGCCTGTCCAGCTGTCACCAGTGACCAGAGCAGAGCGCTCACCCTCCCGAGCCCAGGCTGCCTTGGAGGGAGGGCACCGGTTGCCAGGACAACCAGAGGTGGGAGGCCAGGGCCTCGGACAGGTGGCCAAGCTTGCAGTCCCAGGAGGGAGGACCGGGAGGGAGGACAGGGCAGGTGGATCCAGCCTGCGGGGAACAGGGGGCCCCGCTATGCCTGGCCTCGGTGAAGGAAGGGGGTACGGGGGAGGGCTCTGGCCATCACTCACCGTCTTCCCCCTCCCCGGCTCCACCCTACACCCCCCACCCCGCCCTCCAGCTGCCTGCGAGGCCGGGCTGTGTGCTGTCTCCTTCAGCTGCCGTCTCTGGAAAGAGCCCCGCGCCCACAAAAGCCCGCTCCAGGGGAGGAGATGATCAAGGCGAAGGTCAGCGTGTGCCCCCCGGGCCCTGTGGGCCTGGCACCGGCCCCCTCTCTTTAGGAATAAACGTATGTTCTTTATGCCGCGTACCGGGGGCG
>NW_006299834.1:401942-403037 GCF_000327345.1 Myotis davidii
GTGTCAGAGCCCTAAGGCTTCTCCAGGAACCAGCATCTCCTTCGGTCCCCCAGCAGGTCCCGGGAGGTGGGAGGCCGTTCTCACTCGCTGTGTGACCTTGGGCTGGTTCCTTAGCCTCTCTGGGCTTCCGGTTCCTCAGTTACAAAACAAAGCTGTTATGAGGATTGCACGAGACCGCACGCTAAGAGACGGGGACAGTCCCCGGGGGCTAGCAGCTCAGAACACGTCGCCTGAACCACTGCGCCCATTCCACAGGCGGGAAAACCGAGGATCAGCGACCGCCCAGTCACCAGGGACAGAGCTGGGCTGGCCCCGGGCCACCCAGGCCAAGCCCCTACCACCGCCCGCTCCCGCCGCACAGAGAATGAAGCTCTCTTCGGTGTGAGAGGGCCAGGGGCAGGCCCCGACCACCGGTTAAAGGGAAGCGCGACCGCCCCGTCCCCTCAGCGGGATCCCCCAAGGAACCTTAGTGCATCTGGATCCTGAAAGTGTTGCAAACACCAGTCTCCCAGCCCCGAAACCCACGCGACCCCCCGGGTTTTTATGGACGGGCATTGCACGGGCATAACTGACTAAATCATTGGCCATTGGCAAACTATTCAACCTCCAGCCTCTCTCCCTTTCAGAGATCCAACTCTCCAATCACGTGGTTGGTTCCTAGGGATTTTCCAAAAGCCACCTCATTAACATAAGGGAAGACACCTTTATAACTCTCCTCACCGCTGCAAACGCCAAGGAAGAAAGCGGGACTCACTGGTGCAGAGGTGCGGCCGGGGAGCCGTGGAAAGCACAGACCAGGCGAGGCGGGACCCGGCGGGGACTGGGTGGGAGATGGGGACACACGGGGCTCGGATGTGGGAGCAGGCGGGGCCGCCACCGTGACTTGCAGCTCGAGGCAAAGGCTCTGAGGGGCCCTGAGGAAGCTCGGACGGAGCCGGGGGCCTGGGCTGCAGCGATAGAAGCCTGGTGACCACAAGATGCTATTTCCATCCATCGTCACTGCCCGGGCTGCGGGCGAGCACGCGGCCAGGAAACCGCCCGCAGCCGGCAGAAGGCAGGCCGGCCGGGGGTGCCCGAGCCTGGCGGCCCCTGCAA
>NW_006299834.1:403090-403877 GCF_000327345.1 Myotis davidii
CCGGCCAGGCCTCGCGTCTCGACAGCACCCACAGGCAGAGAAGGGGTGAGGTGGGCGCGGCGCAGCTGCCGCTGCAAACGCCAAGGAAGAAAGCGGGACTCACTGGTGCAGAGGTGCGGCCGGGGAGCCGTGGAAAGCACAGACCAGGCGAGGCGGGACCCGGCGGGGACTGGGTGGGAGATGGGGACACACGGGGCTCGGATGTGGGAGCAGGCGGGGCCGCCACCGTGACTTGCAGCTCGAGGCAAAGGCTCTGAGGGGCCCTGAGGAAGCTCGGACGGAGCCGGGGGCCTGGGCTGCAGCGATAGAAGCCTGGTGACCACAGAGGCCACAGCCTACAAAGGGGTGCACCAAGAGTGTCCACCCCAGGTAAATGGGGAGGCTGAGCCACTGGGCCCTATAGGACACCTAGCACACAAGGCCACTCTATAAACACAGGGAAGCAGCCAAAGTGTGGAGACAAAGAATCGCCCCACCTGCATCCCCTGGTCCCCGTCCCCATCAGGAGGGCCAGCGTGGAAGAGGCACATTTGTCAGCCCGTTTCCATGACGACGGAAATCAAATACCAGAAACAAAGGCGAGGCAAGAGCCAGCCAGACTGTGGGGGCGGCTGCCTGCCTCCCGAGCTCCCTTCCCGGGAGGAGGGACCCGGAGCTCCTGGAAAAGGGGGTGCTGGGGGGAAGCAGAACTCACCCCCTTTGGCCACTGGACACACCACCTGGTTCCTACCATTCCCCAGGGGCGGCGTCTCGCTGTGGCCGGCGGTGGGGGGGGGGGGGGGCAGTG
>NW_006299834.1:403946-406009 GCF_000327345.1 Myotis davidii
GGGAAGGCGCGGCCTGAACCCAGCACCCGCTCCCCCGGCTCCTGACTCCTGCTCCGGTCTCCTCCGCGTTTTCTGAGATTTATTCCGGTCTAGCCCTGGCCAGGTTGCTCAGTGGTCAGAGCACCAGCCCACGGACAGAAGGGTCCCAGGGTCCATTCTGGTCGAAGGCATGTACCTCGGTTGCAGGTTTGATCCCCGGCCCCAGTCAGGGTAAATGCAGGAGGCAACCAGTCAAGGTGTCTCTCTCACACTAATGTTTCTCTCTCTCTCTCTCTCTCTCTTTCTCTCTCTCTCTCTCCACCCCCCCACTTCCCGGGCGGAGGGACCCGGAGCTCCTGGAAAAGGGGGTGCTGGGGGGAAGCAGAACTCACCCCCTTTGGCCACTGGACACACCACCTGGTTCCTACCATTCCCCAGGGGCGGCGTCTCGCTGTGGCCGGCGGTGGGGGGGGGGGGGGGCACTCTCTCTCTAAAAGTCAATGGAGAAAAATATCCTTGGGTGAGGATTAACAACAAAAAAAGGTGTGTCTAAGTCTAGCTGGTTTACAATATTATATCAGTTCCAGGTGCACCATACAGCGACCCGGCACTCACAAGCCTGGCCAGGTGGTCACCGCAGGAAAGCTGCTGATCACCTTCCGGGTGACCTGTCCCCTGAGTGACATCAGCCTCCGCCCCTCGGCCTGGCTCCGACGCGCCGGGTGGACCCGCGGTGACCCAGGTGTGGCGTCCCACCCGGCTGTGTCACAGCCACATCTACCAGCCAAGTCCGCTGGGCGGGCCTGCGCTCAGCTCAGCTTCCTCGCGCCCTCGCCGAGATGTGGAGATTTCTGGGTGGCCCCGAAGCTCCCCGCTCAGCCACCTGCTCACCCCCTCCCCCCCATGTCTGTGCTTCGGGCTCAGCCCAAGTTTCTCCGGCTCAAATGGTCAAACGTTTGCTATTGAAAGCGGTTCTTCCGGCCGCAGCTCCTGAGAAAGGTCCCGTGACCATCACCCACCAAACCCACGTGCAGGCGGCCGGGGACTCCCCCAACCCTCCCGGCCCAGAGCCAGTGGAGGAGGCGGGGCTGGGGCGGGACGGGCCCCACCGCCGCCCTCGCAGGCAGAGCGAGCATGCCACCAGGAGAATGACAAGTGCTATTTAAAACCCGTGACAGCCATCCCGGCATCTGTTTAATGACACGGCGCCGCGCCTGTCAAACACGGCACTGAGTTTCTGTCGGGAGAGACAGGGGGAGGCAGACACGGAGGACGCGTACCCGGGACACACACTCCCACGCGCCCCGGTGACAGGAGCGGCCGCTGTGCCCGCGGGTGAAACGTCCCCGGCTGACAGTGAGAGGTGTTTATTTTCCAGGCGTCCGTGTCAGAAAGAAAGCCGCTGTTTATTTTATGGGTGAACATCTGTGTAGCACGAGCCCTCTCGGGTGGCTCCGTGGGCTGGGAGGGATCTGACACACCGACAGGTGGCGGGTTCGAGGCCCGGTCAGGGCACAGACCCGGGTGGCGGGTTCCATCCCGGTCAGGGTGTGTGTGGAAGGCAACTGCTCCATGTTCCTCTCTCCCTTCCTCGCTCTCAAACTCCACTGAGATTTTTCCAATTGTATAGAATGAACCTACAGAGCGGGAGTCCGTCCACACGGCTTCTCAGGGTGCAGGCGGCGGGCCCTGAGCAAACACAGGCTTCCCCGCGTTTCTCAGAAGAAAAAGACCGATCCTCCCCCTCCTCTTCCTTCACAGCCAAGAACAGACTTGGACACGAACCAGCGACGAGCAGCATCAAGATAAAACGTGAGCTGCTGCGTGTTTCCTCCATCCCTCCCCCACCTGTGACAGTAACAGCAACAGTAACAGCCACGGTGTCAGGCACTCACCACGCACAAGCTGGGATGAATCATGTCCCCAAGTTCACGTCCGCCCAGCCCCTGTGACCGTGGCCGTATTTGGCAATGGGGCCGTTAGAGACGTAACCAGGCTAAGATGAGGTCGCTGGCGATGCTCAGAGGGGAGCCTGGACACAGACACACAGGGCGGAGGCCACGTGACCCAGAGGCAGAGGCCGG
>NW_006299834.1:406339-406921 GCF_000327345.1 Myotis davidii
GCGGACCCCGCACGCCCGCCCGCTCATCTCCGGATTTTCTTCACACACCGATCAGTCAGCATCCGCTGTGAGGCCCTAACGCCACCCGGGCCCGACAGTATTTACCGCACGTCCGCCACGCGAGATCCCGCACGGCACAGCACATTTTTCAAAAAGTAATTTTCTCGGCTAATGACCGCAAATCCCCTAATTTACTGTGTCCTTCGATGTATTTAATTTTCCAACAAGTGGAACGACAAGCTCACGGGCTGAGCAGTTTTGCCAACTGGAGACAAGCAGCCAAGAAAAATGTTTTTAAAAAGAGCAGAACAGAAACGGTGAGCATCAGCGCCAACCAAGGACTCCCCCAGCTCGCACCCGCTGCCTTTCTCAGTGTCGACAGTCACCCCACAAGCTGGTGCTACCCCCTCACCTGACAGGGAAGCTGAGGCACAGAGGGGGTGACCTGCCCGTCAGGCTCAGGGGCAGGGAATGCTGGGGCACAGAGCAGGGGGGTGACCTGCCCGTCAGGCTCAGGGGCAGGGGACGCTGGGGCACAGAGCAGGGGGGTGACCTGCCCGTCAGGCTCAGGGGCAGGGGACG
>NW_006299834.1:407953-410381 GCF_000327345.1 Myotis davidii
GGGACGCTGGGGCAGAGCGGAAGCCGGGCAATCTGGCAGCGGAAGCCCCGCCCTCCCACTGGCTGTCCTGCCTCTGAGTCAAAACTCAGTCAAAGGCACTGAGGCACCACCTCCTGCGCCCAAAGGGACAGGGCCCCGGCACAGGCCCGACAGCCCTGCAGAGGCGGCTGCACCACGGAGCTGGCTGTGATGTTAGGTGAACCCGACACGGGACGCGCCGGCGTGGCTCCAGGTACAGAAAGGTCAAGGTCAGGCAAAGGCCAACGACATACAGGAGTGCATGTGTGTGTGCGTGGTCACTCTACAAGCGTGTGCATGTGTGTGTGCATGTGTGTGTGGTCACTGCAAGCGTGTGCATGTGTGTGCATGGTCACTCTGCAAGCGTGTGCATGTGTGCATGTGCACAGTCACTCTGCAAGCGTGTGCATGTGTGTGCATGGTCACTCTGCAAGCGTGTGCATGTGTGCATGTGCACAGTCACTCTGCAAGCGTGTGCATGTGTGTGCATGGTCACTCTGCAAGTGTGTGCAGGCGTGGGTGTGGTAACTCTACAAGGAAAGCAAAGAAATGCCCAGCACACATCCCCGGGGGTGGGCCTCTGCTGGGAGGGAGGGTCGGGAAGAGGAGGGTACAGGTGACTGAGCCGGGTGGCAAGACCCTGGGTACATCTCATTATCATAATTCTTTAAACTGCACAGCTGTGGCGCTAGCCAGTGTGGCTCAGTTGGTTGGGCATCATTCTGTGCACCGAAAGGCTGCTGGTTCGATTCCCGGTCAGGCACATCCTGGCCCACTGGCTCAGTCCCTGGTAGGGGGCATATAGGAGGCAGCTGGTCAATGTTTCCCTCGCACATCCATGTTTCTCTCTCTCCCTTTCTCTCTCTCCTAAAATCAATTCTTAAAGAACTACACATATGTGTATGCTGTATGTACAATATATTCACAATATGTTTTCATTTATTTTTTAAAATCGTGATCCGTATACGTAACCTAAAATTTACCACTTTAGCCATTTTTAGTGTACAGGTCCGCGCTTCACACTGTTGTACAGCCATCATCCATTTTCAGGACCTTCTCGCTCTTTCCCCGTTAGACACGCACTCGGGCCCCTGGCGGCCACGTCTGCTTTCTGTGTCCATGAACCTGACGTGCAGGGACCTCGCC
Source organism: Myotis davidii (assembly GCF_000327345.1). Lineage (NCBI taxonomy): Eukaryota > Metazoa > Chordata > Mammalia > Chiroptera > Vespertilionidae > Myotis > Myotis davidii. Next base: position 409,118 of record NW_006299834.1, read on the forward strand.
TCTGCGGGACCCGTGTCCCTGTGACCGGCTGGCTCCGCTCAGCACCACGCCCTCACGGCCACCCCTGCTGCGGCTGGTGCGGGGTCTCCTTCCTGTTCACGGCGGAGGCAGATTCCGCTGAGGGGACGGCCACACGTTTGTCCACTCCTGTCCACGGACACCTGGGTTTCTCCACCTCTTGGCTACTGTGAATCATGCTGCTATGTCACAATGTATGTTTGCTTTTTATTGATGAGAGAGAGAAAAATATTGATCGGTTGCCTCCTATATGCTCCATGACCAGGGGTCAAACCTGCAGCCTTTGGTGTATGGGATGATGCTCCAACCAACAGAGACACCTGCCCGGAGCACAGTGTATTTTTTTCAATTGGTGTTTTGTTTTTTGGGGTTTTTTTTGAGAGAGAGAGAGAGAGAAGAAAGAAGAGGGAGAGACAGATAGAAACATCAATGATGAGACTCATTGATCGGCTGCCTCCTGCATGCCCCACCCTGAGGATCGAGCCCTCAACCCGGGCCTGTGTCCTGACCGGGAAGTGAACCATGACCTCCAGGTTCATAGGTCGAGGCTCAACCTCTGAGCCAGCCGGCCGGGCGCACAGTGTATTTTTTAATGACCATGTCCCCAAGGAGGACGGAGGGGCTGAAAGACAGCCCTGGAGCTGCTGGGGGCCGGCAGGCAGGCCTCGCCCACGCCCTGGTCCCGGCCTCCTACCTGCACGGCCCGCACGGGGCCCCAGCCCTCACTGCAGGGTCACGGAAAAGGCAAGGTGGACCGCAGGACACTCACCCGCGTCTGTGGGAGCGCCCAGGGCGCGGGGCGGGTTTAAATGCTGGTCTGAGCGACCTGGCCTCCGTGCGTGTGCAGAGCGTCCCTGGGCCGCAGCCACGGGCGCCTTCGCTCTGCAGCAGCGGAGGGTCGATCCTGCAGAGACGGGGCCGCAGAGGCTCCAAGCTGCTTCGGGAAGTTTACCGGAAATGATTGCAGGCTTCCCATGCTGACCACGGCATAACAGTCTCCTAATATTTCCCCGGGGCGGGAGGCAGCCGGGAGGAGGGCAGGAACAAGGGGTTCTCCCGCACTCTCGGATCCACCAGGAGAGCGCGGGGCGTCCCTCCCATTGCTCCAGATTCGCACCGTGACCAACACGAGGTGGCACAGCCTCCACGCTGCTCTCGGTGTAATTCCCTCAGCACGGCCTCTCCCTGCGCCGGCACGGCCCACCCACGGCCCCACTGGCCGCAGAACCGCCAGGGCGCTCGGCGC
>NW_006299834.1:410567-410835 GCF_000327345.1 Myotis davidii
ATGGAGTCTCCCAGCGTCCTGGGCTGCTGTCAGGACGGACCCCAAACCCTGGGGCATTAACCAGCAGGCGTTCCTGCCCCAGGGCTGAGGCCGGTGTAAGGTCCAGGTGGGCAGGGCTCCGGGGGAGGGGTTGTCCGGCCTTCCTGGCGTCTGAGGGCACCACATGCCCAACGAGACCCGGACCCACTCACCCCCTCAAGACCTCGCCACCCACGTGCCCACCGAGACCCGGACCCACTCGCCCCCTCAGGACCTCGCCACCCACGTG
>NW_006299834.1:411071-413409 GCF_000327345.1 Myotis davidii
GCCCTCCCGCCCGCTCCCCAGGAAGCACGTGACTTCGCAGCAGGGATGTGCATGAGGCCGGTGGCTGTCATCAGGGCGCCTGGCGAAGGAGCCCTTCCCACCGACTGGCAGGGGGGCCGGGAGGACTCCCACGACTGCCCGGCTGGCGTGTCGCTGAGAGCCACGCTTCTCCCCGGCTGTCCCTCAGCACAACGACCCTCGGGAGCCGCAGTGGCGAGGGAGAGCCACAGGCCACGGGGACTGTTCCACAGACCAGCCGACAGCAGTCAGACACGGGCACCTGAAAGGGCCGGGGGCGGCACAGGAGGAAAGAAATGCCCGCCTCCGTGCCGCCGTCACGTCTCTGCCCATGTGCTCCTCCGGGCACTGACCCGGCGACACACCTGTCACACTCAGGTGACACGTGACAACCCACGAGGCCTTGCTCACCCGTTAACACAGTTAACTCTTTCTTTTTAATCTACTTTGTATTGATTTTAGAAAGAGGAAGGGAGGAGAGAAACATCATTGATGAGAAAGCATGGATAGGCTGCCTCCTGCATGCCCCCTAGTGGGGATCGAGGCCAAAACACAAGCATGTGCCCCGACCAGGAATCGAACCGTGACCTTCTGGTTCATGGGCCAATGCTCAACCACTGAGCCACACCGGCCGGGCAACACAGTTCATTCTTCAAACAATCCCGGAGACTGATCAGGGCAGTGTTGCCATCAACCCCCCCTTGTCCGCTCAATGTCACCGAACAGGAAGGGACAGGTGACCCAGGTCTGTCCCTACCCACCAGCCTGCAGCAGAGCGAGTCTTCAGTAGCAGTTTAAGGGGATGGAAAGACGACCGGAAACACTCAAAACCCAGGAAGTAGAACCTATGCCAGAGATCGGGGTCAGCAAACCCAATCTGGCCCCTGGACTGTTTTGGTCAATAAAGCTTCAATGAAACACAGCCGTGCCCATCTGTTCAGTATTTTCTACGGCTGCTTCTGCGCTGAGGCGGCGGAGTTGAGCTGTTGCCACGGAGACAAACAGTTTTACTCTCTGGCCCTTTGCAGTCAAAGTCTGCAGACCCTCGTGTAGGTGACGACTGAGAAGCGAGGACGGAATCCGGGCGAGCCCAGGCAGGGGCCTCCGGGGTCGTGCATGCCCGTGATATTGACAGGGGGACTCATGCCCGGAAGGCGTGGCTCAGGGGTGGAGCATCGACCTATGAACCAGGAGGTCAGGGTTCGATTCCCGGTCAGGGCACAGGCCCGGGTGGCAGACTCCCCAATGGGGGGGCGTGCAGGAGGCAGCCGATCCATGATTCTCTCTCATCATTGATGTTTCTCTCTCTCCCTCTCCCTTCTTCTCTGAAAGCAATACAAATACATTTGAAAGAAAGAAGGAAAGTGCCGGGAGCGGGTCCATCCTTGCTGTTTCAAGGGGCCTGGCATATATGGCATACTGTTCTTAATATGTTTGCTCTCCTTCTTAGCGCTATGTGTTTTAACCAAGGTCACCTCTCTGAGAAAGGTTGTTTCCCCAGGTGGGGATTTTTCCCTGGAGTTAGGGATTAACAAGACTAAGGAAGGGAATAAAACCCCTTAACTAAGAGCCAGGCAGGTAATTAATCACTTTAACTACGAACAATCACGCTTAAGCTACATAATCTTTACTCCCTGGAATGGAGATAAGAAACGCCCTAACCTTTGGAATAGAGATTGATAGGATTGAACTTAGAGACAGAAGAACTTTGCTGGAGAGAACATGGCAAAAGATCCTGGACTGAACCTGACTACAGAAATTGGCAAGAGAACCCGGTTACAGAACCTGGCGACCGAACCTGGCTGGAGAACCTAACCCGAACCTGGCTAGAGAACCTAGCGAGAGAACATGGCCACAGAACTTGGCTGGAGATTGTGGCTAGAGATCCTGGCAAGACTGCTGATCAACTGAACGCTGTCTCCGTGTCATTCCTTTTTCGCCAACTCTGTCCACTCCTTTGGGGACCCCTGGACCTGCTGTGGTTGGACCCCAGCAGGAAAGAGGAACTCGCAGGGCTTGGAGTCCACGGTGAGAGCATCAAGATCCAGTCCCCCCACCACAGACAGGCAGCGGCTGAGTCTGAGGCCAGGTCTGCATGGCCACTAAAACCCACTCCCGGGTCGGGAGGGCTAAGCCCTTGCCCTCAGCCCGGGCTCCGCCTACAGGAGCTACGTGCCAATTCCAGCTCGAATCTCCAGCTCGAATCTCCAGGGCCATTGCCATCCCCGAAGTTCCTTAGGATGCAGAAATCATGCTTGAATCGGAGGAAAAGAAAAGCAAGCTACGGGGCCTCATGGGCCGCCACGGCGCGGGGACCTGT
>NW_006299834.1:413705-415335 GCF_000327345.1 Myotis davidii
CAATTTTCATTTCAAGTGTCTGGGGAGGCAGCACAGCCAGAGCTCGGCCCGGGAGCCCCCCGCCTGAGCCTGGGCCTGCAGCCTGCTCCCCCCACCCCCCGCATGGCTGGGACACCCGAGCTGGAGTCCTCCCTCTCCAGCTGCCACCCGCCCGGCGACAGGAGGTGACAAGATGGGCTAGGTGCCCATGTGGCAGCCCCGACAGCCAGTCCTCGGGGGGGCTGACCTGGAGGAGTCCCGGAGGCGGGGCTCCCCCCCTGTGATGCTGTGGGTGACAGCCACACACCAGGGCAGAGTCACACAACCCGCCCAGCTCCGGGCCAGCTCCGCCCATCCAGTCCAGGTCTTGCTCCCGAGGCCAAACCGCTTCTGCTGGGAACAGTGTGAGCGGGGCAGCAGACTCTTAGCCGCGCTATTGAGAGACTCCACGTTCCATACCGTTCGCCCTTTTAAAATGGGCACCTCAATGATCTGCAGCATCCTCACAGGTTGTGCAACCATCACAATCAATTTAGGAACATTTTCATCACCCGCCAAAGAAACCGCCAAACACATGAAATAAGATGACAAGAATACCTAGCATAGAAATAATAATCATATAGAGCAGCCCCAGCAGCCACTGATCCGCTTCCACTCTGGCTGCGCCTGTCCTGGGCGTCTCCCATGGCATCAGGCGACACCAGCCTCCTGTCTGGCTGCCTTCACCGAGCAGCGTTTAAGGCTAATCCACGGGGCAGCACACGCAGCTACTGCATTCCTTTTTCTGGCCGAATAACATTCCACTGCAAGGACGGACCACATGGCATTCGTCCATCGTCCATGGGTCTGTTGATGCACATCTGGGCTGTTTCCCCTTTGTGGCGACTGTCGGCTCACACCCTGAACCAACATGCGTGTCCTCCAGGGAGACGTGCCCTCTGGCTCCGACAAGACCCTAAGTCAGCGGTTCTCAACCTGTGGGTCGCGACCCGTTTGGGGGTCGAACGACCCTTTCACAGGGGTCACCTAAGACCATCGGAAAACACATATATAATTACATATTGTTTTTGTGATTAATCACTATGCTTTAATGATGTTCAATTTGTGACAATGAAAATACATCCTGCATATCAGATATTTACATGACGATTCATAACAGTAGCGACATTACAGTTACGAAGTAGCAACGAAGATAACTTTATGGTTGGGGGTCCCCACCACATGAGGAGCTGTATTAAAGGGTCGCGGCGTTAGGAAGGTTGAGAACCGCGGCCCTAAGTGTTACACAGAGAGGTGGTGCTGTTTGTCCAAGGGATCGTCCCAACAGACAGGGAGAGCGGCCTGAAGCAGGGCTCCGGGGAAGAAAAACAAAACGCTAGAACAGTGTTCTTGCCACAGCCCACGGGGGAGGATAACACAAAGCCGCTGCGCGCGGTGAGACTGAAATCCCGTGTGCCGCTCCGACAGAAGTTCCCGTCATTACAGCCCCACGACACTAATGACAGGCTTTCTGGACGGACTCGGCCAAAACGCTCCTCCCCATCGCAAGGTGCAGCTGTTCTTGGCGCGGCACTGCAGGGCTCGGGGATGACGGGCGCCTTTCTTCCCCCTCTCCCCCCAACCCCGCACCTCCCACCCCACCTCTGCCAAA
>NW_006299834.1:415366-416573 GCF_000327345.1 Myotis davidii
GGCCTGAGCCGGCGGCAGCAGGCCCTGCCCTGACTCACGGGGAGCCTGTGTAACTCCACCCCTTCGCCCCCAGCCTCCTGGTCTCCCTATCCGATGGGTAAGCGTGGGTGGCAGTCGTCGCAATGATGACGATGACGAGAGCGATGGCCAACGCCGATGGGCGCCTGTTGCCTGCCTGGCCCACGCACTCCCCCAATAGTTTACTGTGAAAATGTTCACACGTGCAGGAACGTGAGGAACCGGACCATGAGCACCGAGCACACCGGCTGCGTGTCCTGCTGACGTTTTCCCAGGCTGTCCATTCAGCATCCTCCACCCGTCCGTCCGTCCGTCCGTCCGTCCCTCCGCCTCCCCAGCAGCCCATCCCCGTCCGCTCCCTGTTGCTGCCGTGACGATGATCGCAAACTCGGTGGCTCAGGAAAACACGCTGTACTTTGGTGTAGTTCTGGGAGCCAGAAGTCCCGAATGGGTCTCCTTGGCTGAGGGCTGAGGTCCCCGGGAGGTGCAGGGAGAATGTCTCTCTACTTCTGCAGCGTCCGAGGTCCCCCCACTTCCTGGGCTTGCAAGCCCACGGCGCTCCAACCTGTCCCATCGGCACGGCCCTCTCTCCTGGGTGACGCTCCGCCTCCTCCTCCAAGAACCCGTGTCCACTGGATACACAGGACAATCTCCGGCTCAAGACCCTTCACTGCGTGACACCTGCCAAGTCCTTCTCGCCGTGTAAGGGGGCGTACTCACAGGTGCTGCTATGGGACGTGGACTATTTGGGGGCTACCATGCCATCGAGTTTTTCATGCTTTTCAAAATAAACTGCAGATGGGGATATACTGACTAGAGCTCAATATATACTGACTAGAGGCCCGGTGCACGAAATATCGTACACTGGGGGGGCGGGGGGTCCTCTCAGCCTGGCCTGCACCCTCTCGCAGTCGGGGACCCCTCACTCCTTACCACCCGCCTGCAGCGGAGGCGGGAGAGGCTTCCGCCACCACCACTGTGCTCACCAGCCACCACCAGGAGATAGCTCCTGCATTGCGCATCTGCCCCCTGGTGGTCAGAGCACGTCACAGCGACCGGTCCTTCCACCATTTGGTCGATTTGCTTATTAGGGTTTTATTATATAGGACTAGAGGCCCGGTGCACAACATTCATGCACTGGGGGGGGGGGTCCCTCAGCCCGATCTGCCCCCTCCTTTGCCTGCCCCCT
>NW_006299834.1:416659-419809 GCF_000327345.1 Myotis davidii
GCCCCCACACCTGCAGCTGGGTGGGGGGGGGGTCCCTCAGCCCGACCTGCACCCTAATTTGCATGCTCACTCCTGATTCGCTGGTGAGCGTAGCAGAGGGACAGTCAATTTATGCCATAGACCAATTCCAGCAGGTCATAATTTTAAGAGTTTCATCAAAAGGTTGATGAAACTTGGGGACTCAACAGGGTTGAGTCACACATGTAGTCACCTGTTGGGAATGGCTGAAGGCATTTCCCCAAACCTGAAAGGGATTATTGTTTGCTGCCAGACAGCTAAAAGGGCATCTGAATCTACGGTTCTCTTTTTTGGTAAAATTTGCATGCAACAAAAGGCACATTTTTAGTCTCATCCAATGAATTTTGACAAATGCATGTACCTGAATTTCTCAAACCCCCAGCAAGATAGAGGGCATTTCCAGAACAGAAAATCCCTCCTGCCCTCCCCAGGACGCCCCAGCCCCGGCCCAGCCCGAGGCAGCCGCCACGGACGAGCCTGCCGACTGCACAGCCCCATGCAGTGGGACCGGGTGCGCTCCCGGGGCCATCCGTGAACACTGCCCGCCCACTCCTCCGACGGACACCGAGCTCCCAGGTTTCAGCTCCGATGAACGAAGCTGCTACGCACGTTCCTGTGCGTCTTCTCACGGACACGGTCTTTCTCCTGAGTGAGTGGCTCAGACTGAGTGAGTAGCTGGGCCCTGGGGGCGTGCAGCCCAGCTCTGAGTGAACTGGCTTCCTGAGTGGACCCCACCCAGCCGTGCGGATCGCAGCTCCGCGGCCTCGCCAGGACTCCTGCGACCATCTCAGCCGCTGCCAGGCGTGCAGCCTGCCTGTCCCTCTGGTTCTAATCTGTGGCTCACTCCCCGGGGACGGGTGACGCCGACGTCTCTTCCGGACGCGCCCAGGCCGTGCCCATGTGCTCTTTGCTGGAGAGTCCGTCCAAACCTTTTCTCTCTCCTCTCACTGGGCCGTGTGTCCTTCCACCATCGAGCAGTTGGAGTCTTTACAGGCCCTGGGCACGGTCCTTTGTCAGACGCGTGTCTGGGGAACTGGGATCGTGGTGACTTAGGGGCAGAAATACACAGCTCTGGTCTCCCTCCAGCTCCTGGCGAGAGCTCCTAAAGCCCCAGGCATTCATCTACGCTGTTCCGGGGAAGATGTCCGTCAAGTTCCATTTCTGCCAGCAATGCATTTCGAACACCGTCCGATGGCGTCCCCTCCCCGGCCGCTCAGAGGACTCTGTCCACACGGTTAAGGCAGAGGCTGGAAGGTTCTAGACTCCGCAGGTGCGCGAGGAGCAGCAAACACTGGGGGAGGCCCTGGTTTCCTCTAAGCCCACCGCTGCTCCCGGGACTGTTAGGTTCCAGCAAGTGCCATGCGTGAACCCTGGCAGTGAGGGCTCGCACCGTCTTTAGCTTTTCAATGACTTAACAGGAGAGAAAGCCGAGACCCTTGGGGACTGTAACTTTCCCCACAAACGTATGAAGACGCGGAACCTGAAAACAACAGGCGTCCATTATTCATACGGCCCTACCTTCCAGGAGCTGGGCGGGTCCTGGGGAAGGCTCCTACAATCCCGACCGACCTGGTTAACTAGCAAGTAAAGGTGTAAAGACCCAAACCAAGCACAGTCCTCTCAAAGCCTCATCAGTCCCAGCCCAGACGCAGCCTCGGACCCTGCCTGACACAGAGGCAGCCTGGCCAGTGTGGCCTAGTGGGTAGAGTGTCAGCCTGTGGGCTGACGGGTCGTCCCCGGTTCGATTGCGGTCAAAGGCAGTCACCTTGGCTGCAGGCTTGATCCCCAGCAGGGGCCACGCAGGGGGCAGCGGGTCAATGATGTTCCTCTCTCATCGAGGTTTCTCTCTCCCTCTCCCTTCCTCTCTCTCTAGATCAGCGGTTCTAAACCTGGGTTGCGACCCCTTAGGCGGTCAAACGACCCTTTCACAGTGGTCGCCTAAGACCATCCTGCATATCAGATATTTACATGACGATTCATAACAGTAGCAACATCACAGTTATGAAGTAGTGACGAAAATAATGTTATGGTTGGGTCACAACAGGAGGAGCTGTATTTAAAGGGCCAGAAGGTTGAGAACCGCTTCTCTAGAAGATCAGTAAGAAACAGAGGCAGGCAGTCATAGAAATCGAGCTGCGTTTGTTCCCAGGCGGCAGTCACCTGGCCCCTGCTCCGCCTCAACCAGCTCTGAGGTCTGGCTTCCCCGCGGCCCCTCCCACGTCAGCATTATCAGCCAGGAACACGGAGACCGCCCAGGGCTGATAACACCCCATGCCTTCCTCAAATGTCTCCTCTCACCGCCTATGGGCGAGCGCCCCCAGCACCCGTGGCCCCAGGAGCAGAGGCTAGGGAGACGCCGCACAGCCCCCGGGGCAGGGTGTGAGCCGGACCTGGCCCCCTGCATCTCTGAGACCCGGCCGGTCCTCCCCCCACAGTCCCGCGCCTCCCACACGAGGACATGAGACCCCAAAGCTCTAAAACTCAGAGGGTGACACGCAGCCCCAAACGGGTCCTGTGGCCGGACACTCGTTGGCGGGACAGAATGAAAGGACCGCGCTTGCTGCCCAAGACCAGACAGTGCCGGGCCCAGAGGGGACGTCTCCCATGTGAAGTGAGGCACGGAGGGACTCAAGGGTGGGGAGCCCTAAGATCTCGAGCCGACGCAGTCCGGTCTCTGCTCTCGCCCCGCAGTCAGCAGAGGCGCGGGTTAACGCCGTGGACGTGGCCAGCCTGCTTGTGCTGCGCCCCCAGCCTCACTAGCGTCTTCCTGCCGCCATGCGTTCTACACAGTAACCTGCTCATCGACGTGCGGCAGTTTTACTGGAAACCAAAGCGTCTCGGCGCGGAGAAAGGTGCTTCTCGGGCTGCGTCCTGCGTGCGAGGGGCGCACATTTGGAAACAGGAACAGAGCGAGGCCGGCATCGCCCTGCCAGCCCGGCGGGAGGGTCCATCAAGTGCAGCCCTTCCGGCCACTCGGGGCAGGTGCGCGCCCACTTGGGCGGACAGACACCCTGAATTATTCCAACGCCTGACAGGGAGTGCGGTCCGCGACGTCGGGGGTGCGAGAAACCCAACTCCCGGAGCGGAGGCCGCATTTCAAAGCCCAGCTCCACTCATGAGTGAGGCTGTCAC
>NW_006299834.1:419862-422505 GCF_000327345.1 Myotis davidii
AGTGCAGGGAACCACAGAGAGGGAGCAAGTCCCGAGAGAGGCCACCCGCCCGCCCCCGGCACAGGAGGTGAGGGCACGAGGCCACCCGCCCGCCCCCGGGGAACAGGAAGTGAGGGCACGAGGCCACCCCTCGCTTCCCTTCTCCACGGAGGCCCAGTGTCCAGGAGTGTCACTGGCGCCACACACAGCCCAAGGCCCAGGCCGGCGCCTCCGAGCTTCCCTCGTCCGCGCCCTGCACCTGGGGGCGGGGGACGTGCCACAAACCAGAGAGAGGCTGGGTTTGAAGATTACGACCAGAACAATAATCAAAGGAAACTGGACAAAGCCGCGCCAAGCTCTCCGGCCTGGAAGGCCACTTCCGCTCAGCCAGAGAGGAAACAGGCAGCGACTTCCAGGTCCTCCGCCCCGCCCCCCCCAGGAGCCGCTGCCACGCAGGAGGCGGACAGAGTCACGGACGACCTCCGAGCCCCACAGAGGCCGCCCTGCCCCAAGGAGACGCGTTTGGGTGTTTTCCTCTTTGCTGGCAGGGTCTGCAGAGAACCTCACGGGCCCGATGGGCCCAAACAGCACTTCTACTGGCCTCTCGCCCCAGAGAACATTCTAGAACCCACCATGTGCACGGCTCCTCCACGTCTTACCAGCCACGCTCTCTCCCTTCTCGGGTCAGGAGTCCAGGACCTTCACCGGGACCGTGGCTCACTCCCTAAGGGCCTCCTGCAGGGGGTCGGCTCCCTGCCTGGAGATGCGAAGAGTCGCAGTCCGCCTGCCTGGCGGAGGGACACGCATCACACAGCCTCTCGTCATTCTAGCCAGAGAGAAGGCGCTGTTCCTTTCATTGTTAAAGGGACCTGCTACCTAACGGGACCTGGCGATCCCTTCAAAGTCACCACGGCCCCCACCAATTCTCCGTGCAAACCATCCCAAATGGGTGCTCTGCCTCCCGCCGGGCGCCTCTGCAGGAGCTGGGCGGGTCCTGGGGAAGGCTGCTCCCTCAGCGATAAAACGAGGGGCTCCCTCCGGCCAGGACTGGCTTCCGTGGTGGGCGACAGGGCAGTGTCGGTGGCTGGTGCTCGGGCGACACAGTGTCCACACAGCTGACCGCTCTGCCTTCGGGGCGATCCGAAGGGAACCCCCCCGGGACAAGCAGGGAACGGTTTAGGACAGGGGATTCCTCCCCTGGAAGTAATTTAAAGTCCACGAGGGGCCCTGCACACGTCTGACCTTCAGTTCAAGGTCGCAGCCACCTAGCGAGTTCTTTAGATCAGGTGGCAGAGGCGCAGGCAGCATCTGGCTTGTTTGTTGCTATTTCTGCATCAGCTGCTTAGCGGACGACCCGGGGCGAGGGACAAGACAGGCCACAGACCCGGAGAAAATAAGGCGAGTCTGATGCAGGAGTCGTATCCAAAACACACCCGGAGCCCTTACAGTCCAACAATTGAAAAATGGGCCAGAGAGCTGACACACAGATGGCACCCACCATATGAAAAGGTACCACACAGCGTAAGTCATTAGGGACTGTGACCCTAATTCTGCTCTAAAAACATCTACACTAATAAAAGAGAAAGATGCAAATTGACCGTACCTTCACAACACCCACCAGCCAATCAGGAGTATGCAAATTAACCCAACAAAGATGGCGGGTTAATTTTGCATATATAGGCGCTGAGCAGCCAGGGGTGGGGTGGGGTGGGAAACAGGCGTTCCGCCCTGCCCCAGCCACTCCAGGCCTTTGGACAGCTTGGGAAGGCAGAAAGGCGGATCTGGCCAGAGTGAAGGCGGTGCCGGCAGCCAGGGGAAGGAAGGCCCATTCTTGCACGAATCTTTGTGCATCAGGCCTCTAGTATTTAATAACAACAACAAACAGGCAGCGGGGGACTAGGCACTTCCTTGATGCGTCTCTCCACAGGAAGCCTCCATGTGGGTTCTGGGGGCCTCGGCTCTGGGGGCCTTGGCTCTGGTGGCTCCAGCTCTGGGCAGTCCTGCACCGGTCCCAGGTGGCTGGGCAGAGCAGCGGGGCCTCATGTGGCACATGCGTGGAGTGGACTCTGTCCAGCCCCTCCCCGTCAGGGTTCACTGGCCCAGAGCCAGCCTCACCCCTCAAAGGATGTCACACAGCAGCTGGGGCATCCCTGGGGCACACCTTCACCCGCCTCCTGGCCAGAGGGACCTCTGGGGCCTCCATCCGTGAGGGCAAGAGCACCTCACGAGGGACAAGGGGACCTCGAGTGGGCGCCCCTCCTCCCGCCTCGCTGCTGAGCCCAGTGCAACGGACCGGCTTTTAGCAGGTTGCCCCTGAGAGGCCCTGCTTTCCACGGGGAGCCCTGGCTTCTTTTCTAAGCGCCCCTCGCCCCCATCCTCGGTGCCCACAGTTAGTCTGAGTTCCACTTTCTGAACCGGCCGCCACGTGACATGACACAGCCTGAGTCCCTCCCTAGAGCATGAGCCTGAGTCACACCGTGAATTCATCCAGATGCTTCCTGCCCGGCTCCGCCAGCGCAGAGCAAACCTCCCTGCAGTGATCACCCCTGGAGGCAGGCAGGGGGGTCCCCACACCCCCCCACATGCTTTGTCAAACCCAGAACTCTGTCCACCCAGGTAGGCAAACGCTACAGGCTCCCCGGTCTCTAACTTCTGGGCAATGCT
>NW_006299834.1:422706-424349 GCF_000327345.1 Myotis davidii
CCGCACAAGGCGAGCTGCCGGGCCGGGCCTGCAGGGGCGCTGGCAGCCCGATTCAGAACCGCGTTCCCTAGTCTACACACTGCCTCCGCTCATGCCCCTTCCCCGCTCCCCAAGGGACCAGACAGAAGCCACCGCAACCTTCCAAGCCCAGCCCTCCTCTGACCCCTGCATCGGAGCCCAACTATGGAGTGAGGCCTTAGGTTTCTATGGGGGAACCCCTGCGGGTGCCAGGCACCTCAACCTAAGAGCTGAGGCAAGGGATCCAGCGGACGCGCACGCAAAAGCAACAACTGCTGTGTCCACGTCTCCTCTGCTCCTCACCAGGTGCTTTGCCTATTGGGGTACCTGGTGCATTTAAATGCCTCCTAAATGAGATGAACTTGGGGTACCTGGTGCATTTACATGCCCCCTAAATGAGATGACTTTGGGGTACCTGGTGCATTTAAACGCCGCCCCTAAATGAGATGAACTTGGGGTACCTGGTTCATTTAAATGCCTCCTAAATGAGATGACTTTGGGGTACCTGGTGCATTTACATGCCTCCTAAATGAGATTACTTTGGGGTACCTGGTGCATTTAAATGAAAGCAGACTGGCCCCCAATATTCCGGTTCACACGAGTTCACTGAGGCCGGGACCAGCGGCACTCCCCTTTGGAACTGGGGGCCCGTCCATGGCTTCAGGCAGGTGCTCTTCGCATTCTGAGAACCTAAATGGCACCTATGAAATGTGGAACAGTCCAGGACATTCACTTACTTGCTATTCTGTGAGGATGTCTTTCCTGGTTCCCGGGTGCCCAGGTCTCCCCCAGGCACTCTGACTGGGGGGGTGGGGGGGGGGTCTTCCTTTCTGGAACCTGTTATCATGGTCCCTGAGAGCCAGGGGACAAGGGACAATGACTGCCCGTGGGGACGAGCTCGGAGGGCGGGAATGAGGGAGAGAGCGTGACTGTCTGTTGAGGAGGCATGACTTCCCGGGGATTACTCCGGGCCTCCCCCGGAGAGGCCCTGCCTCTGGGAACTGAATAACCTAACCGGTTACAGCCTCCCTCCTGGAAACGTGCCCCCAATCCCCATGTGGAGGGAGCATGGGGTACACACATCCCCAGAGGGCACCGTGTCACAAGCCCAAGGATACACAGTGGGGCCTCATGTGGGTGCCCTGTCCCTGTGTGTGTCCAGGAGGGACACGTGCCCGGGGCTGTGCCCATGCCAGGTGAGCGCATACTTTCCAGGAGATAAGCCCTCCATGCACTGCCTCCGGGCCCTTCCTTTCCCCACCACCGCCTGAGGCGCCCCTGGGCCCTGCCTTCTCACAGCCGCCCTTCCCCCACTCGCACCTTCAGGCTGGCGCCCCTCCCCGCCCCCCCCCCAAGTCAGTCCCAGGGAAAGAAGCTCCCCCTGAACAAAGGACCTTCAGGACCTTCAGGAGCGCAGCCCTGGGGCAGCTTGAGGTTGCAGCTCGCGCATAGGCGCCAAGGCGACACCTTGTAACCCTAAAGCACGCGGGTGAGGAGGCGGGCAGTTCTCAGAACGATTTCCAGGGGCGCACGGAGTACACACTGGGGGGCCTCCGTGGTCCTTGCTGGCCAGATCCCTCAGCCGCCGGGCGGTCCTGTCCGCTCTGCGCCCCTTCCCTCCGCTG
>NW_006299834.1:425048-427337 GCF_000327345.1 Myotis davidii
GCTGCCCACGAGGCAGCAGCCGTTCCCACGTTGCGTCCCTCTCACCCTCCAAGTGGAGGGCGGCGCTGCTCCTCGGCCGCAGCTGGGACTCCCCAGGCCCACCCTGCGCCCTCTGGTTCTGCGGGCCTGAGCCCTGCGCTCCACGGGCTCTGCGGACGCCCAGTGGGGAGCGGGGCGGCCACTTGCATCAGATAACCCCGCAAACGAGTCATTCCACCGCTGAGCTTCTCCCCAGAACCAGCCTGGGGCTGGAGGGACCCCTGTGAATTGTCCCGTCTTAGGGGGCAGGGGCGGTTTCCTGAGGCGGTGCCGCTGAGCCGCAGGAAAGAGGCTGGCCGCGCCAGGGGGTGTTCAGGCCCAGGGAAGGGCAGGGCTAGGGGTGGGGAGGGACAGGATGGGGACCTGGGGAGAGGAGGGGACGGGGGAAGGGAGGGCAGGCAGCCTGGAAGCGGGAAGGGTTTGAAGACCCGAGGTGACAGGGTCGGATCCAGGACCAGGTTAACTCCCGTGTGCACAGCGGGTGGAGAAGAAAGGCCAGGGGCGGGAAGAAGGCCCCCAGGCCCCTGGGGACTCGGGAGGGAAGTGCGCAGAGGCCCGGAGGCCCTCCCAGGGAGAGCTAAGACCAGTTCTGGCTGGGCCGGGCATGACGGGTGGGGTCAGCCACCCCCAGACAGGGGCTAACAGGTCTACCTCTGAGGGTGGGAGAGGTTTGTCCCTTCGCCAGGCTCAGAGCCTCACACCCACAGCAACTCCTGGCCAGGTGGATGCCAGGCCCTGACCTGGGCGGGGCAGGGTGGGCGGTAGGGGGGTACAAGGACCCCAGGGACAGCCTTGCCCTCCGGGAGCCTGTAACCCAGGAGACAGGCCCCAGCGACACAGATGCCTGAGTCACATAGTCAGGAACCCGGAAGGCGAGGGGAGCGGAGGAGGAGAGGGTGCGGGAGGAGGGGCCCGGGGGCTTGGCAGGGAGGGGGCCTCTGACCTGGGACAGGGCCGCATCACCTCTTCCCACCTTCAGTGAAGCATGGGAAGTCTCCGCAAGCGAAGGGAAGGGAGGAGAGGACGCGCGGGGCCTCGTCCTGGGGGATGTGGAGGGCAGGGCAGCACCGGCAAGATGCCCGGGTGGGCGGGGTGAGGGGCAGAGGTATTGAGGTCAGCGACCTGTGCGGGGACCCTGAGCCACTGCAAGCCCCAGCCGAGGCCTGACACGCCCACAGCTGCAGAGACGACGGAAGCAAACCCACAGAGGCCAGTCCCAATCCCAATCCCAAAGCTGCGCGAACAAACTGACCGGGCCCAAGCCGCCCGGGAGCAGAGGCGGGGCCAGGGCAGGGACAGTGGGTGGCCTTTCAGGGCCACAAGCCACACGCGTGGGCAACAGTGGGATGCGGGGGTTCGGGATGGTGAGGTCAGAGGTCTCTGAGGCGTCCATGACCCGATTTGGGGCGTCATTCAGCAAGCTGGGGAGAACCCAGGCCATTGTGAATTGGGCTTTGGAGGTCCCAGTGGTGCTGGCAGAGTCCGGGCTAGGCAGTGCGCTCTGTGCTGGGGATCCTGTCAGCCACCCTCAGAACCCACCCACAGGACGGGGGGCCCACTCTGGGAGACGCACGAACAAGAGGCTGCGTAGTTTCGGGTGGCCCACGGACGCCCGCCTCCCTCTGCCCTGGGTGCACACAGGCCCCGGTGGGGAGCTGTGACCAGGAGAGGGTGAGCAAGAAGGCAGCCTGGGGAAGCAAGGGGGAATGCGGTCCCAGACCCAGCACCAGGCAGCCGGTGGCATGGGCGCACACGCGGGGAGTGCCCGGGAGACCGTGTCTGAGCATTCCGTCCCCGGTCCGGCTTTCAGTGGACGCACGGGATTTACAACTGTCATTTGCGAACTGCTACTCAAACACTGACGGGTAGACTCTCTTTTTTAAAATGTCATGACGGCCGCCAGCTGGTGTTGCTCAGCGGTTAGAGCAACAGCCCGCGCACTGAAGGGTCACAATTTCGATTCTGGTCAAGGGCATGTACCTGGGTTGCAGGTCAATCCCCAGCCCAGTTGGGGTGTGTGTGAGAGGCCACCAATCAGTTTGTCTGACACTGATGTTCCTCCCTCCTTCCCTCGCTCCCTCCTTTTCACCCCCTCTGAAAAGCAATGGGAAAAATATCCTCGGGTGAGGATTAACCAAAGTTTTTTAAAAAATAAAAATGTTGCCGAAACCGGTTTGGCTCAGTGGATAGAGCGTCGGCCTGCGGACTGAAAGGTCCCAGGTTCGATTCCGGTCAAGGGCATGTACCTGG
>NW_006299834.1:427544-429489 GCF_000327345.1 Myotis davidii
AAAAATGCTGTGGCGCCGTGAAAGGATTTCTCTAGTGGACAGCCACGCGCTGACAGCTGCCCGCCTGCTTCCGGCAGGACCGCCCACGACAAAGGGGACTCAGCTGGAAGGGGAAGCGGCCGCCCCCCACCCCCACCCCGGGGAAGGGGGCTCTGGGATTCTGTAGGCGTCATTTGTATAAAAAGCATAATCATACGTGAGCGCAAGCGTGGTGCTTGTTACTAAGAAATCATAGTGGACAGCCACGCGCTGACAGCTGCCCGCCTGCTTCCGGCAGGACCGCCCACGACAAAGGGGACTCAGCTGGAAGGGGAAGCGGCCGCCCCCCACCCCCACCCCGGGGAAGGGGGCTCTGGGATTCTGTAGGCGTCATTTGTATAAAAAGCATAATCATACGTGAGCGCAAGCGTGGTGCTTGTTACTAAGAAATCATACGTCGGGGGGCGGGCTAGAGGAGGTCAATGGGGAGAAGAGGGGGCAGAGGTAGTACTTTCAACGATAAAGTTTTTTTAAAAGAAACCTTACGGAGCCGCAGCAAAGGCCACATGGTTCCCACCCGCTGAGAGCCGAGGTCTGGGGCTGAAAGCCTGCCTCCGCCGGCGCCATCTCCACACACCTGCGGCCAGAGAAGGGGCGATGTCCAGCTGGGGAGGTGTTTCATTATTGTGTTGGTCGTAGCGGGCTGTCTGGTGCCCTGTGTGCGCGGAGGACAATATGAGTGGACTTGCTGGCCGTGGGTTGGGTTGCCCTTTTTCAGGGCCGGAGGAAGGAGTGACAGATGGCCCAAACCCCCCTCGCTGCCCCGGCTTCCCCTGCTTGCCTCTGGGCTCCCGGGGAGCTCACTGGCTTCTCCCTGGGGGGTCCTTCTCTCTGGTGGGTCCTCATCCGGGAGGACTCGCCAGGCTGCCTCACAGAGCAGTAACCGTACGTGTTTGCCTGGAGTTCGGGAACGTTGGCTTTTACTAAAAGAGAATTTAACAAGAAGCAGAAATAGGATCTCAGTCCCCATCAGCAGGGTCCTCCAGCGCTCGGCATGCTGGGAGAGGAATTATGGAGGTCGGCTGCAGGCAGAGCCGCTCAGAGAGAAAGCCATTCGATTTGCTGTTGAACGGAGGCCACTTCCTTTTAAGCCGCGTTAAGGCTGAGGCACAAGCATTTCGTGAGCGCGTGCGGGGCCCACGCGGTGTGATCTCATCGGCCTCGGTCGCCCAGGGGCCTCCTCCCCAGGAATGGACGGCGCCAGGCCCTAGGGACGGTGGAATTTGCCGGAACACTTCAGCCGCGGCGAACCCGGCAAGCAGCCATCAGAGGAACGAGGGGAGCCCTGGCCCGTGGGCTCAGTTGGGCGAGTGTGGTCCCGTCTCGGTCAGATGTCCAGTTAGCGCACACACCTGGGTCCTGGGCTCGATGCCGAGGAGGGCGGGCAGGAGGCAGCGATCCACATTCCTCTCACTGAGGTTTCTGTCTCTCTCCCTAAATACCACGCAGCAATAGAAGAACAGCAGCGCGGACGTGTCTCAAGACCATGTGAGCGGGAGCGGCCAGATACCAGGGTCCACGCGGAGTGGATTCGCGCCTTCGAAGTTCCAGGACAGGCGGCGCCTTTCCTAGGTCACAAGTGGTCACCCTCCACCCTCGGAGGGGAGGCACCTCTGGAGATGCCAGCAGCCCAGGCGTGGTCTCGGGTGGGCGAGCAGGTGCGCACCCCAAGGAGTCTCCGTCCTTGCCCGGGGCTCCAGCGGGCGCAGTGCAGTTCACTGCCGCCTCCCAAAAGCCTTGGGGGGAGCGTGAATAACGACACCCCCCCCCCACCCACACACACACACAGTGCAACGCGAGGTCTCTTCCTCACCAACCCGTCTGCTCCAATAGCAGGCGCTGGGCAAGCGCTGAGAGAGGCCAGAGCCGCCCGCTTCCCGCAGGGCTCCCCTGGCTTCCCGTTCAC
>NW_006299834.1:429517-437563 GCF_000327345.1 Myotis davidii
TTCCAGGAGTGACAGCCTGGGAAGCGCTTTCTGGTGTTGCTTGTTGCAGGCCTCCCAGCAGCCTGCGGGGCTGCCTGGCGGGCTGCCTGGGTGGTGGAGGCGCTGAGCTGCGGGGCCTGCCCGGCCTCCCTGCGCTCCGGCGGCATCTGCAGACGGCTGCCCCGCGACAGTCAGGCAGCCCTCTGAACGGTGTTATGTCATCAGTTTGCTCAGTGACTGCTCGGGCGAGAGTGAGCTGTGGCTTCCGCGGTGAACGCTGGGAGCAGGAAGAGATGACCACACTTGCCTGGAATTGTAAAACCGTGCGGCTAACACGTCTCCCCTCGCGGGCCAAGCATGCACCGCGGGCTGCCGCGCTCGACGGCCTCTCACTCCAGTGATTTTGGAAACTTCAGCAAATTGTGAGCCGAGGGAAGTTGGATTTGCATTTACTCACAGCTCCTCGGAGTTCTGTTTCCGCATCGTCGGCAAATTAAACTGCAGACGCACTTGGCTCCCCTCCGTGTTTTACAGACGAGGGATGAATGAAAAGTCGGCCCCGGGCGACTGGCTCCTAGTCTGCTGTGGGGACTTGGTGACAGCCCCTAAAAGATGATACGTTCTGAGGGCAATTGCCTTGGAAAATGTCGGTGCATCCAATGCGTGAAAGAACAAAGGCAGGCCTATTAGACATTCACACTTTAGTCTGAATGTCTTTCCCCATTCATTTGCCATACGCGTAGCACCTGCCTGCAAAGATGATGGAAGGCTTTGCTCTCCTCCGCCCACTGGACTTGGGAGCAGTGAGGGAATGAGAGCTGTGCTTGGGGTGGAGGGTGGGGCCCTTTGGGACAGTGAGCTTGTCCCAGCTGCTGCTGGAACAGGAGACATGGCCCCCACAGACCATCATAAGAACACGGCTGGGGCCAGGGGTCTAGGCAGGGGTGTGTAAGGAGCCAGACTGCCCAGCCAGCATGGCTCAGCAGTTGAGGGTCGACCTATGAATCAGGAGGTCACGGCTCGATCCCCAGTCAGGCGGTTGCAGGCTTGACCCCCAGTAGGGGCGTGCAGGAGGCGGCCAATCAATGATTCTCTCCTCATTAACGTTTCTCTCTCTCCCTCTCCCTTCCTCTCTGAAATCAATACAAATATAATTTAGAAACCTGTACGGAGCCAGACGGAGGATTTTTGAGTTTGGGAGCCACCCAGCCTATCGCAGCTCCGCCACGTTGGTGCTGTGGCGGGAAAGCAGCCACAGACGAGCAAACGAGCGTGGAGGCTCCACTAAAGCTGCATCATGCACTCAGGCAGTCGCATCTCCTGTTGCTTTCACACATTATGAAATATTCTTCTTTTGACTGTTTTTCAAAACATGTGAAATATAAACTCATTCCTAGCTCATGGGCCGTGCAAAACCAGACACTGGCCCAGATTGGGGAGCAGACTGTGTCGAAACTGATGTCACTTACTGCTCATTTTTGCCTAAAAACCCTAATAGTGGCCGCGATGATGGCACCACTAAAAACAAACCAATGTTTAAAAGGTAACAGGGCCCGGCCGGCATGGCTCAGGGACTGAGCATCGACCTATGAACCAGGAGGTCACGGTTTGATTCCCGGTCAGGGCACAGGCGCGGGTTGCAGGCTCCATCCCCAGTGGGGGGCGTGCAGGAGGCAGCTGACCAATGATTCTCTCATCATTGATGTTTCTATCTTTCTCTCCCTCTCCCTTCCTCTCTGAAATCAATAAGAATATATTTAAAATAAATAAACAAACATCCAAATGGCCCTTGGCAGAAAAAAAGGCTCCCACCCCTGCTGTAGGGCAAACACCTCATTCAGAACCACCTGGAATACCGCTGAGCAAGTGGGTCCTCGGCCGACCATGGTCCCTGGTGAAAACAGTCACAGAGAAATGAGACCTTCTTCAGGCCCACAGCGCGAAGGCGAGCCTGTGCCCCGGGGCCTCTGCCCCCGCCGGCCGGGGGCTCATAGGGCAGGAGGCTGGGCAGCCACGGCACACTGTGCTCTGAATCAGGAACGTCGTTTTAAGAGGGGCGCTCCACTCAGCGTGGTACGTCACCAGGGATGTAAGATGCCAGGCCTGCGGAGACCTTCAACCCCCGGGGCTGTGCAGTATTTATTACCAAGAACCACGAAAGCGGGGCTGAGGGTTCTGGAAGCCCCGGGGCAGCCGTGGGGGCCCTGGCCCTCGGGGGACAGAGGTGTCAGGCGCCCTAACAGCCAGAAACTGCAACTGAAACGCTGTGCCCTGGGGGCCTTTCCCAGAAGCGCCGCGTGCCTTGCGCCCAGCAGACACTCAGGAAGTATCTGATGAGTCACCAAGTCCTCTGAGCAGGAACCGCCCTAACGTCCATGGGCAGATAAGCGGGTAAGCGAAACGTGCCCACACGGCACATGCACACGGGTCCTGACCGCGCGACCACACGGATGAGCCTCAGGCTGCAATGAGCCAGACGCCAGGGGAACAGGTGCGAGTCCCACCGTGTGGGGTTCCTGCAGGTGAGAGTCCCACCGTGTGAGGTTCCTGCAGGTGCGAGTCCCACTGTGAGGTTCCTGCAGGTGCGAGTCCCACCGTGTGAGGTTCCTGCAGGTGCGAGTCCCACTGTGAGGTTCCTGCAGGTGCGAGTCCCACCGTGTGAGGTTCCTGCAGGTGCGAGTCCCACTGTGAGGTTCCTGCAGGTGCGAGTCCCACCGTGTGAGGTTCCTGCAGGTGCGAGTCCCACTGTGAGGTTCCTGCAGGTGCGAGTCCCACCGTGTGAGGTTCCTGGGGGAGTCCTGTCCGGGAGGCAGAGGGAGGGGCGGGACGGGGAGTCAGTGTCTAAGGGGCAGAGTTTCACCAGGTGAAGAGCCTGGAGGTGAGCGCACTTCGCGCCACTGAGCTGCACGTGAAAACTGTACCGCGTGTATTTTACCACGATTTACTTGTGAAAAGAAAAAATAAACACGGCTTGTGTCTCAGACCATCCTAAACCAGGCCCGAGCTAAGGGCGCTGCCCTGGGAGAGAGGAGACAGAGGCCTTGGTATGCGAAGTGACGATGGAAACAGAGAAAACGTGGCCTCCTGGGGGCAGGAAGGGCCGTCAGGAGCCACTGGGGACAGAGATGAGGGGCCCAGCCGCACAGGGGAGGGTGCAGCCCCTAACTCCGCCCCCGGGAGCCGGTGCAGCCTGCTGAGCCTCCAGCCAAGCTGCCAGCAGGAGCAACTGCCTCGCAGAAGACGGCCCCTCCCTGCCCCTCCTTCCCCGGCCGCCTCCGGCACCCAGCCCTTGGCCCTGTTGGGGTGTCTGTGCTCCCCAGCAGACAGGCACCGCCTTCCCATCCCAGACGGGGCCTCGCAGCACTAAGCCTGTCGGGGCTCCGGTGGGTGGCTGAGGGGCACGTGGTCGGGGCCACGGGCTGGTGGTGGTCACTGCAGGAGATGCCTAGGCCGCGTGGGTGACTGTGACATCGCCCCCACAGACAAGCCTTCGTGACTGATGCCCGCTGCGAGTGGCTCCCTCTGCCCTCCGCCGGGTGACGGTGTGGTGATGCAGGCGTGGGGGAAGGTGTGGCCCCCAGACCGGAGAAGCTTCCGAAACAGCTGGGCTGCCTGGCCCTCCTGCTCCTCGTCACCGCCCGGTGTCAGGGCGTCACCCGCCCAGTCGAGGTGTCACCATGGGCTCTGGGAAAAGACGGGGCCAGCCAGGGAGCCGCTTGTTTCCTCAAACTCGGCAGCTGATGGCACTAAAGAGCCCCCACCTGAACCGGTGCCACCAAGAGAACACAATTGGACCCCGGGCGCCCCGAAGCTTTCTGGACTTCGCAACATATTTTTTTAATTA
Organism: Myotis davidii; assembly: GCF_000327345.1. Taxonomy (NCBI): domain Eukaryota; kingdom Metazoa; phylum Chordata; class Mammalia; order Chiroptera; family Vespertilionidae; genus Myotis; species Myotis davidii. Next base: position 433,341 of record NW_006299834.1, read on the forward strand.
TTCAATTACTTGATTCAAATAGTTACTTTTTAAAAATCATGTGCTGGCCCGGCCGGCGTGGCGCAGTGGAGGAGCGCCGACCTACGAACCAGGAGGTCAGGGTTCGATTCTGGTCGGGGCACAGGCCCCGGTTGCGGGCTTGATCCCCAGTGTGGGGCGTGCAGGAGGCAGCCGATCCATTATTCTCTCTCATCATTGATGCGTCTATCTCTCCCTCCCTCTCCCTTCCTCTCTGAAGTCAATGAAATATATTTTAAAAATAAATAAACAAATAAAATAAAATAAAAATTGTGGGCTGGCCCGTCTCTCTGCCCCTCTTGCTGGGAGCACAGAGCGGGGAGGGTGTGCACAGCCCTGCAGGGTGGAGGCGCCTCAGGCTGTGCAAGAGGGAACAGGGGCCCCAGGAGGGGCTGGCCGTGCCCTCCGCACTGGGAGGGTCTCCCTTTCAATCCAGCTTCTCCAGTAAAAGAACCATTGTCCCCAGAGGCTCACAGGGACAAGGGTCTCTCCAGCCCGGCCCTCCCTCCACCCCCTCCTGATGCCTTTCCTGAAAGAGCGTTCTGTTCTCTGCCCGCCCCTACGCACCCTGTCCCAGCTGCCCCGGGTCCCTGCGGCCTCTCACCCTGCCGTCCCCACCAGCCCTGCAGCCATGGCCGTCCTTCCTGCCTCGTGTTGCTTGGTGGCCACCTGTTACGGCTGGAGTGGTTTCCACCGAAAAAACCCGGCCCCTGGGGAGGCGACCTGACTTGTAAACAGGATCTTTGCGGATGAAACTGGTTAAGGTGAGTCAGCAGACCGGCCTCGTTGAAGCAGGAATTTGGGGGGTAAAATAGGCAGGTTGAGGACATTTTAGAAATTAAGGGGACCGACAGCAGCAGGTGTATCTCCCTAGACGAGGGGAGCTGAGGAGCTGCCATGGGCACATGCCCTAGAACGAGGGGCTGGGAGCAGCCGGTCTAAGTCACTAAGTGGAAGGAAGCCGTCATTCAGAGGAGGGAGAAGCCCAAAGGGATCGAAAACAATAAGGGAGGAGGGGAGAGCCTCACGGGTCCCAGGTGAGGTTTGACCTTTGACCCAGGAGTTACTATAGTAACCAGTCCAAGGGCATAGTGACCTATCAGAGGGGATGTCAAGGCACAAAGGTCTGCCGCCTTCATAAGCCGAAGGGAAAAGGAACTCAGGGGCACCCTATGCGCATGCCGGCAGGTGTGTGGGTTTAAACCCTGAGCTGGTGTGGCTGACCCGCCGCATCTGGGCTCCAGGACCAGCCTCGGGGCTCAGCAGCCACGCCCACAGCACAAGCCACGCCCACAGCACCAACCCCGCCTGTTCTGTCCGGCCCGGAGCTAAGGTGGCTTCTCTATTTTTAAAAGGTTAAAAAATATCACCACCATCTTCCAGTAATCCGCCAAAATGTCTAGCACAGAGGGCGAGAGAGGCACCGCTCCGTGTCCCCGAGGCCTTTTAGGAAACACGGACTGTTCCTCTGCCCACGAACATGCGAAGCTACAAGGAAGGCGATACGGCGGACATCGAGGGAATGGGCCCCACCGACCTGCCCACAGCAACGCTGGACGAGGCTGCGTGCCACCCAGCGCGCCACGGCATCGCGAACGCGCAGGTGAGGGCAAGGTTCTGGCCGTGGGAGTCAGTGCCCGTGTTGAGCCTGTTAAGCCCTCAAGAGCCGAGAGCGCTTCCTGAAACGTGTGAAGGGAAATGAGCAGAAAGGAAGCAGGCCGCAGAGGACGGTGCTGGGTTCCCCGGACCCTCCCCACGGCCCCAGGGCGGGGCGAGTGTAGCGGAGACCTCTGTGCTGGTGAAAAGGTTTCTCCTAATCGAGTAGAAGTGTGGCGTCCCTTCCCCCAAAAAATAATTAAAGAGAACTTTGTGTCCTAAAGGAATAGATATAATCAGCAAAAGAATGACGCTTCCTGGCAACTTCCTGCTTAAAAAACAAAAACAAATTCCTGGCCACTGTTGCAGGATTTAACACAAGAATAGTCGTTTTCCAGTGCCCTCGGCGCCCCCCTCTGTCTCCTGCTCCAGGCTTCTCCCAGCCTCCGGCCCCCTCCTGCGTCTTATCCAGTCTCCACCTGCGGAACATCCTCCCGGACCAGCCGACACCGGTTTTCCTATCTTAACTCCTCACTGCCCAACAACCCTGAGCTCCCGGATCCGTCAGCATCACCCCAGCAGGTGGAGGCTGCGGTCACCGTGGGCCCGGCCTCTGCAGCCTCCACACCCACCTCTCTCTGGGCTTCTGTTCCCACGGGGACGGTGTGGCTCTCGGGGGCGCAGCCACTTCTTCCTCCAGTTGGCGGAGAAGATGGGCGAGGGCGCTGATCATCTTAGAGCCGCAAAACCGCGTTCTCTTCCAGGACGTGCAGGAGCCTCCCCAGGTGAGCACCACGGAGGCTGCCCGGCCGCAGAGAGGAGCCTGAGCCACGGTTCTACCTGCAGGCCCTCAGCTCTGCAACTTCCTGCCTAACCGCTTCCTGGGTGAGGAGGTGAAGCTCATCAGGGAAGATGGGCGCCACCTGCCTCCTCTCCGCGGGCTGTGGGCCAGGCTGGCCGGGCGAGTCGCTCTTCCAAAGGCTCCCCCTCCAGGACCGCCAGGAGCCTGAGGGCCCCTCTGCGTGCCCTGGGCTCTGGCTTTCGCCTGAGCCTCTCGCGTGTGCATAACCCACAGACACAGACGGTGGGTATGAAGGTTTGGGGGGGGGGGCAAGGGGAGAAAAGGCACATATGTAATACTTTTAACAATAAAGACTTATTTAAAAAAGAACAGTCATTTTCCTTGAGGAAAAAGGAACATTGTTAAAGGCGGTCTTGCTTGAATCGGCTACCGACTGCTTGCAAGTCACCCAGGACGTAGGGGCTGCGTGTGGCAGAGGCGCGTCCACAGCAGCCCCGCAGGGCGCCTGGGCCGCGGGTTTCCATCCGGGGCTGGAGCTTAACCTGGCCCCACGCCGAACCTGGGACCTTCTGACCCAGAAGCCTCTGCCTGTGTGTCTGCCGGGACCTTATTCATTTCAGAAACACGTTTTCCATGTCCCCACGAGGCAGCCCGGTGGGAGCTGTCAGGTCGGGGGGCAAAGGTGAGACAGAGCCCTTTGGTTCCCGAATGTCCCAGCCCCCTGCTCCCTGCTGGCAGCTCACGGCCCCGCCTGTTCCCTTACCTTCTGCCACGTCCCACGCGTGAGGAGGGTCAGACGTGCGGGCAACACGAACCTGACTCCACAGACCTCCTGTGTCCACGGGAGGAGCCCCGGACAAACCCAGCGGAGGGGCCTCCCACAGAATCCCTGCCCGTCCTCACACGGTCAAGGTCACCCACACAGGGCCGTCTGAGAAACCGGCACAGCAGGAGCGCTAAGGAGACACTGGTGTCTGTGGGGTCCTCCTGGGCAGGAAAGGGCAGCGGTAAAACCTAAGGAAATCTGCGTACAGTGGAGACTTCAGTCAGTAACAGCGTGTCCACTTGGCTCAGTAATCGTCACAAATGCAGCCGGGCTCACAGGTGTTCTAACAGGGCGAGCGGGGCGGTGTGCGCCGACTCCCTCCGCACACGGCCTACATTCTGTGAATCTAAAACCATGGGATGGAAAGTTTGTTTTTTTTTTAAATAATATCATCCTTGATTTGTAAAGAACTGTTGTATTTTTTCCACCTTTATTGCAAAATAAAGATTTTCAGGCTGCTCAAAGCGCATGAGGAAGTCAGTCATACATCAGCGAGACCCTTAGCACATCAGTCAATACATTCAGAATCCTTTGTCCATTTTCCAAAATGTATTTCCCGTTTCCCCCTCTGCCTGCTCTGTCCCCGTCAGCCGGGTGGGGAAGCGCCATCAGGGGCACAGAGGGCAGCCCAGAGGCGGGGCCAGGTGCGTGCTCACCGCTCACCCCAGGCCTGCACCTGCCCCCTTGTAGCCCCGGGACAGCCGTGCACCAGACTCCTGTCCGTTCCTGGGCCTCTGGGATTGTGTTTTCATTACCAGAGCCCAGAAAAGGTGGGGCTGACTGGCTATTTTCTCTGACAAGGGAATGAAATGCAGGACAAGCCTTTCTTCGCCACTAGTCTCAGATGGGGTTCTGAAAGGAGTGTGTGAGGAGGGTTTCAGAGAAACAGGACAACAGGAGAGAGAGGTAAACGCCTCCTACAGGGGCAGAGGCAGAGGCAGGGGCAGGGGCAGAGGCAGAGGCAGGGGCAGAGGCAGAGGC
>NW_006299834.1:437670-463477 GCF_000327345.1 Myotis davidii
GTACAGTGTGGGTGGGCCTCGTCCAGCCCACCGAGGGCCTAAAGAGAGCCAAGGGCAGAGGACAGAGGGACCCCCACATCTTCCTGCCTCCCTGCTGGAGCGGGGACACCTCACCTCGGCTCCCCTGCCCCCAGCTTGGACTTACGCCAGCTCCTGTTTCTGAGGCCTTTGGACTCAGAATGAATTCCACCAACGGTGCTGCCTCCACAACCAATTCCCTGCACTCTCCTTTCACAGGCACATGCTTCCTGTTGGTTCCGTTTCCCCGGACAACCCTGCCCTCCAGGTCCTCCCCCAGAGGCCTTTGCACCTGCTGGTCCCTCTTCCACGAATGCTGTTCCCTGCACCTGCTCACCGCTGGCTTCCTCCTACTTAACCCTCAGCTCTCAGCCTGTGAGTCCCTTCTGAGAGAAGCCTTGTCTGACACCCAGCTGGGTCTCCAAGGCCCTGGAGCTCCGACAGAATGGGGTGCCCTGCAGCTGGCAGCGGTGTCCTGGGGAATGGCCGCCAGGACGGAGGCACCCAGGGTGGGACGGGGATACAGTGAGGAGTGAGCAGACTCGTGCTGAGGGCCTGTGGGGGGAACAGGAGGCCGTCCACTCTGGAATCACGCAGGCACGGCGAGAGCACCAGCCCAGCGCCTCGCATGTGCGTGTTGAGCGTGTGAACGAGGTGAGAGTCCTGAGCGCGTGCCCCTCCTCCTCTGGGAGCCCCCTGTACCCGGGCCTGGAGGAGGCTGTGTTCAGAGACGGGCTGAGGCTGGGGCGGGCAGTGTGGGGGTCCAGGCGGCGTCCCGTGGAGGTGCCCCGTGCTTTCTCTGGATTGAGGTGGGGTGAATGCTATCTGACCGGGAGGACAGATGTCAGTTCCCATCCCTCCGTCCAATGTCAAGGCTGTACCGTCTGTCATGTTCTCATTTTTCTAGCGGGAGCTCTGCCCACGGGCATTTTGGGGAAATGACACTGGGATGAGCAGCGATCTCTGGGGCCGATGCTCTGACCGTGGAGCCTGGTCCGGCCTCAGTGCGGGGTCTCCTTTTGTCTCAGTGGCAGTGCCTCAGTGGGAAGTCGGGGCATTTCCCTGACCACACACATCTCGGGGTGAATGCGGGAAAGGCTCGATCAACAGCTCACCCTGGTTGCTTGAAAAGCGGGGAGGGGGACACGGGGCAGGGGGGAGGCTGTGATTTCCACATTGGTCCAAATTCATTGAATATGCTTTCTTGTCAAAAAAAGACCATGCTGAATCCCCTCTGCACAAAAGTGCTTTGTTCTTAAAAGTCATCCAAGGATTTGGGAAAGGAGCCCCGTAATTCACTCCTCAGGGAACGCCATGAAGTCACAGCTGGGAGTGGGGACAAGACATCCCTCCGGCAAAGCATGGGTCGCTCTCGGAACTGAGACGGCTGGCTGACCCAGCACAGGGGTGAGCAGCCGCCCACAGTTCCCCCTCACACTCGGTGTGCATGGCAGCAGGCTGGCGTTTCAGCCCACGTCCCCATCTTCGCTGTCGGGAAGGCTCAGGTTTCCTCTGTAACGCCTCCAGGACGGCATTTACCATCTAAGGCCCGGACCACCCCAGGCCAAGACTGCACCTGCCTCCCCAGCCTACCCGGCCCTGTTCCTCCACCTTCTGAGTTATCCTCCCGAAATGTGTCTCCTCCGGGACACACTCAGGTGCTGCTTTTAATCGGCCCCGGGCAGGACCACAGAGACAGCGAAGTCCCAGAGACGGACCCTGAGCCCTGACCCCGGCTGAGGAACACCAGCCCCTGGTCGTGGGTAGAAATGAAGACTCGGTCTTCGGATCCAGCTGTTTAAGGGAAGCTAGAAATTTGAAGACAGTCTCCTGATTTTAAACATTGCTTATTTTATTTAAACTCTATTCTCTAGTTTCTGTAGGGAGTGGCTATAGGGTCAAGCCTTGGACTGACCCAGCTTGGAGGCTGAGCCCTCCGAGCACAATTAAGCTTGACCTTACCGTCCTCCCTTGTTCCTAGAAGCTAATGGGCTGTGGGAGGTACAGGAAGTGCTGTCAAACAAGGCTTGAGGAACAAAATAGACTGAAATTCCCAAGAACATGATAAACATGTTGACCACTCCCCTTGCTTTGTGTGATTTCACTAGAAAATAAAGCTTCGGCTTACGGGCTGGGTCACTGCTTCCTCATCCAGGCACAGTGATCCACCAGGCCCCAACTGTATTCTCTCGTCTGGCTTCTTTAATCCTTCACCACCCCCACTCAGGGTCACCCCTGGCTGTGCTGGACGCAGTTCAAGTTTCTGCTAAGGAACCCCTTTTCTCTCCTCCTTGGTGCCACTTTAAACATACGGTGCACGTGAGCACAGCTCATTTTCCTAAAGATGAGCTCATCTGGTCTTTAAAAAAAAAAGGCAGCAAATTAAGAACAACTCTCCACCTGGGTTGCTGCAAGGCGTGGAGGGTGTCAGGTAGCCCGTCCTCCTCGTGGCCTCGACTGTCCTTTGTTCTGTGGCTGCAGACGCAGCCGGGCACACCGGGCAGAGGCATCGCCGGTGAGCACACTGCCCATGGAGCCACGCGTGAGGCCACGCAGAGCGAGGAGAGACCACATGTCTGCAGGACGGAGGACACGAGGCGTTAGGCGGGCTTCTCTCCCATGAGCACCGTGCGGATCAGGTTCCCCTTAATGAGCTCCTGTTCACACGGAAGGCGTCACCCAGCACGGGACCGTGGGCATCCCCTGTGGAGACAGGCTGGCTCGTGGCCCCTTCCTGCAGAGTGGAGCAAAAGGTTAATTACGCAAACGTCCAACTGCTCCAGCCCGAGTGCTCCGGTATTCAGAGACAATGGAGTAAAACTGATGCAGACTCGCCGAGGCCGGTGGCACTTTGTGGGGGACTTGCTTCGCGTCTTCCTGTCACATCTTGGTGCCCCAGCAGCAGCGAGGCCTCCCGCGTGGCGCTCGCCGGCTCCTGCCTTCCCCGGAGAGCCCGTGTGAAGCGCTTTGTCTGCCACTCCCGCTCACTCCCGCCCCCGAGCACCACGGGGCTCCGATTCCCACTCCACCTGCAGGCGACACGCCCTCCCCGGGGAGACAGCGGCCCAGGCGGCTGTGGTGAGGGCCCAGCAGCGACCCAGGCGCCGGCCTCGCTCGATTAAACACGCAGCTTTTCACAGGCTCCTCTGGAAGAACAGTTCCCCGTTGAAAGGGCAGACAGACCTCACAGGTCAGCTTCTGGGACTAGATCTTGGCTGTGTGGCTCTAATTTACAGTCTGGCCATGCCAGGGCTCGAACGGGTTTCTCCCCAAACAAGGAAACTATTGGGGGGGGGGAGGGAATCTAGTTTCCCATGTTCCCAATTATAAGAAAGGGAAGCTGTTTCTTCCTACAGATTCTCGGGGTCTGCGAGCTTGAGCCCCACGACCTGCCCTGAGCCCCAAGCTCACTTGGCAAAGACACGAAAAAGATCCGGGGAGGACAACGTGAAAGGAAGGGACACAGCCCCGGCTTGGAGAGGGAGGAAACCCTGCAGGGACACGTCCTAGCCAAGGCTGGGGGTCACCTCTCCCCTGGACATCTTCACGCGGTAACATTTTTTCCTAAGAATTCAAAGGAAGTTTAACTTAAAAAAAAAGTTTCCCACATGTGACTAATACATATATCCCAAATATATCCTTTGAGACACAGGTGAGTTAGGGAGAATAGTAATCGCCTCCCCCACCCCCCCACCCCCATGAAACTGTCCACGCCCCCATTTCGGGATTGTGTGACGATGTCACAGAACACGGCGAGGGGTGTGTGCTGCAGGCAGAACTGAGGGGCCACAGAACAGAGGGCCTCAGAATGAGGAGGGAGGCCTGAATGATCGGGCAGCCCGACAGTCACCAGGAGCCATCAAAGGGCAGAGGCAGAGCCTGAGGGAGAGAGGAAGGCGCCACGTGCTGGCTTTGAAAACACAGACAGGCCGTCAGCCCAGGCAGGTGGGGCCTCTGGGAACTGGACGAGGCCAGGAAAGGTCTCCCCAGAAGGAACCAGCGGCCACTCTTGCTCCAGCCCGGAGACCCACCCTGGACTCCGGCCGCAGACGGCACAGGGCCCGCTGTGTGCTCGAGACACCGGGTTAGCGGCGGTTTGCTGGAGCGGCCGCAGGAACCCGGGCACTAACCAGTCTGACTGACGCAGCTACTGCTCTCCAGGGGACACGGAGAGCTTCAGTGACCCCGTTACACTTCCTCCTTTCCGGCCACTCACATGCAGTGACTCAACAGGCGGAAGGAGCTGGCACATGGGGACCCATCACAGAAGCCTCGCGTCCGGGGAGGAGAGGACTGGGGACTGTGACGGGGCATCTCCTGCCCCGGCCCCTGGTCCCAGGAGGAGCCCGCGTGCGATGCTGGCCCAGAAAAGCAAACTGTGGCCACAGGGCGTCTGAGTGTTTGTCTCGAACATTTATTGACAGGGATCCCCACGAGGGCTGCGGCCAGAGGATCGCTCCAACGTGTTTCCGGGGAGGGGCTGGAGGACGCTCGCGGCTACAGGAACCTGATCCCAGCTCCAAACTGGACGCCATCACAGATCCTAGGAAAAGGGCAGGAAATCAGTGCTGTGGCGGCTCTGCTCGCCCCGCGGCTCAGAGGCGCTCGCCCTTCGGCTGAGATGGCGCTTTCTCGCCTCTGCCTGGCACTCCCGGGCGCAGCTCCCCAGGCGGCCGCCTCACTCATCACCGTCTCCGGAGACCGCTCAGCCACACCGTGACAACGCTGCTAGAGCTCAGAGACAAGGGGCCGCAATCACCTCCAGCGTTAAATCTAGCGAACGTTTCCGAACCGTTTCCATTTGTGTGAAGGCCCGAAATCCAATTAGAGATGCCAGCATGAACTCGGGGGAAATCTGGGATTTGCACACATCCATTCCCAGCTTGCTGCTGCTGTTTCAGAAGAGCCGATTACACTCTGACAACTTCACTCAAACGCCCCCAAGTTCCAATCTGGATGGCATATGAGTGACGGCGCGGCCCTCGAGGCACCGCCCCCCGCACCCGCTCGCGTTCTGGTCCTTAAACCCACGCACACAGCAGGCTTCCTCCTTCCCGAAAAGCCACACTGGAATCCACCTCTAAGCACTTTCCCGATTTCACCTGGAGGGAGGGCAGCCCGGCCATTCTCTGTGAAGACACGTGAGGAAGGGTCCACTCCATGGGCTCCCACAGCCACGGGGCTGCTCCTTGGGGCACAGTGACCTCCAGTGGCCTCAACAACAATGCAGCCTCCGTGACCACAGCCCGGGGGGCGGGGGCTGCACCCCACTGTCTGAAGGACAGGACGCCCAGGGCAAGTCCCACGGCCAGGGAGTGCCAGGGCAGGGCTGGCGGCCCGTCCAGGAGGTTGAGCCTCAGGCTGGTGAGCGACGATAAAGCTACAGCTAAACCCACGTGCACTTGGGTTTTCTTTGCAACAGAACATTCGTAAAGGATTTCCCTGTGTTGTTTGGACTAACAGTGAACACAGTTAATACACACCAGTTGCTAGACATGGGAACAGCCTGTGTGTTTTCTGAGGCAGGGATCGGTGCAGAACTAGTTGGGACAAAAACCCCAGCAAGGTCAGCAAGGAGAGGTGACTTGTCTCTCCGCAGCTCCGAGCCCAGCAGAGCAGACCCACGTGGACGGAGCGGCTGCGCTCTCTCTCGCACTCGGCTCTCGGAGGAGCAAAGGTGGTGGTGGGGCCTCCAGCCTCCGGAACAGGGAGAGAGAAACGTGCTGCTTACGCCCTGGGTCTGTGTGTTCTCTTACAGCAGCCGAGCTGCTGACACGTACACAACGACAGGGATTTCTTAAAGCTTCATCAGGCACCAAGTAACAGAGAAGGAACGCGTTCCTGTAACTGTGAATGCCCCTATGCCATCGTCACCCGTGTGGTGGCGGGCACCTTGCTCAGTGAGATGACTGTGGGGAAAGGAAAGGTGGCGGGTTCCCCAAGGACCGGGAGCGAAGCTCTGCCCTCCAGCCCGAGTCCCGGCCGGCGGTCACCGCAAGCGGATCTGTCACGCCTTGCCAGCCCCCGTGGCCTTGCCCGCTGTGGCCGACACGAGGAGCTCCACCACGCGGCAGCAGCAAGTGCAAGTGTGTGAGGTGGGGACACGTCACATATTTCCCTCCCAACAAGACAGAAAAAAAACAATGGAGAAAACACGTATACTTTCAATCTCTCGCTACCTCTTCAACTTCTCCTAAATCTTGAATCTCAAAGGCCAATGAGACGACTCACACGCCCAAGACAGAGGAGGGGCAGTGACTGAGAACTCGTGGCACCTACCTGTCCCCCGCCTGCACGCCCATGGGCACGCAGTAGTTGAGCTCCAGCCGGGCGATGTTGCCCAGCCGCAGCACGATGCCCGCGCCGTAGGACCAGCGGATGCACTCGGCCAGCTTGCGAAGGTGAGCGTTGGGGCCCTCCCCTGAAAGGAGAAGGAGGGGTGACCACGGTGCGGCCCTGCCTTTCACACCATCCCGGGCCAGCCTCGCTCGCTCCCTCTGTGCCCTCTGGCCATGTTCAAAGCCAGGCCTGGATAGTCAGGAGACGCAGACAGGACCCGGATGGAGAGGGCGTGGGATCACACCTCTCTCCCTGTCCCAGAGCCACGCTTCTCCATCCTCCGGGCCCAGCACATTCTGTCCCTTTGCTGAATGGCACGCCCCCTCAGACACCAGGCTGAGGACCTGTGCTGCGTGCAGCGCTGGACACCTCTGATGTCCCCCTGGCTGGATACGCCCCCGGGGTCCCCTCGCCCTGAGTGCCATGAGAACGGGACCCAGTCATGGACTCACTGACCGGCAGGGGGAAGGGGCGTCAGGCATGTCTGCTGGGCAAATGCATAGATGTGTCTTTGCAAGACAGCATTCGAGGGGGGTTTTCCATGTGCGACCCACTCACTCAACCAGAAACGTTACTCTGCACAGTGTCAGGTGTCAGATGAATTTTTTAAGGAAGGCACGGCCCTAAAATTTAAAGACTGTGTGATCTAGACAGACAGACACCTCGCTGGCACTGTGCGTGCAAACATCAGTCCACCCCACAGCAGTGCCTGAGCCCCGTTTACCGTAGTTGAGGTTGCAGAGGTTGCCCGCGTTGAGGAAGAAGTGTGTTCTGAAGAGCTCGCCGAAGCCGCCCTGGCCGGGCCGGAAAGGTAAGGGGGTGTACAGGTGCAGGCCGCCGGCCCAGTACGCCTCTCCGCCCAGGTAGTCTCCTGCAAGGCAGGGAGCAGAGACAAGGCCACACAGGGTAAGAGGCCCGGGCCACTTTCCCGTGAGCAGCGGTGTGCTGCGTGCACGCGCACAGCCTCAGGCCTGGCTGCTCCCGACCCGAGGCTGCCGGCCTCCCTGTGGATACGCTTTGTCCCGCTGACCTGCGCTCTGCCTTGGCGGGGAAATGCCAACGCCGCTTAGGAGCAGTGAAGTCAGACACAGCATCCCTGTGCAGTGCCCGAAATAAAACAGGCGCACCGGGCCGCAAGCACCTCCAGCATCAAACAAAGCGAGGCCTCCTGGGACTCATTGTCCCCTCAGCGCCATCGCCACCACCCGACAGGCGGCATTCTGCAGAAACTCCACAATGACGACAGATGAACGTGTCTCCGCGCCCTCCGGACACGCGGCCCGCGCTGCGAACCCACAGGAAGGGCCTCTGCCACTCACGGCGGGGGCCGCACCCAGCACCACGCGAGACGGGCTCCTTGGTGAGGGCTCACGACCCCGGGTTCTGACAACCGCTACCTGCTCCACTTCAACTACAAACAGCCATAGCATGAACGTGACAAGAAAACACAACCCTGAAATGTTGACATGTTGTTGGAAAAGACCTTTGTAGATGGTCTGAGGACCTTTGATACAAAACGACAAACCTGTCATAAGAAGGAGAGACGCTGTCTCCGAGACTGGCCCGGAATGAGCTGCTGGACGACGAGGAGACTCGCCTCCAGCGTCCCTTCCTCACTGAGGCTCTAGGGAACAGGCAGGACAGAGAGCACGAGCCCCGTGCTGGCTCCCTGCTTCCCAGCCACGGCCTCTCCATCTAATCGTAACGCGAGAGGCGGGTGGGAAGCTGCTACCGCAGGGGTGGGAAGGGGAAACTTCCACTTCTGTTCAGAGACAACCCTACACCCGGCCTTTCCCGCAGTGGGCGGTAAGCAACCACAAATAAGAAAGTAAAATGTGAGCCATTTCCAATCACAGAGGGAGCTTCCAGTGCCGCCTGCTTCCTTAGCTCATGTGCTGCAATGAGCTTTCCCGACACCCCCTGCTCCGTGACCAGGTGAGGCTGGTCTGCGTAGTCACCTGTGGCACCGCACACTCATCTACTCCGCACCCACGGCATGCTGGTGTCTAATTTCTTGGTAGTGCACAGGAACCTGTGATGCGTTTCCTTGCTCACACATGTACACGTAGACAAGTACATACATCCTGAGCGTACAGCCCAGTTTCCACACACAGACACACCACGAAAGGAGCACCTGGACGGAGCAACAGGCGTGGGCAGCCCCTCGCGGGCCCTGTTCTCAGTCCCACCCGCCAGGCCCGCTAAGTGAGCGCCGCCCTGGCCTCGCTGCGCAGGTCGGGCAGCCTGACGCCCCCTCACACACCGGCCACCACGCACGACCTCTGGGCCAGGGTCCTCGTGGGGCCGCTCGTGCTGCCCTCACGGCTGAGAAACAGGCCACGTGTGGCGACCCACTCTTCACCGTCTTGTTCTATTGACGGCACCTGGGTTCCCAGTTTCCAGTTGGGGGGGTGGGGGTGTTATTAAAAGTCCCTGCACATATAGACTTTAGGGCAGTGGTTCTCAACCTGTGGGTCGCGAACCCTTTGGCAGTCGAACGAACCTTTCACAGGGGTCGCCTAAGACCCTCAGTAATTGAGGCACTGTATTTAAAGGGCCAGAAGGTTGAGAACCACTGCGTTAGGCTCTTGATACATACTGTCAAACTGCTTTCATGAAAAGTTAGGACAGTTTACGTTCTTGACCACAGAATTCACCAATGGGCCACCTGACAGCTAACTGAGTGGAATCTCACTGTGGATAATTTCCAGGCCAGTGTGCAATGCCTACACTCTCGTGGAAGCACTCACAGTGCTTACTTATAATGAAAAGTAAAATAAAGCTATCCGTACACTATGTTACTTTTCTAAGAAAATAAGTCGCCGAGAAAGCACTCCAAAAATAAGTGAAAAGGGACCATCTGTATTTTGTACAGAAGTCTGTGCATGGGCCCTCATTATTTATAAAATATAAAATCGAAGCAACGAAGATATTAAAACACAGAAAAATCGGGGCAGAGTATTTTAAAGTGGAATAAATGTGCCCACTGAGTGACGTTTTCAAAGTTTATCATGACGCATGGAGGGACCTGACACAATGTCAAGTGCCAGAGGCTCAGGCACCAGAACTCTCTCACGTCTCAGAGCAACTCGCAGGCAACACGCCTCCACACACAGTCCTGCCACCAGCAGCTCCACTTCCACGTTCGATGATGACGTGAGTCACAGAGGAGCACGGAGACTGTCCCGTGCTCACTGCGTCACCGCTTCACAATCACAGGAAAAAGAACCATTTCCACGTCTAACACTTGGCCCTGTTTAGAAGATGTTGGTGTGGCCAGCAGATGAAGTGTGCGGCCACGACAATGACACTAACAACTATGGAGGCGCCAGGCACTCGGAGCACGGGGTCACTTCCTAAAACATGAGACTGTGTCACCACCACGCCGTGCCCCCGAGTCTCACGCAAATGCTACTGAAGTGTAAGCTCTTATCTCTGTCCACGTGGTGGGACTGCAACGTGGTGCGGCCCCTGCGAAGACAGTCGCCGACTCTGCCCTGTGACTCAGCAATTGTGCTCCTGGGCACTGACCCAAACAAACTGGAACCTACGTCCAAACGGAAACCTGCACGTGGAATTTCATCAGCTTTGCTCCTAACTGCCCCAAACCGGGTGCCCTGGCGCCAGGCAAGATGTCCTCCAACAGGGGAGTGGATAGCAAACTGGCGTCCTGGAACGTTATTTGTAAAATTATTTATGGAACCTTATTTGGTGATGGAAACATCTGAGCAATCCAGCTATAAACAGACTCGGAGGAACAGTAAATGCCACTCGGTCAGAGGCAGCCTTCAAAGGCTTCGCACTGTATGATTCCAACCACGTGACTATGGAAAAGGCAAAACGACGGAGACAGTACCAAGTTCAGCGGCTGCCGGGGCTGGGCAGGTGGAGGGATGGGCAGGGAGCGCGGTGGGCGTGTGGCGGGGAGGCTGCTATCGGGCCCTGTGCTTCTGACGAAGGCAGGGCGTGAACCTAACGTGCGCCACGGGATGTAGCGGGTACTAACGTGCCGCACCGGCTCAGCAATGACAGCAACAGTGAAACAGCAGCGCACGTTAGCAACCGAGGAGCACGGCAGGCCACAGGGAACCCTGTACTTTCTGCTCAGTTTTTCTTTAAACCTGAAACTGCTCTCAACAATAATGTCCATTGATTTTAAAAACTACAGTATGTCACCTGGCCGGTGTAGCTCAGTGGTTGAGCGTCGACCTATGAACCAGGAGGTCATGGTTCGATTCCCCGTCAGGATACATGCCTGGGTTTCAGGCTCGATTCCCCAGTAGGAGGCATGCAGGAGGCAGCCAATCAGTGATTCTCTCTCATCACTGATGTTTCTCTCCATTTCCCTTCCTCTCTCTAAAATCAATAAAAACATTTTTTTAAAAATTATAGTATGTCAGTAAGATAAAATAGAGTCATTTAAAATGATAAAGTATTATTCTTATAAAAATCTTCATTATTGTTATTGGTGGGAGAAACAATGTTATCTGCCACCAATAACAATCACACACGTCGCTCACTGCCCTGTATTTTTTGCTTGGATATATTTCCTACAATTCCCTTAACAAGTATCTTCCCAGGCCTGCTGGGTGGCAGGCGCCGTGTTGGTGGTGACACCTACTATTGTGGTGGTTTAAACAAACACATCCTTTCAAAGCTGAGGGTGGGGCTTGGGGAAGACAGACCTTCACTCTGCGGCCCGACGCTGTGCATGCTGAAGCCGCGCACGCTCGTGGGTCCCCCGAGGTAAAATCTGGAAGGGAAGGCAGCCGTCAGAGGAAGCCGGCGGGAACGTCGCACAGGACCGTGCAGAAGGCGCACAGTGAGCTGGCGCGGGCGCGGGGAGAACACTCCCGCCCGAGCAGGTGCGCAGCGACGGTGGATTTCATCACCATCTAATCCCATCCCTTTCATACTTCCAGGTCTTCTTCACATGGCTGTGCGGGCATGTAATAGCCCCCTGCTGGCAGTTCCAGAACTTTCGCTATCCTCAACAAGGCTACCATGGGCACCCTTGCACATGAATCTCCCAACACTTCTGAATGTATTTCTGTGCATTACATTCTGTGCCACGTGGAGGTGAAATGTTAGGTCCCAGAGTCCAGAAACTAAATGCCTTTATGCTTCCGAACAGCCAGCCAAAAGGCAGGTTAAGCTCCTGCAAGGCTGGAGGAGCTTCTGGCCCGGGAGAACAGGCGGCGCCTTTCCCAGCAGCCAGGACAACGGCGCCCCCTGCCGGCCGGAGCGCAGCCTCGGCACCGGCTTCTGAAAGGCCGGCTCTGCCTCACCAGCCGGAAAAACGTTCCTAGGCCCTGGAGACGAGTTTCCGCATTTAGGAATCTCCTCTCAGAAGACAAAGTGAACATAAGTTATTTACAAAATCACATTCCTCACAGCGTCGTTCGTGTGCAAGTAGAGCAGCATTACAACGCTGCTTATGAAAAACTTCCCCTGACTTGGGGAATGGTGTATACGCTATAATCTCTTTAAAACTTTGTTAGTGCTGGCCGGTTTGGTCAGTGGTTAGAGCGTCGGCCCACACACCGAAGGGCTGTAGGTTCGATCCCGGGTTGGGATGGGAACTGGAGGCAGCTACTGATAACGTCTCTCTCACGCTGACACTCCTCTCTCTCGTCCCCCCCCCTCCCCACCTTCCACTCTCTAAAAAAGATCAATGGGAAAAAAATCCTCGTGTGAGAATTTTAAAAAAACATAAAAACTTTTATGAAAACAGGGAGAACACAAATCTATACACACCATATATGTCAACAACCCACAGATGAGCATATACATTAACGTGTATAAACTCACGTCCACAAAAAACAGAAAAAAAGGAAGGCGTCCCAAATGTAAACTCCACTGAGCAGGACTGTATCTTTACCTCCTTAAATGTCTCTCTATTTTCCTATTTCAGCAACGTGTATCAACTATTTCCTTTCCTACTCAAGGGAAAATACAAGTTCTTTAATATAACAAAGTTAACTCCCTCCCCCAGAAAGGCAAAATGTTAAATAGGAGGTATGCTGGGTATTTTGAAACTCACTGAAACATAAAAACTAAAGTAAAACTGGAAACACTTGCTCTCCTAAACGTCTCTGAAAGGCCTTACAGAACCTAACCCAGGATCCCTCACCCGCTCACCTGTCGGCGATACTTGACGGTTTGTCTCCAATGGGGACCAGCATCCCGCCCCAGAGAGAGGCTGAGACGACCTGGTGAGACATAAGCAAACCACTGTTTCCTGCAGCTCCCTTGTCAGGAGAGCAGTTACACCTGCCCGCGAACTTCAGCCCGGGGGCGGGGAAGAGCGAGCCTGCGGGCGGAGCACGAGGGATAAGAAGGCGCGACAACATCTGCCCAGATACTCACGGAGTCCAACACAAGTGGCTTATTCAACTGAAGCTCGAAGTCTTCCTTTATGAAGTGCACGTCCCCCCCGGTGTAGCCGGCCAGCTCCTGGGGGCGAAGCCACAGGTCAGAGGAGCAGACGTGCCACTCAGGCCGCTAACCACCTGCCGCGGCGCCACGTGCTGTGCGGCTCTGCATCGTGAGACAGACCACTGTCCCCCAGAAGCCGTGCCACGCGGTGCAGGGCCTGACAGACAGTCACCAAACACCCTGAGCAGCTGGAGCTGCCCATCCCACGTGAGAGGAAAGCGCGGGCACGTGACCGTCTTATCACAGAGGCTGCAATGGGTGATACCGCTGCTTGGCCAAATCGGCGTTTGAAAAAACATCAGCTGGGCACTGGCCGATTTAGCCCAGTGGTTGGAGGGTCAGCCTGCACACCAACGGGTCTTGGGTTTGATTCCCGGTCAAGAGCACATACCTCGGTTAAAGGTTTGATCCCCAGCCCTGGCTGGGGCACGTGCAGGAGGCAATTAATCGATGTGTCCCTCTCACATAGATGTTTCTCTCTCTCCTCTCCTCTTTCCCCCCCTTCCACTTTCTATGAAAACCGATGGGAAAAGTACCCGCGGGTGAGGATTAAAAGCAAACACCATCAGGGACCTGCACATTCCCACAGAAGCCGACTGCCATGCCAGCTGCTCCGACCCTGCGATCAGGGCAGGGCCGCAGTGCCGCAGCCTGGACATGTGTGTCCCTGGCCCACAGCCTGGCCCCTGCCGGCCCTGCGTGAGGAGTCCTCTCATGGGAAACCACTCACACCGAAGCACGACTGTCCTCCTGGCCCATCAAGTGACACCAAGAGGCCAGAGTGACTCTCGCTCACCTGGGTGAAGGTGCACTGACATCCTAGTGGCCTTTACAATGAAAGGAAAACGGTCAATACTGAGACGTGAGCCCATCCCAGGGCCCGAGTGCGGGAGGCCCAGGAGCAGGAACCCTACCTGGTTCACCTTCAGCAAAGCCCCCCTCCGGGGCAAGATGGAGGAGTTCCGGGAGTCGATGACCATGGCGTGCTGCAAGAAACGCACCCGGTGTTCTCAGTTCCAACAGGACTAAAAGCCACAGCGCTTACGAAGCCCTAGGTGTGCGCTAGGCCTGGTGCTGACACGGCACAGCCCTTACATCACTCGTCTCTATGGGGACCCTGAGGAAGGTGGGACCGTCACCCGTGTTGTACAGGAGGGACCTGAGAGAGCGAAACAACCAATTCTCGCTCATGGGGCAGGAGCCGACCCGCCCGGGTCCGTTCTCTCAAGGAGCTCACCACCCTGACTGAGGTCCGCTCAGCAGCTCTCAACTGGAACCCAGCGGCTCTTCCGCACCCCACTCCCCGTTACACCAATGCTATCTCAAACATGACAATGGGAGCCCATGAATCCAGTGGCCAGGGCGCACCATCTTCCCACCCAACCTGGGACACCTGTCAACCGCCCCATGTTGGCGAAGGCTACTTCCCAAGGTGCCACGCGGCTGCAGCAGCCTGTGCAAACAGTCTCGCACAGGGAAGCCCTTACCGAGAGAGAGGACTTCAGGGAGTGGCCGCTCTCCTGTCGGACGGCGAAAGATGCGGTCCTGGCGAGGCAGCCCAGCTCGCGCCACACGCCCTCCCACTTGACGGTGTGGCTGGTCTTCCAGATGGGGAACTGCAAGCACACGGGCGGTCACCTCCACGGGATGGCGGATGGTGCCCACCAGGCCCCAGAACGAGGCCTCCTTAGGTTCCTAACTAAACACATAAGACCCCGGGGAATCGGGGAGCAGGCGTTTGCTCCCACGCGGGTGCCGGGAGGGACTGCCGGGGGCGCCACTCACACTGTACTCGGCTGACACGCCTCTGTCCGTCTCCCGCAGGGAGCTCCACGGGAACTGCCCCGTCACTTTGTACAAGTTCACGGAGAAGCTAGGAGACAACAGACGGAGCTTAGCCGCGGACACAGTGACTACAGCCCCACACATTTAAAGCCACAGACTCAGAAACACACTCTGGGCGCAGCGCTGTGGCTCTGCAGGAGGGGCGCTCACTCGGCACGCTCTCCCCGCTGCCAGCCAGCTCCTGAACTTTAACCCTTAACCAGGCCACCGCACCAGGGCCTGCTGGGACCCTACTTTCTCTCGAAGTGTCCG
Source organism: Myotis davidii (assembly GCF_000327345.1). Lineage (NCBI taxonomy): Eukaryota > Metazoa > Chordata > Mammalia > Chiroptera > Vespertilionidae > Myotis > Myotis davidii. The sequence goes on from NW_006299834.1 coordinate 452,563, forward strand.
GGCTGCGGCCTGAAGAAGGACAGGCCGTAGGAAGTCTCTTTTGTGCCGTAGGAGAACTGGAAGGTCACCTTCTCTGCCCGGCCCAGCAGATTGGGGAGCTTGAGGCCAAGTACCTGGGAGGGAAAGATACCTTGGTTACACTGAAGGAATGATAACTTCTCAAGAAAGGCCCGGCTAGCTGAGGGGCCCTCCCACATGGGACAGAAACGCGGACTGCAGATCGGGAGCCGGGCAGCCATCATCTGTGGTGGCTTTTACCTGCCACCCTGTCCTTGCCCAGGGCCCAGGGCCACTACACCCGCTGACTGCACTGTGAGGCCCAGGGAAACCAACGCTGGGGTCTGGAGAGCAGGGGAATTTGAACAAGAAAATGAGTATGAACGTCCCCCAATCACTCGTAGTTCACCACTGACGTCAGTATTGCCTCCACCATCTGAAACATGGTCAATCAGGGAGACGAAGGAGAAGGCACGGGGCACCCCACACATGGAGATCAGGGTGAAGGGTGTGGAAACAACCCCGGGTTCAGAACAGGCACATTCACCAGCACGGACGGACGCCCCTGGAGGAGGGAAGCCCTCGTACCATGCTGCCCTCGTTGTTCCCGACCATGGTGTTGTAGCTGCCCGTCAGCCGCCTCAGCTCGGTCACTTCAAAAGTCACGTCTAAGCCGTTGGGAAGTGCGTCGTCACCTGGGTGAGTAAAAAGCACTCGGCACTGAGACCGCAGACACGGCTTCACTCCGGGTCCCCCCGCCCGGCAGCACCCGCCCGTCTGTTCCGCAGCCTCCCCCGGGAAGCGCACCCTCTGCTGTGGGGTCAGGGCGCTGCGCAGACCACCACACCGCCACCAGGACCCCCGCCCGCGCCCACCGCCTCCAGCGGGAGGTCTCGGGAAGCAGGCGTGGCTGCGCCTTGGTGAGCACGTTATCTGCCTCTGTTCTCACATCAGGAAGGGCCTGAAGAGATTTGGGCCTCAATCAACTGACATTAAAACGTGGACTCCGTGTGCCAAGAGTAACCCAGGAAGAGAAGCAAGAGCCACACACAGATGCTCAGGTCGGGGTTGGGGCCTTCCTCAAGCGGGGGCGGGGCCTGGGGTGATGAGTGTCTGAATTCAGTGCAGCCGCCTCATCACCCACCAAGGGCCCTGGGTGCAGGGGACCAGGCCACGCTCTGTGTGGCCATGGCCTCTCATGGGAAGGAAGGGGCTGGCCCTGACCCTGGCTGGACAGGAGGGTACCTGCAGCTGCCCCTCCCCAACGCCCACCCACTGGCTCCCACCGGCTCCCACTCTAAGTCCGTCCTCAGGGTGGAGGTCGGAGCCATTTATTTTTCTCTAATGAGTAGATTTTATTGTTTATAGTGCTGTTAGGTTCACTGAAAAATTGATACAAAGTGAAGTTTGCATACACCCCCTCCCGGCCTCTTCACACCGTTAACACGCTGCATCAGTGAGGTACCTATGACAGCTGAGCGGCAGCGGGGCACTGCTGTGAGCTACAGAGCGGTCTCATTAGGGCTCACGCTTGCTGCCCTCGGTTCTCGGCAGCCCCCACCACACCCACCATTACAGAATCATCCGAAATGACTCCTGTTTCAGTTCCCAGGGAGTTCCGGTGCGCGGCCAAGGTGGCTGCTGGCGGAGGTGGGCCAGCTGACCACGCGCACATCACACTGACAGCAGGCGGGGGTGGGGGTGGGGGTGCTAACGCTAAACGCCACCAAGACTCGCCACCCGGAGCAGCACACCGGCGTGGTGGCCGGGGCCACCTCCGTCACTCACGTGTTGACCCGGGCGCGTTACTGAACCTCTCCTTTTTCTAAAAGAGTAACAGCGACACTTGCTCAGCTGTGAGGATTCACTGGATCGAAACGCCCACGCAGAGGTGGGCACGGGCATGACTGTCACTCTGAGGATGCAGGTAGCCGGCCTCGCCCGCAATTCTCTCCTCTTGTCCAGCCAGTGGTCTCCAAGCTCACTGCATCACAGTCACTCGGGGCTCATTATGCCGGTTGCTGGCTGCACCCTAAGTTCCTACTTCGATCGAATGTGCGTTTCGCCACGCCCCCGGGAGAGCAGCGCTGCTGGCCGGGACCACACCTTGAGAGCCACTGTCCCAGCTGTAAGCGGACCCTCAACTCCTACTGCGCACGTGGCCACGCAGACTTCACTGCCAGCCCCCTGCAGCCCCCTGCACCAGGTGTGGCCACGTGAGTGAGTCCTGCCGGGGATGAGAGGGGAGCGCTACGCACAACACAGGGCAGTGCCTAAGGGAGGGGTACCCTTTCACCCCTGCAGGCCTTCCCGACGGTGGAATGAAATGTGAACTCGGGAATGGTGCTCAACCATCACAGTGACCGGGGCACACAACCCGGGCCACACAAACAGCTTCTGTGATCCTGGGGATGATAAGGTGACAAGACACCCCGGGAAAACCACACCAGCCCCAGGGGACCTCAAGGAGCAGAGCTGTGACACCAGCCCCAGACGCCTGCCATAGCAAACAGGCAGTGAGCAAAACCCGAGGCTGAGCTCTGACCATAGTGCCTCCTCCTCCAAGCACATTTCCGTGGAGTCTGCAGGAGCCCATCGGACAGCTGCGGGCCGGGCTCCCTCCTCTGGACCCTCCTCAGGCCCTGGTGCCGTGCAGGCTCAGAGGACATCTTCACAGCCCACCCGCCCTCCCTGAGCCTGACACTCAGTGGTGACTCCTGAGGCTGCCAGCTGCCCAGCCCGGTGCTTGGTAAGCCCTGTGATCCTGGAGGACGGGTGGGAGGGACCGCCACCCACAGCACGTACCTTGACACGTATCGATCAAGACGTCCACTTGTCTGAAAATTCCCAGGCGGAGCAGTTTCTCACGGGCTTCGTGAGACTTGCGCATCACCTACGAGAGAAACAAAGATGCATTTCTCTAAGCTACCGGCATGGACAGCAGCCCCGTGTCCAGGCTGGGGGCTACCATGTGGGGCTTGCTGGCCACTCAGAAGACAGCGCCCCTGTGACAGACACAAAAGAAGGGATGGAACACGAAGGGGCAACAAGAAGTCCTTTTCAGAGAGCAGAAAGCAGAGCACGTAATAAACCCCTTTTGTGGAAACAAAAGCCCGGGTTAAAAGGCCACAGCGCCGCAGGTTCTCCGGGCAGGAGCGCCTCGGCGTGAGTCACTGCCTGGAGAAGGGACCCCGTGTGCGCACGCGCTCTCAGTCGCTGCTCTGCTCTTCCTCCTCTTCAGTGCCAAGGGCATCCTCTCTGGGGCAGGAGCCCTCCTGGGGGGGGGGGGGGGGGGGGGGAAAAAAAGGAGCTAAGCTGAAGGCCGGGAAGGGACGAGGAGCAGTGGGAAGGACCCTGTGGACAGCAGTGTGGTTTTGTCCTGCAGAAAGGGGTTACTTGAGGCTGTCAGCAGGGGCGACACGACAGCGTTTCCTCAGGGCAGGAGCTGGCCGGGCGGGTGAACACAGAGGGAGGAGGAGGGACCCCACCGCAGGCCAGCAGCTGTGACGGTGGCTGGCTGAGCCAGTCCCTGTGTCAGAAGGAGGAAGACCCACATTTCGCAGGCAGGAGCCGAGGAGGGCCACTGACTGGATGGAGCAGCTGAGCGGAGAGGGGAGGCTACGAAAACGGTAGCTCTGGGCTCTGGCTTCTCGGGGCCATTGGAGAAGTCAGGGGGGGATGGGCAGGGCTGGTGGGAAGAGGCCAGGAGTCCAGTGTTCAGCCACTAGGTTGGCAAAGTTTGTGGCGACTCTGTGAGGAAATGCTGGTGGGCAGCTGCCCGTTCAGGGCTAACGCTCAGTAGGGAAATGGCAGGAAATGAGGTTGGGGAGCGTGAGGCTGTGGGTGAGATCCCCAGGAGGGTGACGGCACCCGGAGCCTGACCCTCGTGGGAAACCAACCCTTGAGGGTGGTCACAGGGAACGAGGCTGCCACCGGCCCGAAATGAATGACGAGGTGGGAAGCAGCCAGGAGAGCATGGATTCATGGAAACCGAGAGGAAGGAAATGTCGAGAAAGGATATAAACACGTTCCAAAGACAACAAAGCAAGCAAAACACATGCGAGGTGACAGTCATCATTTTCAACATGCAAGCAGCTTATTAACACAGGCCCACAGTCCAATGGAAAACAAAGACGCCAACAGGTAATTCACAAGGGAGAAATGTGAATGGCCAACAGGCATGGAAATGTGCTTAATCTCATTCATAATTAAAAAGTGCAAATTGAAACAACGAGATGGTATTTCTCTCCTTACAGGTTGGCACGGATTCTTAAAGTGCAAGGACGCCCTGCAAAACAGGCCCTCCAACACCGCTGGGCGGTGCGGACCGCACTGCTCTTTGGAGGGCGAGATGGCACAATGTTAAAGCTGGAGCACACAGCCTCGGGCCAGAGGACCACTTGCAGGCCAGTGTCCTGCCGATACGCCATCAAGTACACACAGATGCTGGCTGCAGCCTTGCTCGCCTGAGCCCTCTGTCTGATGCTCACCCACAGGAAACGTCACAATTACTGATGGGGTACCGGGCAGCTGGTTCGTGCTGATGTGAAAAGATGCCCGCGTCACTGATAATGCCAAGCGCGACAGGGGCAGGAGAAAGGTGGAGCTTGGGGATGCTGTGCACAGGCCCGGCGTCTTCTGCCCGGCAGGCGCCGTGCCTGCAGGACGCACCAAGCCCTCCGCCTGGCTCTCTCTGAAGGCCGCGGGCCTCGGCGAGGCAGTGAGGGAACAGCCCACACTCATTTCAATGCCCTCTACGCCATTCGACTGTTTTATACTGTTTTTTTTTTAATTATACTTATATATTACTTTAATCTTTTTTAAAAAATATACTAATTTTTAAAAGTGGGAATGGCCAAACACTGCTGCAGGTCAAGTAGAACGAGGGCTGAAAGCAGCCACGGGCCCTGCCACGAGGAAGCTGGGTGACCCTGCCCAGCGCATAAACGTGCTTCCGAGGTCAGAAGGACAGAAGAGACCCCAGGGGACAGAAGTAGATGATGCAACCCGGGGAGACTGCGGGAGAGGGAGCAAGGGCCAAAGGGACCACAGGGAGGGTAACCCTGAGGGCCCCCACAGGAGAGTGGGGGACGCTTAGCAGGGTGCGGCGAGGCGGCAGCACTGGCACCGCAGCCCCTTCCAGTGCGGGGACCTGTGAGAACACAGGGGGCGGCCTTGGGAGAGACAGACACCCTGCTCAGGGACAAGGGGGAACGCGAACGTGTCAGTTTGTGGGAGGCACCAGGGAAGTGAGGGGGTTCAGCCTGGGGCGCCCATGCTCGCTTCAGGGCCAGAGGCTGGGGCGGGGCACGCAGCGGTGTGAGGCCACAGGGAGCCCGGGAGCCCGGGGTCTTCAGAAGGGAATGGAAGATGCAAGCAGAGAATACTTGCCTCAATGAGGTTTTTCGCCTTGAACACGTCTCCGATTTCATACATGATGATGTCATCCTTGGTCCTCCCGAGCCCGTCGAAGTGAACGTGCTGCACCACCACCTGCGTGACAAGAGGACAGACTGCTGAGGGGACACGGCATGATCTCAGGCTTCCAGCCAAGGACAAACGTCTGCAATTAATTCCAAGGAGTTTTTTTCCAACATTAATGACCCACGTTTCTTAATCCCAGACTTGATCGTATTTATTTTTCACACCTTTTCAAATAACTGGTGACTTGAGCGTACCCTTTGCCACGTCTGCACTTCCTCTGAACAAGGTCGCCTGCACCCAGATGGCCAGGGACCACGCGGGTCCTCACCCAGCAGGGCCAGAGGCCCGTGTGTCCTTCCCAGCGGGCCCCCAGGGCTGGCCCCGGTGGCGCCATGACCTGGTTTCACGCTGTGTGCATTTTGCTAGGGATCTCCTATGATCTCTCTGAGGAGTGCTGACTCAGAGGGCCTCTCACTGTCTCCTCCTGGACAGGAAGCCCTTCAAGAGGAGGAACTGCTTCTCGCTCACCTGTTTCCATAAAAGCACTGCACACAGTGAACACGCAGATGTTTAACTTGTTCAAGAACAAGGAGTGAGCAAAACATCAATTCCTGCCTCAGTGGAGCTTATATTTTAGGGGAGAAAAAGGCAAGGTGTACAGTATAGTAGATGGTGATAAGTAACAGAAAGATAATGGGACATTCTGGGGAAATTTATAACTTATAGGTGACTGGAATACCACACAGAGAAGATCTTAATTTAAGAATTAATGAAAATGTGCTTTCATTTCTTCAGCTGCATTTAATTTCAAAAGCAACAGAGTTCAGGAAAAGTTGCATTCAAGAACCAAGGTCTTTTTTCTGGGAGCAGGGAATAGAGTATAAACGGAAGCAGAATTTGAGTTAGTCTTTGAAACAATTTTTTTTAATGACATAAATACAAAAATAAAAGTTCGTCTAAACCTTCCACATAAATGATCTGGAAGAGCCATTTTTCTAAACCAGAAGCTGTTTCTCTCAATCACCGGTCTCTCTGAGACGCAGTCTGCTGCAAACTCTTCGATGGAGCCACGGAGACAGGTCCGTCCTTTCCCTTCCTCCCAGCATCACCTCCAGCCCTCGAACCGAACAGAATACTCACATCTTTGTTTTCAAGAACTTCCTGTTTAGCTTCAGGTTCAACTTCAACAAATTCAGCTTCCTCTCCTAACCCTCCAAAATCGGGCCCGCTGGCCGGAAGGGGCTCCAAACTCTGGAAGGGAGGAAGGAACCACAGAGAAATGAACTTGTAACTTTTAAACAACCAAAATCTCAGTTTGGTCTTTAGATCAGCGGTTCTCAACCTGTGGGTCGCGACCCCTTTGGCGGTCGAACGACCCTTTCACAGGGGTCGCCTAAGACCAGCCTGCATATCAGATATTTACCTGACGATTCATAACAGTAGCAACATTACAGTTACGAAGTAGCAACGAAAATAATTTTATGGTTTGGTCACAACATGAGGAACTGTATTTAAAGGGCCAGAAGGTTGAGAACCACAGCTTTAGCTGATGCTCCAGAAAACGCAGGGCTGTGGCGCCCGCCGGTCAGTGGAGGCTGGAGCAGGGTGGGGGGCCAGGGCGTAAGCTGCTGCTGCTATAAAGTCCCATATTGGACTGGAGAGCCTCAGTGTCCAGCGTATTATCAATAAATAAAGCAAACATGAATTTTCAATTAACCGAAAGGGTCAGGCGTGAACCAGTGACTGGGGCATGAACCGAGGATGACGGCTTTGTTAGTTCTGCACATCTGAGGCCCTTTGGAAGACAAAAATGATTTCAAAATAAGATGCCACAAACACATATATCAGAGAAAAGAAAAATTTCTTTCCTGTTGTTAGAGAAATCACCCTAATTTTTTAAATCAAAATTGGCTATTCTATGACAACTTATTACACTGACAACCCAAATTACTAAAACATATTTTTCTGGACCTGGTAGATCTGTCTGGGTGCAGCAGGTCTCCCTCGCACACTGAGAAGACTGCGCATGCTCATGCAATGGGCAGAGAGATCACCTGCTTCAGCGTGAACTGACGTTATCTTGAAGGCATCGAAGTGCCCTCTGAATGAGGACTCCAGGCTGTGCCGGTTCCCCTCCGGGAGACATAGTAACACTGCATAACAGCATACATGTTACAGTGTAAGCCTGCTTAGCCACACGGATTCCCAGACACTCCGGATGGGATCAGCACGACTAGCGTGGCGCCAGGTAACTGTACAAACAGGCACGTTTGGGGAAAACCATGCTGACCGGTTATCTGGCTGCTTCCCGACTCCACTAATTCTCTACAAATAAGCAGTCAGTCACCGAAGGCCTGACACCTGCAGCGAGCAGCGCCGTGGGGCCTGGGCCGCCTTTCCCCTGGACCCTCCAGCCTCTCGTCAGTGCGTCCTCTGTCACGTCCCTGGTTCTCTGGGACGGTGATGGCCTGACATAGCGAGTCCTCTGTCCCAGCCCAGCCCAAGCCTGCACGGTCCTCAAAAGTGCCTACAGGGTAGAACCCAGCCAGATCCTTCCGCAGGGCACACTCCACCGTAAGGCCCAGACTGTGCTCTGACCCTCACACTCATGTTCCTGCACACCTTGCTCTCTCTGCCACAAGTGAGTGCCCCCTAGTAGCTTAAAAGCCACTTCAATGGCATCTCCTCTGTGAGCCTTCTGGCTTCCTCGGGTAGAACCCGCCCCCCCTTCACAGGGACACTCGATAGCAAAACTTTATGGCCTTCGCAAGGACACCCTCTTTTTCTTATTTTTATCTGCCTGGCCCATCGGAAGAACTCGAGTGTCTGTGAAGTGGGAGAGTGAATGACTTCTTTTCTCTTGTTCATTTAACAAACATTTACTGAGTGCCGACTGTATGCAGGGAACGCTGCAGTGAGCCACACAGACCAGGTCCCTGCCTGGTAGTGCGGGACATGGAACACTACGTAAGTAAAAGGGGAAGAGGATGCTAGCAAAGAATATGTCACTTATTTCCTATCACTATCCTCTCACTTTTGTTGTAACATTTTTTTTTTTTAAATATATTTTATTGATTTTTTACAGAGAGGAAGGGAGAGAGATAGAGAGTCAGAAACATCGATGAGAGAGAAACATCGATCAGCTGCCTCCTGCACATCTCCTACTGGGGATATGCCCGCAACCAAGGTACATGCCCTTGACCGGAATCGAACCTGGGACCTTTCAGTCCGCAGGCCGACGCTCTATCCACTGAGCCAAACCGGTTTCGGCAATTTGTTGTAACATTTTTAAAACAGAATCATTACTTTATTTCTCAAGCATATTAATTAGTAACTTTTTCCTGTGCCGCTTCGTTATCTTTCAGTTTACACAGTGCAAGTCATGTATGCAGTGAACACTGTGGTTATGAATATGCGCACAACTCAGCCCACTTAATCTGACAGCCAAGCAAAATATACTCTTTCCAGGCACAACGTTTATATTCCATTTTGTCTTTAAAAATCCTGCTGTTTCCTGAAATCTCAAAACATGAAACGAGCTTCACTAAAGGCCGGCCAGACCCGTTCGTATTCTTTAATCTGAAACGCAGGCTTTCAGAGATGATGTCTTTATGATTTTAGTTACGTTAAAGATTGATGTCCTAAATTAACTCTTACCAAGAAATTTACTCATTCACCAAATATTAAGAACCTACTGAAAAAAAAAAAAGCAACCTACTATGTGGCAAGCACTTATGAGATCCTCACCCTCAGAACTTATATTCCAGTGTCTGAAAGAGTCGGCATGGTGCAAGGTATCTGGTGAAATGGGTTAAAATAAATGTCTGGATCTAGCTTCTAATCGTTAAGCAGATCAGCCTGCCAGCCGGTCAAATTTTATTGTGCCAGGCACTGCAGTGCCAACTGAAGGGATCGGGCATAAAATGTTTCGTCATGAAAAACATCTTTAAAGTGATATAAACTAGAATCTAATAGAAAATATTTTTTAAATGCCTAGCTGGGCCCTAGCTGGTTTGGCTCAGTGGATAGAGCATCTACCTGTGGACTGAAAGGTCCAGGTTCGATTCCTGCAGGCTCAATCCCCAGTAGGGGGCGTGCAGGAGGCAGCCAGTCAATGATTATCTCTCATCATTGCGTTTCTATCTCTCTCTCCCTCACCCTTCCTCTCTGAAATCAATAAAAATATATTTTTTTTAAAAAATTCCCTTCTTTAAATCCTTCTGGCCCTCAGGTACTGTAGAATCCACTAATAACTATATCATCTTTGTGAAATTTTGTGATACTATCTCTCCACCTGCAAGCTCTTTTTGAGCTTTTGCTTCTATAGTGAAAATGAAATGCTCAGTGAGTCTTGACTTCCAGGTAAGATTAGGAATGACTCTCAACATTGGCACCAGAAAGTATAATTGTATATATTGGCATCTAAAAGCCAATAAAAATCAAATCATGCCATTAGAATGTACCAAGTGAAATGAGCACTTATAAAAATAGTGTGAAAAATATATCTTCTAACCTTGCCACTGAAATGAGTGCCCCTAGATACATACTGTTTGGGCAAATATCAGGTCTCAAAACTTTGTTGAACAAAGACTAGTTAATTATATTTACACTAGAGGCTCGATGCATGAAATTCGTGCAAGGGAATAAAATGCTCAGCTGGTGTGGCTGAGTGGTTGAGTATCAACGTATGAACTGGGAGGTGGCAGTTCCATTTCTTATCAGGGCATCTGCGGAATTGTGGGTTCGATCCCCAGTAGAGGGCGTGCAGGAGGCAGCCAATCTGTGACTCTCCCTCATCACTGATGTCTCTATCGCTCTCCCTTTCCTCTGAAATCAATAAAAATATATAAAACATTTTTATAATAACAGATATTAATGAAAAAGTGTTTCACATAACCTTTGTTTCACACATGCTTGGGGATACTAGACAGAAAACATACTTTCCTACTGTGAGTCTTGACCAACAAGTTCACATAACACTGGCTAGTGAAACAGAAAGGCCAAATTAAATTTAGACCTTTTTTTTTTTATCAGTACATTAATCGAAGCAGCAGCAATTCTAACACCAAAAGAGCTCAATAAAAACAGAGACTTTCATTTTGTACCCCTAGCACCTACAGCAGCACCTGGCACAGAGCAGCCCGTTGGCCAATTTCACCTGAATGAATGAATGAATGAGTGAATGAATGCATACTTTGTTTAGGATGCTACAAGGGATGCAAGCCATGTAAGATGCAGTTCCTACTGCAACATCTAGAGTCTTACACTCCAAAAGGATAAAACATAAAAAGGCAAACACAGCTAAACTGGGCACCGAGGGGAAAGGTCACGGAAGTGCGCAACCATCTAGGTGCGGGAGCTACGGAGGTCTACGTAGGAAGTGACCTGAGCTGAGTTCCCAAAGACAGGAACGCCTGGCAGCTGTGACGGCTGCGCGGTGGGCGATGGAGGAGGCGGAAGCTGCGTGCAATGGTGTCCGAGGGAGGGAGTCGGA
>NW_006299834.1:463518-464513 GCF_000327345.1 Myotis davidii
AGGGTTTCTTACTTGAACGAAAGGTCTGCGGGGTCCTAGTCCGGAGGCCAGGACCCCTGCGCTCCCTTCTTTGGGGGAAGACAACGGGGAAGCTGAGAACTTCCGAGCTGTCATTGAAGCCACCCGCGTTGTGGTAGGAAAGTTGCATGAAGGGCTGGGACCCGGAGACCTGCGTTTGGGGACGTCCCGAGGCTCTAACCGTGTGGCCTTGGCCAAAACTTGTATTTCCGGCCCTCGGTTAAAGGGTCAAGGGCAGCAGCTGGGCAAGCGGTCCGTTCGCCCGAGCCAGAACTCAACATGCACGTGCCGCTGATTCTCGCCACAGCCCGGGAACGTGCACCATTGCTGCCTCCTCTTTACAAGGCGGGGCTGGCGCACTGAGAGGTAAAAAGGGGGCTTCCGGCGGGGTCTGGGCCGGGGAAAGAGGACACCGGGTGCTCCCGGAGGCTACAGATCGGGAGGCCGGAGAGTGACCGGGGAGGAGACGCTGGCAGCGGCCGACGGTAGGGAAGCCGTGGAGAGAAGAGCATATCGCTCGGGTCCGGGACGGCGCAGGAACCCGGCTGCTCCTTCCGGCCCCGCGGCCCCGCTCAGTGACCTTGGGCAAGTCTCGCCCCTCCTCTGCGCCTCGGCCTCCTGCTCCGAGGTCTGCGGGATCCACGGGCGGCATCGCGGCGGCCTCGGGCACAGGGCCGCGGGGCGCTGCAAGCGGAGAGCCCGTTCGTTCCACGGCGGCCTCGGGGAGCGCTGCCCTCCGAGTCCCCTCGCCAGGGGACCGCCCCCCGGGCGCCGCCGCGAGCGCGCGTCCCCACGGCGCCCACCCAGAGGTCACACAGCCCGCTGGGCCTCTTACCCGGGCGTGCACCGTCCCCATGGCTCCCTCTCCGACCGCCGCCTCACAGAGCTGCCAGGGTCCAGCCCAGGCTCACGGGTGACGGCAGAGGGCGCCTCCGCGGCGGCGGAGCTAGTGGGCCGCGCACCACCCACAAGCCCTG
>NW_006299834.1:464862-469992 GCF_000327345.1 Myotis davidii
ACCTCTTCCTCGGCCTCCTGCACCCCGGCCCAGGGGGTGATGGCCCCCCGCGCACGCGAAACGCCGCGGCTCCCCACGCGGGGCCTGTCGCGGCGGCTGGATTGTCGCCCGGCTCCCGCCTGCTGGCCGCACGGACCTTTGCAAGTCACTGAAACCCCTCCGGGCTCGGTGCCTCGTGGGCAGGATGAAGGTGATGGTCACGTCTGCTTCACAGGGTGGGGTAACCGGGCTCCTGCGGGGGGAGGGCATGCAACGCGCCTGGTCCTGCTCAGGGCGCCCGGAGCCGAGGATAAGTGACCGTCATTCGTTCAGCTGCGCTGCAGCCCGTACATGTTAGAGGGTCATCCGGGGCTTCCGATGCGGCCGTTCACAGTGAAGAGCAAGAGAGCCTTGGGCCTCGTTCTGGTAGGGAAACAGCCACCCCCTAAAAATACTGTAGAAAATAATAGTTGTACATTGTGTTAAGGGCAAGGAGAGATGCCCGCTAGCCATCCTGTCTTACTCGCTGCGCATTCCTAGCGCCCAGTGCAGCGCTGGCTCGGTGTGTGCATTGGTGCCCACGTAGCCCTCAAGGCCCAGCCCACACCTGGCCAGCTGCCCAGGAGAGTCGGCCCCAACCCACAGTCAGAGTGCTCCCACCCCAGCAGGGTTCCTCTCAGCCCTGGAGACCATGCAGAGACCCCCTGGGAGGGCTGTAAAGATGCACCTTCCCGGCCTCAGCCCTGCCCGAATCAGGTTCTCTCGGGAACGAGGAACCTGGGAATCCGAACTCTAAAGGGTAGTGTCAGGTAATTCTTTTGCCCACGTGTTTCTGCAGGGCTAGTTTCAAAGGTCTTTGCAAACATGGGTCCGCTCAGCTGCTTGTGCGGAACCTGGTCAGCAATCCTGGAGGATGAGCAGGGGGGAGGCAAGGAGGAGCAGGGCGGCAGGAGGAAGGGGAGGCGGAGGCAGGGCGGCGGAGGAGGTGTGGGGCAGGGATACAGGCGCAGGCAGTGAGGACAGCCTCCCAAGAAAGGCCGGTGTGGGGGGGCTAGGCCTGGTGGGGAGCTTCTGGGCCTGGGCACAGACTGGTGAGGCCGAGGAAAGCAGGCTGGAGCTGCAGGGAGACAGGGCTATGATTAGCTGTGACCCCTGGCAGGTCACCACCTCTGAAGTGTCACTTCCTCCCCTGTGAAATACCAGGATGGGGTTGCTACGAGAAACATTGCCCACTAGGAGCAGTGGGCCCGGCACCCCGTGCTTTTAAGCCCATTTGGATGCCCACTTGCCAGGAGATGAGAAACGCCGCATTCGCCCCCATTTGATGACAAGAACAGCTTCCTGGTGCCACTGCAACTCATCGTGAGTCTCCCTGCCCCTCCTAGGCTGTGGGCCTTCTTCCAGGCACTGCCTCTCTGGGTCAGTTTCCTCTTTTGAAAAGGGAGGTGGTAACAGTATGCACCTCGGAGCCTTGCTCTGAGGGTCAGCCAGTTAGTAGATGCAATGCTGTGTGTGCCCACTGAGCACTGGCTGTCTCCAGCTGTGTGCCAGGTGTGGTGCCCAGTGCTTCTGACCAGTGGTCTTCTTGAACCATCCCAGTGGGGTGGCCTTGTAGTGTAGGAGATGAAACTGAGGCTCGGAGAAGCTGACACCCTAAATGCAGGTGAGTCGGGTGTGGGCTCACTTTCCTAGCCACCTCTGAGCAATGCCCACACAGCCAGGAACTGGGGAGGCACTGGGCTAACCAAGGTGATGCTCAGAAGCTTCCCAGCTATTGTAAAAGGAGGGGGAGGGGGACAGGGTGGAGGCTACTAAACAGGCTGCAGCCACCAGGGGGCCCTGTGGAGAGACTGCCCTGGGCTCAGCACCCACATGCTCAGCTCCTGGGACCCAGGAAACGGGGCGCTGGCCACCAAAGTAAAGGTTTGGGGGTCTCTCTGGCCCCCAGCTCAGACCTAAAAGGCTACTTTGGGTGTGAAAACTTCGGCAGAGGTTACCAAAGGTAAATAAATAACCTAGGAGACAGAGCAAGCTGTCAGCACAGGCCACCCAAACTGGACACTGACTTGAAATTGATTCTGCCGGTTCCCGCAGCCTCGGTTTCCCCATCTGTAAAGTGAGGATGAGAGCAGTTCCCAAGGCATAAAGGTGTAGGAGGGTTTAGTGTGGGGCCTGCACACGTAATCACGGAACAACGCAGATCTTCTGCCTGTTTCCTACCTCTGTTTTCGGGTAAGCCTCTTCTCAGGTCAGCCAGGAGGTTGGCCTGCAGATGGCAGGAGTCATAAGCCAAATATTTGAGAACCTATTGTATACAAGGCACTGGGCCCGGGGACAGAGGACACATCAGGAAGACAAAGTCACAGCTCCACCCTGAAACACTGTGTCTGACAGTTACAATACACATTCCTAGTTTAAAGGCTCTGAGAAGTCCCGCAGTACGTGTACCTGTCTCACTTTCTTTAACCCGGTATTTCCTGAGTAGATTGCATCACAGTGACCTTTTGGGGTTTGAGGCTTGATGAGGCCTTCAGTGGTTCACCAGCATTTCCAGGTCTTCCTCTTTGGGGCAAAGGACAGACTCATGTTTCCCCGCCCCCATCCACATGACTCTTGGTCCACAAGCTGTGAGCTGAAGGGAACCCTTTAAGCTCTGTGGACAGAAGGGGCCACATGCCCACCTGACAGCTCAGGGGAGGCCTGCATGGTAGCCTTGCAGACTCAGATCTAAAGTCACTACAAAGGATGGTCTGAAATTAAACTTTTACTAAAAGCAGTGATGGTGGGTAGGCACCTCCTAGGCTAGTATCTTCACTGACAAGGTCAACCTTTACCTTCACTGAGCCTGTCTGTCTTTTTGTCTCAATGATAACATACCCTTGAAATGTCTGGGTAACTTGTAACTTCCCTTTCTTTTTCTGGACCCCTTGGGGCACAGCCTGATGTGCTGGGCTCCCAGACAGAGACCACCAATTCCTTCATTATCATGTTAATTGTTCCTGCACCCACCTAAGTATGTGTCCATCATTTTACTTTTTATCCAATCCCGGGGGTTTCCCTGCTTTGTTTTCTTCGGCCTCTCCAGTCTATCACCAATGGATTTAATGTAACCACCTACGTCCCTCCTTTGATTGCAAAGTATAAATACAGATGTAACCCCATTCTCCGGAGCACTATCTCAATTCATTGAGGTTCTGCTTCCTGGCATATGTCGACAGTTTGGCTCAAATAAACTCACAAAAATTTTTTACAGGTTTCAGTGGTTCTTTACGTCAACAGCACCAAATCATCCCTCCCTCCCCACCATGGCTCCAAAGGGTGGGGCAGCTTCAGGCTGGATCATCAAGACTGAGCACGTAGAGTGAGAAGTGGTCTCTTTGGGGGCTCTTGTTGAATGTAGGTACCCCAGCCTGTCCTAACTGATCACAGTGACATCTGCCAGCACCCCAGAACTCCGTGTGTGAAGTGCCGGTCGATCGGACCCATCGGCAGCAGGGACGCAGTGTGGGGGCTGCACTGGTTCCCGGGAGAAAATCCGTCTCGTGGCCACAAGGGAGGCTGAGCTCCTGGATCAGGACTTGGAAGCTGAGGCGCAGGGAGCTGAGCTCTGTCCTGTGGGCGCGTTAGGATGCGGCCAAGGGATGGCCAGGTGGAGCGGCCAGGGGGTAGGTGGGCAGCGGGCTCCTCCCTCACCTGCGCCAAGAACTCGGAAGACAAGGCCTGCTCACTCCAAGCCTCCCCCTCCTCCCCCCAGGATCAGCTTTGGGGAAGAGTCCGGCCCCGGGGCATCTGGGAAGCGCAGCCAAGGGAGAGCACTGTAAGTGCCACATTTATTATGAGCTCTTTTCTGACCAAAGGAATACATGTTCACACAGAAATTTGGAAAACACATAAAAGCACAACAAAGAGTTACAGATAATGGCAGAATCCTAGCCATTGGCAGTATGGGGTATGTGCCCTTCCGGTCTTCTTTCACACACACGTGCCTGCCAAGTTACCACACTGTCCTTAACGAGACTGGCCCAGGCTCTGCGCCAGGTTTTGCCATCTGTGTGCCAATAAGACCGCTGTTCCCGGGCATTACCCAAACCAGCGGTCCGCGGGCCACCGGTTGGGACCGCTGAACTGGACTACGTGTGGACGATGCCTGACGGAGAGCTCCAGAGCCTGCGTGTGCCCCAGAGAGGGAGGGAGGGCTGTCTGACAGGTAGGAGGGACTGGAGATGCTTTCATCTGCAGGTGAGACACCCTACCGAGCTGCAGGCTGGGGGAGAGTGGCAGCTAAGGCCCAGGCCGGGGATCCTTGGCCATTTCTCAGTGAGCACTGCACTTCCTTGTCTTCGAGCTCATTTTTAAAAATGTATAAAACATGCTCATTGTAAGAAGGTCGAGTGATTTTTAAAAAGTGGAAAGAAAATAAGTTCCGTGTAATTTTATCAGCCATTGAACATATTTATTTCCTGATGACGATCACAAGACTCATGCGTGTACCGTCTATCAGAAAACACATGGTCACTGTAAAATACTGTTAGTGTTAGAGCCACTTGGGAAATGAGGCGGGAGGTGTCAGGGGGGTTACAGGAGTCCAAGTGGTGGCAGGCGTGGCCTCCCCACCTCCCTCCAGCTCAGCAAGGGGCAGAGCTTTGTCCTGCAGCCCTGGTGGCCAGGAGTCTACCACTCACCAGCCCCCAGACACAGGAGCCAGCAGGGAGGCCCGGGATGTGTGTGTGTGTGGGGGGGGTCCCTGTGCTGGGTAACGACCCTGTGTCATCACAAGTCGCCCCTGCTCCTAGTTCACAGCTCATCACAGCTCGAGAGAATGGGGCGCGCACAGCAGTGGCCCCGGAGCGCCTCCGTGTTAAAGGATGTGCCTGTGAGAAGTGTCCTGTCTGGACTTGCTGGTTCTCCCCTCCGGGACACTTACCAAAGTGGGGGAGAGGTGCCACCCTGTCCCAGCGCCTGGGCTGGACCTAAGCACTGATTCTCTGTAATGTCTGCATGTGTTGGAGCAATAGACACCCACGTTTCCCTGGAGGGCAGTGCCACGTGCCTGCCAGCAAGTTCCCCCCTGGGAGAAAGGAGCTCCCTGTCCCCTCTCACTAAGGCTGGGGGTGGGGAGGGGAGCGGAGAAGAAAGGAAAGCAAGCTAGAG
>NW_006299834.1:470247-474297 GCF_000327345.1 Myotis davidii
CAGCAGACAGGAGGCCAAGCTGCAGAGTCTGGCTCCGGCCTGGGGCCCAGGGCCTGTCGTGTGCTCTGGGCTTGTGAAAAGGCTGTGCTATAAACAGCTCCCTGATCCCCTTGATACATGGTCAACAGACAGGAAGCTGCCCTTATGTTTCCAAATCACTGCCATCGTCTAAGGGCCCTGACCTCGGTGCCCTTCTGGAGAACACAGCCCCTGCCGGCCCGGTGCTGGGCCAGTGTCCCCACCCGGCCTGCCAGCCTGTGGCTGTCCCAGCTTCCGGGACACCTCCCCCTGGCCTGCATGGCAGGACAGAGCCCATCAGCTTCCTTCACACAAAGCAGCTCCCGGCAGGGCAGGGAAGGGTAGAGTAGGGCAGGGACAGGCAGGGTGCCCCTGAAGCCCTACTGCCTCCTTCTGCCTGGCTGCCCCTCCCTCAGGATGCCGCAGGTTCCAGGGCTTGCAGCCAGCACCTCCTTTGGGCCCTGGAGCCTCTGAACACCTGTCAACCCCACGCTGTACTGAGACCAGGCTCCTGGTCTGTGCCTGGGCCAGGGTGGCTGCCCTCTCACTGGCGAGCCTGCCGCCACTCGGGCCCAAGACCAGCCTCCTCCATGAGGTCACCGTGGTCATTCCCAGTGCAAACCGGATCCTGCCAACCCCCCACCTTTTAACCCCCCATATCTGCCAATAACAGTAGCAACAGAGGCCCCGCCTCCTGAGTGCCCACCCCCGTCCAGTACTGGGCCAGGGGTGCCCAGTGTCTCACAGAAGCCCAGAGGAGGTGCGGAGGACCGCCGTTGAGCAGAGAAAGCCAAGACCCAGGATTCTCAGGATAAGATCCAGCCCTCGGAACCAGAAGAAGGCCCTCCTGGCTGCGCATCGGGGTACAGATTTCAGAGCGGCCACATCACCAGGCCATGTTTCAGTCTGGACTTCGGGGTTCCACCACCAGCCTAGGGCTCCGCAAGTCTGAGGTCAGAAGGAATCCGCATTAACATGACACCCGCCAGGCCCACGAAGCCCCACCCCGCCCCGCGCTGCCGGCACCCAGAGCGACTTCCTAGAGGCAAAGCAATGCTCCTGACCCTTCTGACGGGGGCGTCCCACTGCCCCGCTCAGCTCTCCATCCAATCTGGGCCCCATGCGGAGGCCTTCCCTTGGCCCCCTGGGCCCGGCAGCCCCTGTGCAGGTGGGCGCGGCGAGCTTTCAGCACGGCACCGCTGACTTACTCGGCTGCCTCACACAGGACAGCGCCCCTGCCCTGAAAGATACGCTCCTCGTCACCTACTGGGTGCCCCACCATGGTTCTAGAAGGGCCCGCAGGCCTGATCAGGTGAAAGGGGTGCCCATCGGACCCACACAAATCATTTACCTGAGCGTGGGGAGCAGGTGCGTCATCAGTAGAGAACAAACCTGGGAAGTTATGGCCTGCAGCCACTGGACGTCGTCAGGAATGTCGGGGAGCCACTGCACCAGTCTGCACAGACAGACACACAGACACACAGACACACACACACACACACCGTGTTAGCAGGAAGACAAGTCAAAATGAAGAGAGCCAAACAAAAGCGGCACAACAGGCAGCGAGGTTACAGCAATACTCCTTGTCCCGCTAAACCACGGGCGCACTTCTACTTCCAACCCCATCAATTCTCACAAGGCGGATTTAGGCCCCTCTGTGTGCGTGTTACCCCTCACGTGAGGATATTCTTTCCACTGATTTTCGGAGTGTGGCAGGGCGGGGGAGAGACTGAAAAACTGAGAACTATCAATGCACCGCAGATCCCGCAACCGAGGTATGTGCCCTTAACTAGAATCGAACCCTGGACCCTTCACTCTAACCACTGAGCAAAAGTGGCCAGGGACCAAAGTTAGGCCACTTTTGATTCAGGAAAGCTCGAGGGATTCACATGGCAATTAAAGGAGAAGCCTGGTTTTCCCAGATTCAAGATGCCTGAAGCTTGGAGTGGAGACACCACCCGCTCCACGAGCCCGACTGCCTTTGGCCACGTGCGAGACCAGCAGAGCAAGCCTGACCACGGCCTCCACAGACTCCGCGGCCGTGGACACAAAAGGACCCCATGCTTGGGCTCTGATAAACGCCTGGGCGTCCACGCAGGGCAGGCGGCGTGGGAACAGGCGGCTCATCGTTGGGGCGGGAGGGACCAGGAAAGGTCCACCCCGGGCGGGACCGCGGAGCTGGAGTTTGAAGGCCGGGTTGGACTTTAGAAGATGGACTGAAGGACATGCTGGCTTAACTCACTAAAAAGGAAGGAGACACCAAGGCCATCTGAAGAAAGCGAGTAATGCACATGCCCAGGATCCCAGCGCAGACAAAGCCGCCCACACTGCTCACCTCTGGGCCATGGCGAGCGCGGACTCCACGGGCAGCGTACAGGGCAGCATCATGTAAGACATGACCTTCACCGGTAGGAAGCTGCAGATCTTGCTCCAGCAGCCACCTCGGGGTCTAAGTGCCTCACTCAGGCCTGAAAGATATCATTGGGGGGAGGTATCTTTATTCCTCCAGTGTAACCTCACCCAGGTGCTGCCTGCAATTCCAGTGAAACACACAAATCCTGCTGCCAAAGAATCAGAAGCCGGACCCCCCATGCCATGGAGCAGGGGGTGCGGTCAGAACAGCCCTGGGACAGCCACGGGCCCCGGATCAACTCTGTCCCACTGGCAGCTCTCCCTGGAGGAGACACCGACCCCCAGTCCCACCCGCCTTACGGGCTTTCCCAACACCCCCTCTTCTGCCTGGAGCCCTGGCTTCTCTTTCCCCTTTGTCGTGGCCGCAGGACCCTCAGATCGTAGCAACCTGGGCACCAGCATCGTGTTTATCTTTGAATTTCTCCCAGTGCCCGGATGCATCTGGTGTGCACTCCTGGCCCATCTGGTGTCTGACAACATGATCAGATCACTACCGTCGTTCAATGACAAGTTCAGAGCTGAGGGTTCGGGGAAGGGGAGGCAGACAGGCTCCTCCAGAAAGAAGGCGTGGAGACGGGGCCCAGGCAGGAATGGTGTTCTGGAAGAAGGGGCCCACCCTCGGGGCCCCCCGCAATCCGGTGTGCCCGGGCCCAGGAACTGGGCGCATGCCCACTTAACTCCCAACGGGCTCACCGGGAGTGTGGCTTTCTCTGGCCGTGCACACGGGGAAGGGAGGCTGAGCAAGGCGCCCAGGTCGGGAGATGGTGCCCGGAGGGGAGGCCTTCTCTCCTCCCCGTGGCAGCATCACCTCCCCACCCCGGAGAGAAGCCCTCTTAGCCCAGCAACAGAGAGCAGCACCCTGCCGTCCCGCCAGAGGCGTCTCACCCGCAATGAGCTTGGGCGACAGGGTCTCCAGGATGCTCTCGTCCCAGGGCCGGAGGCTGACACGCAGGTGGGCCAGCAGCTCGGCCACCTCGGGCCTCCCCTGCCAGGCAGCCGCCCCCGGGGAAGCCTCGGGGCTTGCAGTTTCCCAGGAGAACAGAAGGAACTCGGGCGCTGCCGAGGGCACACTCGGGCTCGGACAGGGCCTGTCACAGATGCCTACATGGGACACGGAGACAGGGGGCATGACTCACACACCCACCCACCCATGACAGGAGGCCAGCGGCCACCGGACACTGCAGGCCTGGGATCAGCTCAGTAGCAGGCGGGACAGACGAGGGCAACAGGCTTCACAGGGAGGAGGTGGCACGGGGCTCTGAAGCCCCAGCCAAGGGCACCGAACTCCTGGCTCCGTCACGCACTCACTGTGGGCCGCACAGCCACTGTGGCCTGGGAGGGAAAGGTGCCTACAGCTAATGTGCACTGACTGTGGCACCGCTGGTGGAGCCTATGTCCCCGGCCCTGATAGGAATGTCCCAGCCAGGCCTGGTAGCAGCCATGCAACTGCTACTATTATCAGCGTCTCCCCTTTTCAGCTGAGGAATGGGAAGCACAGAGAGGTTAAGAGACTCATCCACAGCCACACAGCCCGTCTGGGGCAGAGTGGGATTTGAACCCAGGCCTGACATCAGTCATGGCCCTCTTCCATCACACAACCCTGAAAGCAGTATTAGGCAC
>NW_006299834.1:474461-477409 GCF_000327345.1 Myotis davidii
GAAGGGACTGTAGTTTTAGAGGCCCTGGTTGCCCTGGCTCACCTGTTGCCTCCATCCTCAGGTTACAAAGACCAGGGGCTGCCCCTGGACGCCCCTCGGTGCTCCTAGATTACCCTCCCCTTCATGCTTCTCTCTTGATCTTTCCCGGGGCCTCCCTTAGGCACGCTGCTCATCCCCTGGGTCATCACCTGCCCTAGGTACAGATCTGTGCCCAGAGGACATCACTGCCCTAGGTACAGATCTGTGCCCAGAGGACATCACCGCCCTAGGTGCAGATCTGTGCCCAGAGGACATCACCGCCCTAGGTGCAGATCTGTGCCCAGAGGACATCACCGCCCTAGGTGCAGATCTGTGCCCAGAGGACATCACCGCCCTAGGTGCAGATCTGTGCCCAGAGGACATCACCGCCCTAGGTGCAGATCTGTGCCCAGAGGACATCACCGCCCTAGGTGCAGATCTGTGCCCAGAGGACATCACCGCCCTAGGTGCAGATCTGTGCCCAGAGGACATCACCGCCCTAGGTGCAGATCTGTGCCCAGAGGACATCACCGCCCTAGGTGCAGATCTGTGCCCAGAGGACATCACCGCCCTAGGTGCAGATCTGTGCCCAGAGGACATCACCGCCCTAGGTGCAGATCTGTGCCCAGAGGACATCACCGCCCTAGGTGCAGATCTGTGCCCAGAGGACATCACCGCCCTAGGTGCAGATCTGTGCCCAGAGGACATCACCGCCCTAGGTGCAGATCTGTGCCCAGAGGACATCACCGCCCTAGGTGCAGATCTGTGCCCAGAGGACATCACCGCCCTAGGTGCAGATCTGTGCCCAGAGGACATCACCGCCCTAGGTGCAGATCTGTGCCCAGAGGACATCACCGCCCTAGGTGCAGATCTGTGCCCAGAGGACATCACCGCCCTAGGTGCAGATCTGTGCCCAGAGGACATCACCGCCCTAGGTGCAGATCTGTGCCCAGAGGACATCACCGCCCTAGGTGCAGATCTGTGCCCAGAGGACATCACCGCCCTAGGTGCAGATCTGTGCCCAGAGGACATCACCGCCCTAGGTGCAGATCTGTGCCCAGAGGACATCACCGCCCTAGGTGCAGATCTGTGCCCAGAGGACATCACCGCCCTAGGTGCAGATCTGTGCCCAGAGGACATCACCGCCCTAGGTGCAGATCTGTGCCCAGAGGACATCACCGCCCTAGGTGCAGATCTGTGCCCAGAGGACATCACTTGCCCCTTGCCGCCCACGACTCCCCTGCAGGACCCCAGGGACCAGCTGCCTGGGGACCTGCTCACATATTTGAACCCCAACACGGCACTGCGCGTGCAAACGCTGGGCCACGTGCCAGTCTTCACAATGACGACAATCCCCTGGACAAACTTGCATCCCAACTCCCCTCAATACAGAGGAGGGAACAGGCCCAGGGAGGGGAGGTGGCCTCCCCAAAGCCTTCTGAGTGCTTCCCTGAGCCCAGACTATTGGGCCATTGGAAAGGGGACACTGTGCCGGGAGAGCGCCTTGGAGCAGGGACATCCCGGGTTCCAATCCCAGCTCTGCCCCTCACTGGGTGGATCCTCACCTGTAAAATGGGGCAGAGGGTTCCAATGTAGTGGAGCTCATTGGAGGACTGAGCCCGACAGCTGGTGAAGGTGGGGAGCACCATGTGATGTCACATCACCTCGCGCTCACCAAGGCTGCTAACAAACAGCTGATGAAAAGGGCACATCTGGCCCGGCCAGTGTTTCTCAGTGGTTAGCATCAACCCATGAACCAGGAGGGCACGGTTCTATTCCCTGTCAGGACACGTGTCCAAATTGTGGGCTCAATGCCCAGCAAGGGGCATACAGGAGGCAGCCAATCAATGATTCTCTCTCATCATTGATGTTTCTATCTCTCTCTCCCTCTTCCTCTCCCTCTCCCTCCCTCTCTCTGAAATCAATAAAACCATATTAAAAAAAGAAAAGAAAACTGCTCATCTTCCCCCAGCCCACACATACCGTTTTCTTCCAAGAACCTGACCGCGTCTAAATACCCTCGTAGGAATAACTCTGCAAGCACCTGTAAGCGAAGCAAGTGAGTGAACTACCGGGCAGGGTCACTGAGCCTCACTCACTTAAACCGAAGGCCCCTTCAAACTCTGAGCTGCCTCCATGGGCCAGGCACGGCCTCTGTGTGTGGGGATGTTTGGGGCTGTTTTGACAGTAGTTGATTTCTACTTTCCTAACACTGTGATCTGGGAAGACGCTTGTAGAGACTTGTTTTGTGTCCTAGCATGTGGTCTATCTTTGTGAATGACCCACATGCACTTGAGAAGAACGTGTATCCTGCAGCCTGGGGTGGAATGTTATATAAATCTCAATTAAATCCATCTGATCCAGTGTGTCCTTTGGAGTCACTGGTTCCTTCTGTCTGGATGATCTGTCCAGTGAAGTTAGCAGGGTGTTAAAGTCCCCTACTGTAACTGTATTGCTGTCGATCTCTCCCTTAAAGTCCTTTAGAAGTTTTTATATATATACATATATTTAAGTGCCCCTATATGGGGTGCATATATGTTTACCAGGGTTATATCCTCTTGTTGGATCATCCCTTAGTATTATGTCGTGACCTCTGCTGTCTCTTCTGATGGCTTACATTTTGAAGTCTATTTTGTCAGATATGAGTATTGCCACCCCAGCTTTTTGTTTGTTTGTTTACATTTGCATGGAAAATGTTTCCCATTCCTTCACTCTCCTCTTCTGTGAGTCTTTTGTTCTGGGTGGGTCCCTTGTAGACAGCATGTAGTTGGGTCATTTTTATATCCATTCAGCTACCCTATATCTTTTCATTGGAGCATTTAATCCATTTACATTTAAGGTTATTATTGATAGGTACTTAATTGTTGCCATTTAAATTCTTTATGCCTAGGTTTCTCTATTTCGCTCTCGCTCTCACTCTCACTCTCTCT
>NW_006299834.1:477931-479028 GCF_000327345.1 Myotis davidii
GGGGTTGTTTTTTCATCTCTCCATTCAGGGTGCCTGCTTGGGTTTGTGACCGTGTATTCGGTAGATCTGTTACGCTTTGGGCAGCCCAGTTTAAATGTCCCCAGATGATTCTCAAAATCAGAGGGGGGCACCTATTCCCTGAGGGGTCTGCTTTGGGTTGTCTGTGTAGTGAACCACACTGGTGGGTCCCTAGGAGCACAGAGCTGCACAAACAGCCCCACTCACCTTGACATCTGGGGGGAACACCATTTGCCTTATCAGCTGGACGTTCTCTAAGCAGAAGCGGAGACTGATCTTGGACACGTCCATATACAGGAAGTTCGTGGACTTGACCTTAGGACAGATGTCATGCTCCCCAAAGAACGGGGACACGGTGATGGTCGTCTTGTCATCAAAGCAGGGTACACTGTTAGTAAACCCTCCATCCACGTACCGCTTGTAAGGGAGAGAGAAAACACATTCTGTCAGAGGCTCTGGGCAGGGGAGTCTCAGAACCACAGCTGACCCAGGGGAGGACCATGTTTGGGGAGCCTCTTTCAACACTTTTGGCTGGGCAGGCAGGTTTGGTACAAGCTGGACAGTCTGCACCTGTCAAACCAATGCCAGGCGCCCTGCCCCATGTGACATCCTCAACTGTCCGCAGACAGGACAGATGTCCGGGTGGGGATCAATCAGCTCCAGTGGATAGTGGCTGCCCAGGAAGGAGCTGCCCCTGGTACTGCACAGCCCAGCACAAGGCGCAGAGCCTGCAGAGCACACACTCCACTCGGACTCTGCCGGGCAGGGCTCGCCATCAGCTGCATGAGTCTACAGAGAGTGTTTGCTGATGGAACTGAACCATAGCTCTGTCGGCAGCTTTGCCCCAAGCCATGGGCTGGAAGGACAGTCAGTCCCAGAGAGGACTGAATCGCTCCACCCTGAGAGCGAAGCTCTACTTAAGGGAGTGGCTGAGTCTTCAGTGTCGTATTCTTTAACTAGGCCACGGGGCACCTGTCCTTGGTGCTCAGCTAAAGATGACATGAACCAGCTCACCTTCCAGAAAGCCAGATAGGGGGTTCTTGGTGAGGCTGGTTGGGCTGGGGTGGGCTGGGTGGAGA
>NW_006299834.1:480468-482991 GCF_000327345.1 Myotis davidii
TGTGCCTTCCTCTTTGCTTCCTGTCTCTGGGAAACGTAAAAGCACAGACAGCGCGGCCTGCACTGTTCCTGCTGCACTGTGCCCTCCCGGCCTGGCCGTGGCACCGAGCCTCCAGAGGCCCAGGTGCGCTCTCCTCGCCCGACTCCCCTCAGAGCCAGAGCCAGGGAGGTCTGACTCCAGGGGGCAGAGAACACAGGGCCAGCACCAGGGCGGGAAGCCTGTCTGCTCCTCGCACCTGCCTCCCTTCTCACTTTCCTCCCCCTCTCACCTGCCTCCACCTCCCACCTGCACCCACCTCCCACCTGCCTCCCCCCACACCTGCCTATCTTCTCACCTGCCTCCCCTCTCACCTGCCTCCCCCTCTCACCTGCCTCCACCTCTCACCTGCCTCCCTTCTCACCTGCCTCCCCTCTTATCTGCCTCCCCCTCTCACCTGCCTCCCCTCTCACCTGCCTCCCCTCTCACCTACCTTCCCCTCTCACCTACCTCCCCCTCTCAGCAGCCTTCACCTGTCACCTGCCTCCACCTCTCACCTGCCTCACCCTGTCTGCGGGCACAGCCCCAGGCTCGGCCTATGGGAACCCCTCACTGCTCTGCACCTCTTTGGGGTCCTGGGGTCACAGCCCCAGTTAAACGTTCAACCTCGTGGGTGGCTCCAGGTCACCTTGGGGACAAGGACTGGCTTAGCACTGCTATAGCCCGGGGGGTGGGTGGGGGCGGACTGGCCGTCCTGGAGGTCACATCCTGCCCTTTGCTCCCCTCCCCCTGCAGGGTGGCCCCCTAACCCCACCTCCCACTCAGCCCAGGTCCCTCCAATGGCAGGGCTGCCCTCCTGGCAGGAGACTCCTGTCACCAGAGCAGAGGCAGCCCTGCTGGCTGCGTCCCACCTGCAGCCCTGGGTGCAGCCAAGAGGAAGCCCCTAAGGAGCCCAGGGGAACGGGCTGATGAGGGGCATCCTCTTCCTTCTGGGCCTTTGGGTCAACAGCTCCACACTGCCCCTTGCTCCCAGCTTTGCCCCCTGATGGGGAACCCCAAGCCGAGGAGGCTGCACCCCAGTCCTTTAGGCCAGCTGGGCACCAGCCCACACCCCTCCCTCCCACTGGCTTCCACAAGCACAGACGTTAATCCCGACAAAACTTAAAGGGCTGTCATTTCCTGCGGCCCTGAGTGGGTGTGGAGGGTGAGCATGGTGTGGGGGGTCCAGGGGCCACTCCAGCCCCGAGGAAGGGCCTGAAACACTGGGAAGGAGAGGAGATAGCTCTCCTACTCTCCTGCACTCACCCTACCCATCATGGCCCCCCAACCTCCTCCAAGCCTGATCAGCTGGTCTCCAGGAGCCCTGGCCCTCTTTCTGCCTGAGATGTCTGCACCCAGGAGGGCTGGGCTGCACCAGTGGTGCCAGGAGCAGGGAGGAGTTGTGGTGCTGTCTCCAGTCTCTTAAGTCCCCGAAGGGAAGAAGGTGCCCACCCCGGGACACAGGCCACAGCCCTCATCCGGGTCGGTGGGACCCAGGGAGAATCAACTCTTCCTGTTGGCAGCTCAGCTGGCCCAGAGCCTCCCCAGGGGACCTCAAGGATCAGCTCCACCCGCTCCTCCTTGGACAAGCTCCCTTCTGCCTGCAGCTCTAGGTTGTGGAGAATGGGGGCTTCCTTCAAGCCCCGGCTCCAGAAGGGGGCGAGGAGGTGTGAGTAATATAGTTATTTTTA
Source organism: Myotis davidii (assembly GCF_000327345.1). Lineage (NCBI taxonomy): Eukaryota > Metazoa > Chordata > Mammalia > Chiroptera > Vespertilionidae > Myotis > Myotis davidii. Next base: position 482,175 of record NW_006299834.1, read on the forward strand.
TAATATTTGTTGCAAGTTGATTTTTTAAAAATTAAATTCAAAATATTGTGGCATGTGGGGATGGTTTCCATTTTGGACGCGTGGTGGTCCCCCGGATGCACCTGCAGTTTCCGAGTCCAAACTCGGATCCACCGGGCACCCCGCAACCTTAGGAGTTGCCCGCAGCCCAGGCCTGGGGGCGCCCCCTCCTGGCAAGGAGCCCGGTGGCGGCCCTGGACGTACCAAGAGGGACACCTGCGAGGAAGGTGACGCCGTGCAGCGCCCCAGCAGAGGCACCGAAGATCATGCGCGCATCGCGGAGGAGGTGCGGGGCGCGCTCGCTCAGGCAGCGGGTCGCCCCGATGTGATAGAAGACCAGGAAACCGCAGCCCACGAAGGACACGCTCCAGCCACGCTCGGGGTCGCACAGAGCGGCGGCGGGTCGGGGTCCGGGAGGCGGGGTCTGCGGTGCAGGGTCCGCCATCCTCCCCGCCTTAACCTCACCAACTCTCGCTCTGCGCTCTGCCTCCCAGCCACCGCCCAGGTGGTCAAAAAAATGGCGGGTCGGGGTCCGGGAGGCAGGGTGTGAGGTCCACGGTCTGCACTTCCTGGCATCTTAACCCAGTGCCCACTGGTGCGCTCTGCGCGGCCTGGCAGCTGCTCCCCAGGTGTTCCCTGCGTGACGTCAGCGCCTCTGGGCCCGCCCCTTCGGCCAGCAAATGATCTGCGGGCGGGTGGGCCAATCAGGGGCTCGTCGCCCACTCCTTGCTCCTTCACCTCGCGGGCTGGAGACGCTGTGGGGCGGGGCCTAACCGGGTAGACGGCTGTGGGGCGGGGC
>NW_006299834.1:483415-484203 GCF_000327345.1 Myotis davidii
CTGTGGGGCGGGGCCCAGGAGGGGCAGACGGGCTGTGGGGCGGGGCTTAGGAGGGGCAGACAGGCTGTGGGGCAGGGCCTGGGAGGGGCATATGGGCTGTGGGGCAGGGCCTGGGAGGGGCATATGGGCTGTGGGGCGGGACCTGGGAGCGGCAGACCTGCGCCTGAGGGAAGGTGGGGGAGCTTTCCTTTCTCCAAATGACAGGATGTCCTGGAAAGAGACGCGACCCCTGCAATTCCTCTTCATCCTTAGTCGGGGAGGAAGCAGCAGTGGCCACTGAGGTCTTTAGTTTCTTCCCGACACGTGGTCGTTCCCTGTTCACAGGCCTTAGGCGGCACCAGCATCTACACGACACGCGTGTGATGGCTTTGCTCTGTTTCCTGCAGTCTGTGTGTGTGATGTCTGAGTGCCTGGCAAGTGGCAGTTTCTTCCCGACACGTGGTCGTTCCCTGTTCACAGGCCTTAGGCGGCACCAGCATCTACACGACACGCGTGTGATGGCTTTGCTCTGGTTTCCTGCAGTCTGTGTGTGTGATGTCTCAGTGCCTGGCAAGTGGCGGCGATTCTCATTTCAGGACAGTGACGCCGTTTCCATTTCAAAGTTTCGCTTCTAAGTGAAGAGGGTGAGTGACAGGTGTTGGGAGCAGTGGAGGAACGTCGGGCCGAGACGCGTCCCGCTGCCCCTGGGAAGTGGCTCAGCTGCCCGTAGAGACGCGTGTCCCGGCTGCACAGAGCGCCTCCAGGTGCAGGGAGGTGGGGCGGAGGCCCAGCGTGGCCCAGCCGGCAAA
>NW_006299834.1:484254-486467 GCF_000327345.1 Myotis davidii
CGCCCTCTCCCCCAAGCCAGCGCGCGCGCAGAACACCGGCCTAGAATCACGCCTCCCGCCTCTGTGCCGGTGTGTCCGCTTCTGCAAAATGAGCCCTGGAGTTGCTGCCTGGACTCAGCACGTCCCCTGGGCAGCGCCTGGGCACGGGGCTGGGCGTCATCGCCCCAGGCTGTGGGCCGGCGTTCCCCTCACCCACCTCGGATACTGGTCACGTGGTGTCTTTTCCAACACCAGGTCCGCAGCTGCGGCCTCAGCTGCCTCTTGTTTAACGCCCCTTCCTGTGTCAGCCGGTCCCTTAGCTCACAGGTCTGCGCTTTAATTTCGGACTCTGCTCTTTGGAGTGGCCCCCACCTAAGTGTGCTGGGCTGTGGGCAGTTCCCCAGTGCACGGGCTGCAACGTGCCTTAAGGGGACATACACGTGTTGGATGAGCTTCATTCAGACACAACTTACAGTGCTGGGGCTGTACGTTCCATGCGAATGAATCCTCAATAGCTACCACAGAAGCTGTCTTTACACTGAAAACACACGCAACTTTATGTGGTGGCGGGTTGACCGAACTGTGGCATCCGATGATTGCAGGACCCGAACCTGTGTTTCCCCAAGGGGTGCCCACTCACATAATGAAGCGAAAGCGGTGCCTTCCAGAACCACCCACGAGACTCCGCACCTTCTCAGAGGGCAGCAGGCGGTGCGTGGACTGGGCCTGGTTCCCGGGGTGGGATGTGCATGCAGACAGGCGCCCGCTCGGACTGTGCTGGCTCAGCGGGACCCAGGGCCTCCGGGGCCCACTCACCGCCTCCCTGCAGTCCCGCAAAATGAGGGCAGGCACCCTTCCCCCAGTTACCACACCCCACTCCTGTGGGAGGCCTGAGCTTCTCTGTCACCTGCCAGGTCCTCCCTCAGTGCCCCAGGCTGGCTTCTGACCTCCCACAGCCAGGCACCTTGCCCAGCCTTCCCCACCCCAGGGACAGCCTCACCTCACCCTGAACCCCCCACCCTCAGCCCAGCCTCCCAGCCCCGGCTGTAATTCACACAAGTTTACCATGTCAGCCTTTTTTTAAAAATTTGATCCTTACCTGAGGATTTTTTTTTCCCATGGATTTTTTTTTAGAGAAAGTGGATGGGGGCGGGGAAGAGACAGAGAGAGAAACATCAATGTGAGAGAAACACATCCATTGGTTGCCTCCCACATGGGCCCCAACTGGAGCCAGGGATGGAGCCTGCAACCCAGTTATGTGCCCTTGACCAGAATCGGACCAGCAGCCCTTCAGTCTGCCGCTCTAACCACTGTGCTAAATCGGCTAGGGCTGTCCTACCTATTTTTAAAGGCACAGTTCAGTGGCCTTAAGTGCGTTCCCAAGGTGTGCACACATCACCATTGCAAATTTGCAAATCTGTTTCATCTTGCAGAACAGAAACTCTACCGCCATGAAACACTGAGTCCCTCCTGCCTGCCCAGCCCCCGCGGCCAGCATTTACTGTCTGTCTGTGAATTCCTGGCCTGCAGGGGCCGCAGAGAAGTGGAGTCACCCGGGATGTGTCCTCCTGGGACTGGCTGGGTCCAGAACCAGGTCAGCGCCCAGCTGTGTGAAGGGAGAACACAGGTGTGCCTGATGGGGAAGGGGTGGGCGGAGGCGGGGAGGGGGTGTGCGTGGGGGTGGGGACGCGGCTCTGAGTCATCACACTCAGAAGGCCTCCCCATCTCAGAGCTCCCCACATGCAGACCTACCTGGATGGCTCCCAGGTCCCCGGGGCACCTGTTACACCAGGCTGCTCAGTGGGCGTTAACAGGGTCACCCCCAGGCTGTCTTGGGGACACAGGGAAGAGTTGGTCCCCTCTGTCCTTGCGAGACTGAGCCAGTGTTTGGGGCTCAGCATGATTCTGGTGGCCCAGCACCGTGTCCTGGCTTGGCCCTAACCAGCGAGGTGACTCAGGCAAGACACTTGGCAGCTCTGGGCCCCAGTCCCTTCAGCTGGGAGACGGGCATACAGCCCGGCTTCACGGGACTGGGGGGGCGGCTGGGCAGCCCTGTGCTCGGTGCCCGGCCTGGAAAGGCCCCTGACACGCACTTGCCGCCCTCGCCTCCTCCCTGGGACCATGAGGAGCTGGGAGCTGAGGGAGCCCTGGGGGCACCCCCCCCAACCCCGGCCTCTCTGTCTGGGTCTGGCCTCTCTCTGCCCTGAGCCCACCAGCAGCTCTGCTGGCTGCTT
>NW_006299834.1:486548-487068 GCF_000327345.1 Myotis davidii
TGTCCGCCTCCTGGGACAGCGTGTTCCTGGCACAAGCACCTCCTGTGCACCGAGCTCCCTGCTGGGCCTGGGCCGTGGGGAGGGGCCGCCCGGCCACGCCAGCCTGCACTGCAGGTGGACAGGACGCTGGGCGCCCACAGGACACGCGCTTCCTAGTGCTGGCTGTGCCCCACAAATTGCTCCCCCTTTTCCACAGAGTGACCGGAGCCCCAGCAGCTCATGGCCACTCTGCCTTCCTCAGTCGGCGGATGGACAACCATCCACAGGACGCCCAGGGCCCGTGGGTGTGTGTTAAGTCGGACCTCATTCTTACAAAGGCTGCGGGTATGGATGACCATCCCCAGGACACCCAGGGCCCGTGGGTGTGGAAGTCGGACCTCATTCTTACAAAGGCTGCGGGTCAATTTCCCGACTTGCACTGGGGGACTGAGGCCCAGGGGGGCAGTGACTTCTCTCACACAGAGGCCTCTGCGGGCCCCAGGGAGCCGCGAGTCCGGCTCTCCAGTCTGGGTCTGGGGTT
>NW_006299834.1:487118-491660 GCF_000327345.1 Myotis davidii
GGAGATGCTGACCCACTAGGAGCCCGTGAGGCAGCCGGATGGAGCCGGCGCTGGGGGCAGGAGGGGCAGGTCTGTCTGCTGCCGGGTCTGGGGCCGCCAGCCGCTCCTTCTCCTCCTGCTTCCCAGCCGCCCGGGCCTGTGGCTCACTGACCACGTGTAAACCCCAGGCTTAAAGGGGTTGTCACGGCTCAGAAACCACTTGCTACTGTGTCTTCTTCTTTTTGGGAGGTTCCCTGTCCCCACCTCCCTGGTCACCCCCACTCTCCAGGGCAGCTCTGGGCTTCTTGTCCTTCATGCTCAACCGGGGGCCCCTGGAGAGGTGGCCTCAGGTTCACCCTCACTCGCTTGCTTGTGTTTGCTCTGGGCTCATGTCCCTCCTGTCCCTCGTGTCTGCTCTGCTCCCATGACCGCCTCCCCTGCGGACTGCCTGACAGAAAGGATCTGGCAACTGTCAAAGTCTCCGACCCGTTCTCCACGGAGGCCTGGCTGCCCCCTCGGTTAATCCGTGATCCCTGGCAAATCTAAAGCCACCATGGAAATACCAACAGGGGCAGAACTCCCCACTTATGGCCACAGACCGACTGCCTCTCGCGCCCTGAGCCAACCAGGAAGGCATAACTGCCCGCTGTCTTTCTTCTTGTTATATTGATCTGAGCTCACATTTTTAGAGAGGTTGCAAGAATTATGCAAAAATGGAACACTCATGTCCCCTTCACCCAGAATCTCCCATCAGTGACATTTGCCTCATACACTTCCTTCTAGATAGAGAGATAGATGGGTAGCTAGATGGGTAGCTAGGTGGGTAGCTAGGTGGGTAGCTAGATGGGTAGCTAGGTGGGTAGCTAGATGGGTAGCTAGGTGGGTAGCTAGATGGGTAGCTAGGTGGGTAGCTAGATGGGTAGCTAGATGGGTAGCTAGGTGATAGACAGAGACAGAGGCAGAGAAGGAGACTTCACCTGGGGACTACTGGAGACTAGGTTACAACACCATGCCCTGTGCTCCCACTGAGATAGTGTCTTTTGTAAGAACAGGGCTTTTATGATGTAATCACAGTGCAATTTTCAAAATCGGTCACTGGGTCATCAGCTCAGGGCTATGGTTCAATTCGCAGCTCACATTTGCATTTCGCCCATCGTCCCTTCAGGCCAGGTTCAAGGCCAGGGCCGCACGCATTCTTAGTTGTCATTTCTCTTTAGTCTCCTTCAAACTGCCTTTGTCTTTCATGACCCTTTTTCCCAGAGTACAGGCAAATTATTAATTAGAATGTCCCTTAGTCTAATGTAATCCCTTAAATCACGTTTCCTCATCATTTCACTCAAGTTATGCATCTTTGTCAAGAATTCTACCAAAGTGATGTGCATTGGTTTCCTGTTGCCATTGGAACAAACGATCACAGGTTTTCTGGGTCGCAGTTTGGGCGGGTGCAGTCTGCAGTGGGTTCACTGGGTCACAGTCAGTGTCTGCAGGGCCGCCTTCCTTCTGGAGCCCTTAGGGAGAACCCCCTCCCTGCCTTTTAGAGGCGTCCACAGTCCTTGGCTCGTGGCCCCTTCCTCATCTTCAAAGTCAGCTCTGCGGGATCTTTAAATCTCTCTTTGATTCTTCTGCCTCCCTCCCTTCTTATAACGTTTTACTACAATTACATGGGGCACACCCAGATAAGCCAGAATAACCTCCCTATTTTAAGATCTTTAACACAAACAACAGTGCGGTGATCGCCAGGGCAGGGGTGACGTGGAGGAGAGTATTGGGGAGATAAGTGGTGATGGATGGAGCCCTGGCTTGGGGTGGTGAACACACAGTACCGTGTACAGATGATGTGCTGTAGAATTGTGCACCTGAACCTGTATAATTTTGTTAACCAGTGTCATCCCAATACATTCATTTTTTAAAAAGATCCTTGATTTAATCACATCTGCAAAGATCTTTGACACGTGGGATAACGTATTCACAGTTTCTGAGTGTTAGGATGGCGGCATCTTTGGAGGGTCATTTGGTCTTTCACGTGCATGTCCTCCTTAGGGGGTCATATCTGGAGGCATGTGATTATTTGGGACAATGTGACTTGGGTACTTGGTTATGGTTGTACTTGCAAGGTTAACCCACTGTAACCTATTTTTCACTTTTGTAATTGATAGTCAGTGTGAGGGTGATACTCTGAAACTATGAACTGTTCTTGGTTCCCACCAGATTTGGCCTCTATTGATGATTATTGGGTAAATCAGTTTTTACTGAGAATCTTGCAAAGGGATTGTCCATTCTCTACGGTGATCACTTAGCACTTAACATAGGGGAGAGCTTTCATTTCTCCTCCATTTATTTATTCCTTTATCTCATTTCTGGCCTCATCGACTCTTATCTTATTCCATGAACATTCTGTTCTTAAAATGATCTGTGTGGGTGTCCACGCTGTCCCAGAGTTAGCCAAGCTGGCTCCTGAATCCTTTGGACAAGTCCCCGCCATTCCTTCAACACTCGCTGTCGGCCGTCCGATGTTCCAGCTCACCTTGTGCTTGTCCTGCTCGGCCCCACAATCAGTCATTCCCCCAGAGTCCCCCCTGTTTGCGGGGAATGGTGTTTAGAAACCAAGGTCTTGGTGCTGAGTGTGCTCATTTCTTTTGGGCTTCTAGGCCCTTCAGAGGACAGAGCCTCTAAATAAAACCATGTAAGAATAATCAACACACAGCTACATCTGTTTCTCTCTTTGTCTATCTACACTCCTGAGTTCAGGCTGATCTCTTCCAATTCAGGGTTCATCCCAGCCTCCTGTCTTTCCACATTCATAACGCGTTTCTCTGATGGTGAGACCCTAACTTCAGTTATCGTCAGTATATTTCCTGTGGCTCATTCCTATAAATTACAAAAAAGATGGTTGGGCTGCTATCCTATGCCACCGCAAAAAGTAGAGGTTAATATTTGCCGTCCTTTTGTTTATAGACTGAGGATATACAGGGTGGGCTGAGAAGGTTTATAGTTGTGAGTACGCCAAACAGTTTATTCTTGCCTTATTATTTATGAACTAGCGGCCCGATGCACGACATTCATTCACCGGTGGGTGGGGGGTCAGGGGGTCCCTCAACCTAGCCTGCACCCTTTCACAGTCCAGGAGCCCTCAGGGGATGTCCAACTGGCGGCTTAGGGGAGCGGGCCTAAGCCGACAGTCGGACATCCTTAGTGCTGCCGCAGAGGTGGGCCGCTGTGCTCGCCAACCATCAGCCCGGCTTGTGGCTGAGCAGTGCTCCCCCTGTGGGAGCACACTGACCACCAGGAGGCAGTTCCTGCATTGAGCATCTGCCCCTGGTGGTCAGTGCGCATCATAGCGACCCGTCATTCCGTTGTTCAGTCGATTTGCTTATTACCCTTTTATTATATAGGATGATTGTATTATTTTCCATCCGAACAACTGAAAACCTACCTTGGCCCCACCCAGTAGAGCCTAAGTCCTGTGTTCAAAAGCCCCTATTTGGTGTGGTTCCATGATTCATTGGGAATACAGTTCATTTGTTTCTGCTTGTATTTCATTTTCGGTTTTTTCCCTCTAATATATAAATTTTTAAAAAATATATTTTATTGAATTTTTCCAGAGAGGAAGGGGAAGGAATAGAGAGTTAGAAACATCGATGTGATAGAAACATCGATCAGCTGCCTCCTGCACACTCCCTACTGGGGATGTGCCCACAACCAAGGTACATGCCCTTGACCGGAATCTAACCTGGGACCCTTGAGTCTGCAGGCCAACGCTCTATCCACTGAGCCAAACCAGTTAGGGCTGATAAATTTTTTTAGTGTATAAAAGACTAGAGTGGTTCCAAAATCAAATTTATATAAAAAGACAAACTCAAAACGGTATTGCTCTCCACTCTTCGCTCTTCCCCACCCACCCCTTGTAAATACCAATATCCTATCCGTGCTTCTCTCTCTCTTTCTCAGAAAGAAAAGGGAATAAAAGGAGATGCATCAATATTTTCTTTTTTCCTCTTATTTCTTCTGCAAAAGGCAGCATCCGACATACACTGTTCTGCACTTTGCATTTGTCACTTAACTGTAAATCGGGCAAACACACCGGAAGAGTTCATGGAGCTCTACCTCATTCTAGGACCTTTTATTTCTATCCTCACCTGATGATACCCTTTCCACTGCTTTTCAGAGAGAGGGAGGGAGAGATTGAGGGAGGGAGAGAGAAAGAGAAACATCGATGTGAGAGCGACACATCGGCTGGCTGCCTCCAGCACGTACCCTGTCCGCACCCCAAACCGGGGCAGGGAGCCAACCACAACCCAGGTAGGTGCCCCTGACCTGGAATTGAACCTGAGACCCTTCGGTGCGTTGGCCAATGCTCTAACAACTGAGCACTTTTCTTTCCCTCTATTGTCCACTACAGTGCTGCCACTACCCAAGACAGACAGAAGGCAGACTTCCCTTATTGCTAAAATCTTACCTGACAAAATATTGCTAAAATATCACCTCCTCTCTGAGTTTGATCCGAATATCACTCCTGACCCTGGAACCATGACATTTGTACATCAATTTGTTTTAATATAATAA
>NW_006299834.1:492060-492325 GCF_000327345.1 Myotis davidii
GGGGGCGGGAGGGGAGGGGGGCGGGAGTGAGGGAGCCGTCAGACCCCCCTACCCCGCATCCTGGGCCCCTCCTCTGGGCCCGCCCGTCACCCTTGGGAACACACAGGGAATTTCTCTCGGGTACTTGCTGCCGCGAGCTGCCCCCAGTGACAGGATGCGGGCAAGTTGGTGCCAACCAGCCGGACGCGGGCACGGAGGTCCCTAGACTCCGAGGAGAGCGCGTGGCACGGGGTGGAGCCTCCTGCCCCGCCCTCGGCCGCCCCGG
>NW_006299834.1:511022-512519 GCF_000327345.1 Myotis davidii
TCACTTTGCATTTGTCACTTAACTGTAAATCGGGCAAACACACCGGAAGAGTTCATGGAGCTCTACCTCATTCTAGGACCTTTTATTTCTATCCTCACCTGATGATACCCTTTCCACTGCTTTTCAGAGAGAGGGAGGGAGAGATTGAGGGAGGGAGAGAGAAAGAGAAACATCGATGTGAGAGCGACACATCGGCTGGCTGCCTCCAGCACGTACCCTGTCCGCACCCCAAACCGGGGCAGGGAGCCAACCACAACCCAGGTAGGTGCCCCTGACCTGGAATTGAACCTGAGACCCTTCGGTGCGTTGGCCGGCATTCTGACCACTGAGCATGCGTCCAGATCGAGGACTTTTTTTTTTTAAAGCACACACTCCCCAGGAGTCTGTGACCCAGAATGCCAACTCACGGGCCCAGTGCCACCTGCAGCTCCCTGTCTTCCCACAGCTCACCTTCCTCTCACCTGGAAGTCCCAGGGGCACCCACTCGCCCTGTGCCCCTCCTCCCACCAGCCTGGGCCACCTCTCTGACCCACTCACTGTGTCCTGGGGCCCAGTCACTGCGTCTGCCGGGTCCCTGCCTCCAGCCTCCCACACTCAGGCCCTGGGAGAAGCCGTCGTCCTGACTCCTGCAGAGAGGCCTCCCTCCCTAAGTCAGGAGCCCCATGGCCTGCGGCCAGGCCCCTGTGGGCGCCTCTGGCCTGAACTTGGGCTCCCCCATCTCTGCGTCCTGCCCCCACCCCGCTCAGCCTCTTACTGGCAGAGCCCGCTTGGGGCCCGGGTTTTGTCTCAGTTTCTTCATCTGCAAAGTGGGTTGGCAATGCGGTTTATGTCACAGAACTGTTGCAAAGCTACAACAGAATGCCCCGGGAGACATGCTTACCCAGTGCTCCCCTCCCCCACAGAGCCGCCCCAGAGCACCAGCCCGCCTCCCGGGAGAGCGGCCTCCAGGCGCTGTGCACCCTGCAGGGAGCTGTGTGGGTCCTGGAGGGTCTGCCCTCCTGCCTGCCTCCGCTCCGTCTGGGGCTGGTACAGGGCAGCCTGAGCAGGGGTTCGAGTCCAGCTGGCAGGGGCTGGGGTCCAGCTCTGCTCCCCGCTTCCCAGCCCTGTCCCCTCCCCTTCCCTTGAGCTCCTGGGGTGCATGTCCTGCGCTTTGCTTTGCTATTTCATTCATTCTCCTTTCCTCCCCACCTCCGTGCCCCTCGCCTTCCACTCCCCATAGACGGACTCTCATATATGGAGCGGTGGCCTCCCAAGCCCTCTTCCGGGCCGTTCCTATGTTGTTTAGAGAAACACACGAGAGGCCTCAAGCACTAACCCTCATCGGTCTTTGGCCCATCAGCACCAAGGCTCGGCCCTCCGCCATCCCGCGGGCGGACTGCCCGTGGCGGGTGCTCATCCACGGGGGCGGGAGTGGGGGAGGGGGGCGGGAGTGAGGGAGCCGTCAGACCCCCCTACCCCGCATCCTGGGCCCCTCCTCTGGGCCAGCCAGTCAGCCTT
>NW_006299834.1:513137-515357 GCF_000327345.1 Myotis davidii
CCAGGGCCCGTCCGGTGTAATGCAGCTGAGAACCTGAGCACTGGGAATAGGGTTCCCCCCTTTTCACAGAAGAGGGGTGCCACGCTAGGAGCCAGGAAGATGCTCTGAGGGTCACCTGGGGCAAAAGGTGGGAGAGAGCATTTGAACGCAGGGCGGGGCACAGGAATTCTGAGCAGAAGGGGGCACTCCCTGGCCCCCAGGAGGGAAGGCCGGCCTCCCAGCCCGCAGGGCAGGCGCGCCTGGTGGCTCAGGACCTGTCCCCTCCCCCCGCCCCCCCCAGAGTTCTCCTGCGACCAGCTGCTGGACCTGGCCAAGCAGGTGGAGCAGCTGAGCCTGGGCGTGTTCCACCCGGCCTTCGCGCCCATCGAGCACATCCAGCGGCAGCTGCGGGCCTTCCTGCCCAGTGACATCCACGTCCGGGCCTCCCAGCAGCTGGGCATCTCCCTGACCCGCTGGCCCGACGGCCGCAACGTCATCATCACGGACTTCGCCAGCCGCGAGGAGGTCATCCAGGTGAGTGGGCTGGGGGCCTCCGGCCTGTGGCAGATGGGGGGACGCCAGCTCCTACCAGAGCGACTTTCGGGCACTCCCCTGGGGGCAGACGCATCTGCAGGGTCGGGAGGCGTCGCGAGGCGTCGCGGGTGGGGCCAGTGAACTCGCAGCCCTCAGCTTGTTTACAAAAGAGAGGGGCGGTAGCCAGGTGAGGATGGACAGTGAGGTGGGGGACCCGCAGCTGCACACAGCTTGGCTGGGGAGGGGGCAAAAGTCTGTTGTTTTTAAAATTGATTTCAAAGAGGAAGCAAGAGGGAGAGATAGAAATATCAACGATGAGAGAGAATCATTGATCGGCTGCCCCCTGCACGCCGATCCAGTAGGGGATCGAGCCTGCAACCAGGGCATGTGCCCTTGACCGGAATCGAACCTGGGACCCTTCAGTCCGCAGGCTGTCGCTCTGTCCACTGAGCCACACCAGCTAGGGCCCATTTTTTAAAAAAAATCAGAGCCCCCCAAAGGGGCTGCTCTCCAGAGAGGTGCCTGCCAGCCCTCCCCACCCGGTCCTCCACGCACTTCCGGACACAGTGGGCAGACATTTCCTGAGGGTCCGTTCTGTGCCATCACCGTGACTGTCACAGGGAAGGACAGACCGACATGTCGCCTGATCCTGGGGCTGCTAGTCTAACGCGTGTGGGGTGCAGGGAAGGACCACATCCGCCTGAAGGAGGAAACAACTCAGGACTGAAAGAAACAGGAGTGTGTGACGGCCGCCCGGGGCAGGAGGCGGACGCTCAGGCCAGGGCCCAGGTCCTCCCCGGGGAGGCCAGCCAGGAGACCCGTGCTTCCCCCATCGCGGCTCTGCCCCCCCCACCCCCAGCGGGGTCTGCACCTTCCACGCAGCCTGGGGCCCCTGCTTCGCCCGGGTGTCCCCAGTCCCAGCACGGGCCTGTGTCTGAGTCTGTGCTGACCTGAATTCTTCGTGCAGGGAGGGTCCAGTCCCTGGCTGCGGGCTGTGTCCACAGCTTCCCCAGGGGGCCACAGGGGACCCAAAGGGCATCCCACCATCTTTGCCCGTGTGGCACATAGTAGGTGCTCAGTGAAGCCGCTGTCACTCTGATTATTACTCTGTGGGAACACGGAGCTCACTGTGTCTCCATTGCTCAGAGCCGGGATAGGTTCTGCATCCCCGAGAGAGAGAGCGCGGGAGGGATTCTCCCAGGGTTCTGTGGGGCAAGGCTCTCCGCTGCAGGAGTTTGCTTTTCCCCTCCGGGCCAGTGGGCCGTGCTGGAGACATTTTGGGTGTCACACGATCAGAGTGTGTGCGCGCACCTATGTGCGCGTGTGTGCGTGTATACACTGCTCTCATCTGGGGGAGGGGTCTTGCTACACATCCTTCAATGCGCAGGACAGCGCCCCCACACTGCACAGCGGCGTATTGTCCAGCCCTGATGCCACTAATGCCACTAGTATCAGAGTCCACGGTAGGGCCTCTTTTACGCAGGACTTGTCAGAGCCTCTCTGGGAAGATAGGCCATGCTTTCCAGGCAGGTGGAGAAGTCAAGGTTTCTCGTTAAGGGGGAATCTGGTTGGAATAGTGTCCAAGGAACACACGTTGGGCGACATCCCTGGACTCTCAGCCGAGCGTTGCTGGTGGAGCGGAGGAGGAGGAGGGGGACCCGGTGCCTGTCTGTCCCTGGGAAGAGCTCCGGCAGCAACCCCGGTCCA
>NW_006299834.1:515410-522516 GCF_000327345.1 Myotis davidii
TGAGACGGGCTGCATTCAAACCCCTTAACCCTGAGAATGTGTCTGGGACAATGGCCCCTGCGCCTCAGACCTCTCCTGGGACCCAGGACCGATAGCACCCACGTGGCGGGCTCTCCTGGGGTTAGACCAGGGGTGGGCAAACTTTTTGACTCGAGGGCCACAATGGGTTCTTAAACTGGACCGGAGGGCCGGAACAAAAGCATGGATGGAGTGTTTGTGTGAACTAATATAAATTCAAAGTAAACATCATTACACAAAAGGGTACAGTCTTTTTTTTCAATAGTTTTATTTATTTCAAACGGGCTGGATCCGGCCCGCGGGGCCGTAGTTTGCCCACGGCTGGGTTAGACGGTGCTCGGAGCAGTTCTGAGCAGAAGGAGCATGAACAACTGTCTCCTTGGACTCTTGTCTTCCCAGGCCTTGATCTGCACCCTGTACATCCCTTTCTACTGTGGGGTGATCCCCCCCGAATTCAGAGGGGAGGTAAGTGGCCAAGGCCCTGCTCTGTGCGTTCAGCCCCCGGCACCTGCTGGGGAGAGGTGTGGGTGGAGGGCACCACACACCTTGAGCACCTACTGTGTGCCAGCCTCGCCCCTGCCCCTGGGCTGCTCAGAGAGGGTACCCTAGAGTACCCTGAGCTCGACAGACCTCGTGACTCGGGCAGCCACAGGGTCACCGGCTGCGGCCACTGACCGGGTGCTCCTCGCGGTGTGGCCGGAGGGCGGGCGTCCTGAAGGCAGCACTCCTGCCCCAATTGCAGCGCTACTTCGACGGGGCCCTGAGCAACAACCTGCCCTTCTCGGACTGTCCCAGCACCATCACCGTGTCGCCCTTCACCGGGACGGTGGACATCTGCCCCCCGAGCACCTCGGCCAACATGCTCGAGCTGAACGCCTTCAACGCCAGCTTCCAGTTCTCCACCAGGAACTTCTACCTGGGGTTCACCTGTGTCCTCGCGCCCAGCCCCGAGGTAGGCCTGGCCCTGGCGTCCAGCCTCGAAGGGGTGAGAGCCTCGGCCACGATCCAGGGCCCCGTGTCAGACTCTGTGCCCCTGAACCCTCCCCGCAGCCTCAGGGCCGTTGAGACACATGTCCCGAGTCTTACAGTCCAGGTCTCGAACCCACAGCCTGAAGCACCCCCTGAGCGGGTGTGGCATTAGACTGGCGCCCGCCGGGGCAGCGCCAACCCTACTGGGCCCGCCGTGCTCCCCTGGGCCAGGCTCTGTGAGAAGGCACCCTTATCATCTCCGTTTCTCAGGAAAGGACACCGCAGCTCAGAGAGGTTAAGTGACTTGTTCGAAGTCACACAGCCCAGAAACTGCAAAGCCAGGTTTCCCAGCCTCAGCCAGCCGCCGGGCCTCCTCCTGCTGCCCTAGACTCTGGCCGGGTGACCCGCCGTGTGGAGGCAAGGCGTACGCTCAGGAAAAGGCGGACAACAGACCCACTTTTCCTGCTTTTTGCCCCTCAGTATTTCTGGAAAATAGGTAGTTTGACAACCAACAGGTTTTCATCAGAAGGTACTCCTCCCGCCACCAGCCGGGCCCCCGCTGTTCTCCACATTCGCCCGGGTGTGTAGGGTTTTATAATATAAGGAACAAGTGGGACACGGGCTCCTTTTCTCTGACCTCCAGAGGGGGGGTGGACAGACATCTCAGCCCATTTCGCAGAGAGGCCGCGAGGCGCTCAGGAAGGTCGCGTGGCCGCCCCGAGGTCACACAACAAGGGGAGGCGGAGCCACTTCCCGGCCCACGGGGGCCTCTTCCCCGCTGTGGGGCTCTGACCGAGCAGCTGGGCAGGGCCCCAGGGTTCCTCGGCCATCTCAGGCCGGTCCTGGTAACGGAGACCGAAGAGATCCATCCTCCACTGACCTATGGGCACCAGGCACCATCCCGGGCACCGTCCCAGGCACTGTCCCGGGCATCCTCGGCCCCAGGAGGGCACTGAGGCCAGAGAGGGGAGGGGCTGGAGCAGGAGCCCCAGCGGGGGAGCCGCAGTGGAGGGCGTGGAGGGCGGTTCCAGGTCCCTCCCGGCCCAGCGCTGGGCCCAGGGCCCTTGCGCGGTCTCCTGGGGAGCGGCTGGAATCACTCCCAGTTGAAGACAAGTCTCCAGCCTGTGACCATCAGCCTAGGGGGGTCTGGGCACCCCATCCCCCCTGACCTGTGTGTTGGCAGATGTTGGTCCACTACTGCAGACAAGGCTACCTGGACGCCCTGAGGTTCCTGGAGAGACGCGGTAGGTGACAGCGCCTCAGAGCGGAGTTTGGCCTTGAGAGGTGCCCACAGGGTGGCAGTGTGGAGAGCAGGGGCGGGGGGCGGGGCGGGTCACTGTCACGGGGAGGCTCTGGCTATGCTGACCACCACATCCCGCCTCTCACCGCCCAGGACTCACCCAGGAGCCGGTGCTGTGGACGCTGGTGTCAAAGGAGCCCCCGGCCCCAGCCCATGGGACCTGGGACACTGGCCAAGACGGAGGCCAGAAGGCCGGCCTGTCGCTCAACTGGGCGGTGCCCAGCGTGCTGGTCAAGGACGTGCCCAACTTCAAGCAGCTGTCACCGGAGCTGGAGGCCGGTACTGCCCTCCTCCCGCACTTGCTCGCCCAGCAGGCACTGGCACTCGGGGCACGGCACCAGGGGCTTGGGTGGGCGCCTGCCCTGGAGGCGCTCCGGCCCGGAGGAGGGCGGACCCTTTTTGAGTTCCTGCTAAGTGCCAGGGGTGCCAAGGGGCTCTTACATGCGGTGTCACTCACTTCTCACTACGCTGAGGGCCCCGGGGGGTTTCCTCACCCCATTTCGGCGATGAGGCTGCAAGCTCAGGGCGGGGAGGGACGCACCAAGGCCTCAGAGCCTGCAGCTGGGGGATCCGGACCCACGTCTGTGCCTGAGAAAGCCCGGCCTCTGCCCACTGCCCGGGGGGTGGGGCAGGAGGTACTGAGGGGCACGGGGAGGGGGACACATACAGAGGATCTAGACTCATTTCATCATCTCAACAATCCTCTGAGGACGGCACTGAGTCGTCCCCATTGTACGAATGTGGAAACCAGAACACCGAGCAGTTAGGCAACTTACCCAAGGTCACATGGCCACACATGGCAGACCTAGGCATTCTGCGTGGTGACCTAGATGTCACAGCTGCAATCAATCACAGGTGTCCCACAGTCACCTGGAATGGTGCTGGTGGGGGTGGGTTAGCATCTAAGTGAAACATGGAAGGAGCTAGCCAGGCAAAGAGAGGGGAAGACAACAGCATGTGCAAATGTCCTGGGGTCGTGTGGAGGGGAGAAGCGCTGGAGGCCCCCATGTCTGTAACACAGTGGTTGAGGGGCAAGGAAGCAGAGATGAGCTTAGAAAGGCTGGGAAGGTTGGGTATGTGGCCTAGAGGAGAGAGATGGGGCCACTGAGGGGTTTACTGAGGGGCAGCCCCTAGTGATTACTGCCCAGCGAACCGTAGGCCCAGGCCCAGTCCATGACTGAAGAATGGATCACTCTGCGTTGTTCCTTTATTGTTAGCTTGGGCGGACAGGCTGAGAGGCAGGAGGCTGGGAGGAAAGATGGTGGTGGTGAGGCCAGAGCAGGGTCAGTGAGGTGGGCGAGGGGATGGAGGGATGAGGGACCACACAGGGCAAGCAGAAATGGGCTCCAATGTGTGCTGAGCCCTGGGTACGAGATTGCCGTTCTGCAAACCTGGCCCCATCCCTGCGGCCACACGGGGGCACCAGAGAGCCGCCTCTTCGATGGGGCACTGCAGCCTGCACCTGGGGTTGGGGAGGGGCGCCCCCTTCCGGGAAGGGAATTGTCATCTGGCCTGGCCCTCACTGGCATCCCTTAGTCCTCACCTACCTGCCAGGAGGTGGGTCCTGCCATTACAGGGAGCCAGCCTAGGCTGGGGAAGGGAAGACACGGTCCGGTCCAGGCTGGGGGCTGTCTCGGACTTGCTGTATGTGCACCCCGCCCACAGTGTCTGTGCCTAAAAGCACCCGCCAGAGTCAGGTTGGGGGCAGGTGGCTGGGCCATGGTCTGGCGCAGGGATCTGGGCTCTGGTTCTGCCCCAGCCAGGACGCAGGCCCCTCCCACCCGGTCAATGAAGGGAACAGAGGGCTGGGGAAGGGGTGGTCCCGGCCCCAGCTGCAGCCCCTGCTGTGGTTAGTAACCGCTGGGCTGCTGTTATGGAGGGAGGTGAGGTGTGGGCATCTGTTCCTTCTTGGGCGGCCGCTGCAGACTTTCCAGAGAGAGGGGCGGGAGAAGGGTCCATCCTGGCCCTGCCACCTCCTGGCGATGGTCTTTGGCAAGTCCCTCCTCCACTCTGAACCTCTGTCTCGTCTTCTGAGAAAGGGACACACCCTGCCCATTTCTTGGACGATGATGAACAGCTGAGGGCCTGGCCCCTGCTGGCTCCCAGTGGGGGCCTGCTCTGTGTTTCTTGCTCTGCGGGTGGGGGTGGGCACCCCCTGTGGGCGGCAGGGTGGAGTGGAGCTGGTGGGCACGCTCCCCTTCTCTTGCAGCCCTGGAGAAAACAAGTAGGAGGGACCCCAGGCCCTGGGCCCGCTTCCGCCGCTCGACGCCCGGGAAGGCGTTGACCTACCTGCTGCTGCCCTGCACGCTGCCCTTCGAGTATGTCTACTTCCAGGGCAGAAGGTGAGGCCGGCAGGGGCTGTGGTGGAGACCAGTGCCCAGGGCAGGAAGGGCGGCTGGCACACTAGTGGGCAGAGCCTGGCTGGTCTCTCCACACTGCCAGGTGTTGGCTGAATGACCCAGAGGGCCCTTGGGGGCTGGTTCGGAGGCTGTAGCTGCTGATGGACCAGTAGGGCCTCCTGGTCAGCGCCCAGTCCCTCCTGTCTGTAGGATCTTGGACCCATCTGTCAGCGCCTCAGAGACCATGTGCTGTTTTTGAAAATAACTCTAGGGGCTGGGCTGGCTCAGGTTTGCTGTGTGGCCTGGGCCAGGTCTCTTACCCTCTCTGGGCCTCAGATTACTTTTCTATACAACAAGGCTCTTCCATGGCAGGCTGGCTGTGGCTAAGCCCTCTCTACTCATTCTAACTCTGCTGGCTAGTGGGTCACTGTGTTGTTCATTTATTCTAGTACGAGTCCTCGAGGGCTTACCAGGGGCCCGCCCTGGCTGGAGGCTGGGAGGCAGCATGACCCAGCCCGGTCCCTGGCCTTGTGGAGCCTGGCGGGGCACAGGTCATCACACGTTCGCTCTGCCTGGAGATGCTTAGGGTGTCTCCACTGGCTGTGAACCCAGATGGCTTACACTAGGCCAGTGGTTCTGAACCTTCTGGCCCTTTAAATACAGTTCCTCAGGTTGTGACTAACCATAACATTATTTTTGTTGCTACTTCATAACTGTAATGTTGCTACTGTTATGAATCGTAATGTAAATATCTGATATGCAGGATGGTCTTAGGTGACCCCTGTGAAAGGGTCGTTTGACCACCAAAGGGGTCGCGACCCACAGGTTGAGAACCACCGCACTAGGGATTGCCTAGTCATGGAAGGCTGCCTAGAGGAGATACCTTAAAAAATTTTTTTATTATTGATGTCGAGAGGAAGGGAGAGAGAGGTGGGGATAGGAACATCGGTGAGGAGAGAGAAACATTGATCGGCTGCCTTCTGCACATCCCACACTGGGGATCGAGCCCAAAAACCGGGCATGTGCCCTGTCCAGGAATCGAACTGTGACCTCCTGGTTCATAGGTCGATGCTCAACCACTGACCCACACCGGCCGGGCCAGAGGAGATAACGTTTGAGCTCTAAGATGAAAGACGAATAAGAATCCACTAAGCACAGAGGGAAGGGAAAAGCATTTCAGAGGGATGGGACAGCATGTGCAAAGGTCCTGAGGCAGAGGGAGTAAGGCTCGTTTGAGGAGCAGAAAGCGAAGCCGGTGTGGGTGTGACTGGACCTACAGGTGGAGAGCTGTCCAAGATGGGGCTGGGGAGGCGGAGGGGCTGGGCACACGGGGCTCCGTAGCTGTGCGAGGAGGCTGCTCTTTACCCGACGGTGATCGAAGGCAGCGAGGGGACACTGGTGTCCTGTGAGATCTGCATTTTAAAAACTCTCTACTCCCCGGAAGAAGGCCTATGACAGGGGCCAAGGTCTCTGTCCTGCTCCACATCGCGGTGATGACGGGCCAGTCCCGCCGTTTAGATGGCTGGTGACGCAGAGCTGGAAGAGAGGCTTCCGCTGACCGCTCCGCCTCGTGCTGAGCTGTGAGACTCAAACCACAGGTTGAAATAAAAAAGGATAAAGGCAAATTCTCGCCTTTTCAGTTAAAAAGAAAATCCCCTTATGCGCACTGCTGGGGAGGCCTGCCCAGACCACGGGGATGTCCTGTTGGTATTTCTGTCCCCTGCATGTGGGTGTAATCACCGAGGCAGAGGGCCAGAACCAGGGAGGTGACAGTCCGGCTGATGTGTTGCTTGTCGCATGGCACTGGGACTGTCTGCCCAGTCCGAGGCCTGGTTTAGAGGCTCCCTAAGGGCCTGCGGTGGGGAGGGGAGTCCAGTGAAGGTGCCAGCCACACGGCCGGCCCTCTGCCTGGCAGGGTCCCGTGGAAGCAAGAGAGACTCTGGTGGGCTGTGTTTCAGGTCGGGCCCTGGCTGCTGGGTGGAGGGTGCGTGCAGGAGTGCAGAGTGGGGAGCTGGCCTGGGGAGGGTGCATGCAGGGGTGCGGAGTGGGGAGCTGGCCTTAGGAGAGGTGAGGGGGGGACGGAAATGGGGGGAGGCTAGGAACTACAGGCGAGGTGACGGTTCTTATTTGGCAGGTGAGAAAACTGAGGCCCAGAGAGGTTAGCAGGGCTACACCCCAAGCCAGCCTGACCCCCAAACCCTGCCTTTTCCTCCCCCTGCCCTTTCTACTCTGCCTGTGGAATCCACTCTCAGGGCCTGGCCACCCACCGAGTTCGGAGTTCACTCCGTTTCTGTCCCCAGCCCCTCCCTCCCTGCAGGTGCCCCGTGAGGCTGAGCCGCCCCTGGTGGAACCCGTGCCTCTGGCTGCTTCTCACCCCCAGCCCTTTCCTGTAGCCCTGGTGCCTCGGGACCAGGGATCCCCACTGCTCCGGCCCCGGGGGGAGGGGTGAGGGTGGGCTCAGCTGGGCGGACCTCGGTGAA
>NW_006299834.1:522631-528089 GCF_000327345.1 Myotis davidii
ACTCGCCACGCCCCCTGGAACCTTCCTATCACTCCCAGCTCAGCCAGAACAGGGGGCTGGGTCCTTCCTTCCTCCTCGCGGGACTTGGGGGAGGAGTGACCCGGGCTCACTGGGGCCAGGCTGCCCCTCACGGCTTCTCCCTGCCCTCCCCCGACCCCCGGCTCTGACCACTGCTCTCACTGGCTTCTGCTTCCTCTGCAGCCCACCTGTCTCCAGCCCGCTCCCACCGGAGGCAGCTCCTCCCGCGCACCCGGCCCAGAAGCTCATGCCCCCTTCCCATCGGGCCTGAGGGGCACCAGGCTGGGCCGGCCGAGCGACTGGCCTCTCCCGGTCTGTCGTGGTCCTTGTCCTGGGTGCCCACGTCCAGGCCTTGAGTGAGGCCTGGTTCTGACTCAACCTCCAGAGCTCAGAGCCTGGCCCCTGGCCCTGGAGGACTGAGGGGTGGCCTCCCTTCTTCCTCTCAGGCTCTTGTCCTGGATGGTGTGGGTGGGTGGCCCTCAGGAGCCAGAGGGGACCCGCCAGCCCCCCTGCAGCCCCAGCTCCTTGGAGCTGGCTCCCTGGGGCCCAGCACTTCTTCCTGGGGAGAGGCCCAGCCTGTTGGTGCGCCCAGGTCACCCTGCGCTCAGGTCACCCGCCCCGTCTCATCAGAGGGAGAAAGGAAGCAGAAGCTACGCACATCACATCGTGGTTCTGGCACTGCCCTCTGGGGCTTGGCGGTGGCCCTGCTGAGGAGAAGGGCTCGTGGGGCGCCCGGCAGGGCTGCTGGCAGAGCGAGCTGAGCGCTTAGAAGGCGGGGAAGGTGCTCAGCCCTGAGATCGGGAGCAGATGGGGGGATGGGGTGCTGTGCCTCCCCTCACATCCTTTCTCTGAGTTCTCTGTCTGGCACCAGCCATCGGGCATGACCCCCATGGTCTGCTCACTCCTCAACCTCGATCTCTCCCTTCCTACTGAATCCACCCAGCGAGAGCCCAGAGAAGGGAGGGGAGAGGAGAGAGGTTAAAGGGATTAAAATCTTTTCGGAATCCCAGCTGTGCGTGCCTCTTTGGGGTGCCCACCGGCGGCCCCTACGACACCAGGCAAGTTCCTTCCTCATCCAGTTCCTCATCTCCTGTCTTTAAAACCCGGGGTTGGACTAGCTGGTTTCCACGGGGCCTCCAGCTCTACTCTGAGCCCAGAACATAAGCAGTACCACGCGGTCAGATGCAGGAGAGGTGACTCCAGGGGGGACTAGCCACAGCGGGATGGGTTTCTGACTGGGTCTTCTTGGAAGCCTGGAATGTGGGCTGGCGGAAAGTCAGTCCAGGAAAGGGGCCTGCGGGGGCAGAAGCAGGCTGGGGCGACCCCCAGTGAGTTCCACTGATGAGGAACCTGAGGCTTGGAGGGGCGAAGCGCCTTGTCCCGGGTTCCACAGCCAGTCGGTGACGGAGCTGCCACTCAGGCTCAGGTCTGGCTGCACTTTAGATACTGGGGACACATGGGGATTCCACTCAGGACTCTTCTCCGCAGAGAGTCCGACGTCACTGATCTTCACCTGGACCTGTCGGAGCAGGGGTGTGGTTGGAGCCTGTCATTCGCGGGCCCTGGTGTCCTCAGGGACCACCCTGTGGGTGTGACCACCTGCCTGGGTCAGCGCCCCGCGCCTCAGACTTGCTTGGCGTTATCTGTGGCAAGCAGGCTGGTGTGTGCCAATCTGTGGCCGTGGTCACAGGATGCGAGTGGGGCAGCCTGTGTCCCAGCACCAAGTCCTGGCGACCTTAGGCGTCCCCAGGCAGATCCCTCCACCCCGCTGAACTTTGCATCTCACCCGCACACCTGGTTGTGTGCACTGACCGCAGGTGCGGTGATGTTAAGGGATAGCCATTACTTTTGAGTTGTGTTAACGTATTGGGAATATGTCCTCACGTGGTTCTCATCCTTTAGAGATCATCCTGAAATAGTTATGAATGAAATGGCACAATGCATGAGATTTGTTTCACAATAGTGCTGCGGGGGGAGGTGGGGGAGCGCTTGATGAAACATGAATTGCTAACACTTGGCACCAGGTGACGAGTCCATAGAAGTTCATTACACTATTTCTCTCTGATTTTATGTGTTTGACATGTCCGTAATAAATGGGTGCTTACCTTAAAACGTTGAGAGTACATACAAATAGGGAACTGCACCAAGAAAGCACACAAAACAAAGCAAAAGCAGGGCGACCAGCAGCCATGGCTTCCCGGAGTCACCGATGGGGAAGGGCGGGAGGGTCTGGGGAGCTGTTCAGTTCAGCACCGCGGACAGCGACCCCGCGAGCTGTCCAGTTCAGCACCGCGGACAGTGACCCGCGGTCGCCTTTCAGCCGCTCAGCTGCCTCAGGGATGACAGAGGGCAGAGCACTTCCGGGCCCACTGTATTTAGGAAAGGGCTTTTCCGGACAGAGCTCTCCAGCCTCTTCCACACCCGGAGACGGAGCGTCTACACCACCGGGCAGACCAGGCGTTGCTGGGCAGCTTTGCTTCCTAAGAAGCGTCTGTTCCCTGCCGGTAAGGATATCAGTCAGAAAACAAGTCATCATACATGTGTGTGCCTATTTCTGGGGTCGCTATCCTGTTCCATTTAAACATATGTCTATGCTTCTGCGCATCCCACAGTGTCTTGATTTATAGCTTTCCTATATAGCTTTTAGAAGCAGCTTGTTAATGTTAAAAATATATTTTTATTGATTTCAGAGATGAAGAGGAAGAGAGAGAGAGAGAGAGAGAGAGAGAGGAGAAAAACATCAAGGATGAGAGAGAATCACCACCGGATGCCTCCTGCACACCCTACACTGGGGTTCCCGCCTGCAACAGGGCATGTGCCCTGACCAGGAATTGAGCAGTGACCTTCTGGTTCATAGGTGGACGCTGGTCAGGCACGGCTTGTTAATCCCTACAACAGAGCCCACTGGGATGTTGCTTGGGATCGCATAGACCCGTGGTCAGCAAACCGCGGCTCGCGAGCCACAGTTTGCCGAGCCGCAGTTTGCCGACCACTGGCACAGACTCTACAGAGGAATTTGAGGAGAATGAAACTCCTAGCACTGGGTCCCGATGCAAGATTAAAATGTAGGCCCTCTTGTTCAAAAAGCAGGGAAAATGCTACGCAAGGCACTAAAATAACTCCACAAGCTCTCACCCTGTCCGTGTGGTTATTGTTTGCTACAGGTAGTTTATGTCACTCTCTCAACACTGCATTACTCATAGGGCACCTGCAGACTCTCACAAGAGCCTGGGGGACAAGCCCCGTGACCCTGAGAGCTGCCCATCGGCTGCCCGTTTCCTCCTGTCGGCTGTGGGACCCACACATCACGCCCTGGCTGGGAGCAGGGAACTCAAGTCAGGGATCTCCCCTTCCCACAGGCCTGCCGTCCCAAGAGTATTGCCACCTCCACACTAGGCAAATGGGCACCTGAATTGGGGGTGGGAGAGAGGCTCACTTTGGCTGATTCACCCACCAAATGCCCCGGCTGCTGCCAGTCTAGGATAAGGATGACAAGACGGCCGTAATCATGCCCCACTCTGAGATGCCATGGGGGGTGAGCATCCTCTTCAGGCCTCATGGTCCATTGGGAGGGGCGAGGAGAGAGGCTGGGCAGGGCTGGGGCACTGGAGGGCAGGGGAGCGGGCAATCAGGCACTTGTCCCGAGAAGGCGGCAGTGGGTGGAACCGCCCGTGCTCCGAGGTTCCAGGTTCTCAGCACGCGCTCCATTACCCTGTCAGACTGCACGATCGCGCACAGGTTCAAATAAAAGGATCACGAATTTCGAGACGGTGACCACAGAGCATTAAATCCCAAGTGCAGGGCCCTCTGGGCACAGGGCCGTCTGGGGCTGCTCTGGTGGCACGACCATGAGGCAGGCCCTGCAGCCCTATCTGTCCATCTATATGCCCATTTCTATCTCTTTCCATAGCTGCAGTATACGTATCTATCTGCACATCTATCTCTGTGCACACTATGTCTAAATCATCACGTAACCATCACTGGGAGCAAGATCCACAAGATCCCAACAGGCTGGAGGGCACCCCTGTGTCTTCTCCCATTCAACCCTCTCCCTCGGGCCCACGCTAAGCACTCTTCTGGCCTCTGTCACCATAGATGAGTTTTGTTTGTCCCTGAGCTGTACGTGAATGGGGTCACATGACATATCACCCCTTGTATTTGGCTTCTTTTATTCATCATTTTTAAAAAATATATTTTTATTGATTTCAGAGAGGGAGAGAGAGAGAGATAGTAATATCAGTGATGAGAGAGAATCATTGATCAGCTGCCTCCTGCATGCCCCACCCTGGGGGATTGAGCCCCCAACCGGACCTGTGCCCGACCGGAAATAGAACTGTGACCTCCGGGTTCACAGGTGGACGCTCAGCCACCGAGCCACGCTGACCGGGCTTCTTCATCATTTTGAGTGCGAAGCTCACCTGTGCTGTTGCATACACCAGTAATTCTTCATATTTTTTAAAACACTGTGTAGTAAGTATCTCATTGTACAAAGATGTCACAGTTTAGCCATCCTACTGCTGATGGATGTTTGAGTTGTTTCCAGTTTTCGTCTAACATGTGCAAGTTGTTCCTAATTCGGCCTTTCAAGTTACCTCCTGTGTCCTTCACACAGATCCCTATCACTTTTAAAAACACTTTTTTTTTTGGCCCAACAAGATGTTTTCGGCTCATCTTGTACTTTCTCTGCCCAGCCCTGGAATGGGCCTTTTCTTCAGGAAACCGTGTTTCCTTCTGGTGGGGAAGTATTTAGAAACCAAGAGGATCTGGGCACTGGGTGTGCCTGGTGTTACTGGAACCCCGTGCCTAGGGCCTTGTCAGCAAAGATAAGAAATAGTTTTAAAAATAGTAAACTCATATCAGTACCTCAGGTTCCAGTTCAAAACCACAAGGCTCTTCCCTGCCTTCTTCCGCAGTGTGAACCCTCCTGCATTAGCATTCATTCACATGATATACATATACATATATAAGTCGATAATTGGATGAGGGTTTGTACTAAAATCTCTTTAGAATTCTGTTGTTCTCAAGTTGCTGCTGCCTAAGAAGTGCCTTATTAAGTGCGGATTTGGGGGCGCTATCTGGAGAGCCTCCTTGTAGGTCTGCCATGGGTCCTGGAAAGCTGCAATTACCCCCCTCCCCCCGCCCCTTCTGCCCTAGGAGATTATGGGCCTGTCTTCCATAGCGCATGCCACTACCTGAGATTTTCCTGGTTATGCACAAGTGTAAGCCCCAGAGGGCCCGGAACCGGAGCGCGCCTGGCACCGTCAGAAGCTTCCTGAACGTGCCGGGAGGAGTGAAGGAATCCCTGAGGTCACCTCTGGCTGCAGCGCTTCCAGCCTGTGGTGAGCGCTTGCGGAAGACGGGCCCTGCGGTGGGTGGATGAGGGCGTGATGGAGGGATGCGGGCTGCCGGCTGGGAGGCTGGGAGACTGGGAGGCGGCGGT
>NW_006299834.1:528691-529822 GCF_000327345.1 Myotis davidii
GGAGCTGCCCGGAGGCCAGGCCCGGGCCGCCTCCTCCCGCTTCCCCTCCCCTCCCGCTGCGGGCTGTGTGACCTTGGACAGTCACTTAACCTCTCTGTTCCTGGACCCAGTGCAACCTCGGATGCGCGCAGAGTCCTGGGGATCGTCTGGGAAGGGGATCAGGCGGGCGTGGGGACTGTGGACCGTCCACCGTCCTCCTTCCCTGCGTGGGCTCCCGGTGGGGGAGGGCCCGCCTTGGCCGGAGCGTGTGCTCGGTGTTCCCTAGCGTCAGGGCCTCCTCCGTCACCCGGGTAACAGGCAGGACCCCGGGGCCCCCATCCCCCAGCACTAACTGATGTCATCTCCCCGACAACCCACCACAGTCTAGGCGCCGAGGGGGAGCAGTGCTTGCCCAAGGTCGCGTGCAGGGCCCGCTGCAAGGGGTTGTCCGCCTGTGCGGATCGTAGGGAGGGAGGCAGGCGGCTGTCTGGCTCTTTAAACATCCCTCAGGTCTCCCTCTGCTGTGTGGGAGGGAGGAGGCGGCTGCACCCAGACTGGGTGCTGGGTCTGCAGCCATGGGAAGGAGGGCTGGAGGTCATGTGGGACCCACAGGGAGGGAGGGAGGGAGGTGGCCGGAGGCGCGGAGAGCCGTGGCAGGCTGGCATAGCCTGCAGGGTCCCCGCCGACCAAGGGCTGGGCCAGTTCCTCTGAGGAAGGTTGGGGAGGGGCTGCCAGTGGAGGGTTGGGAGCCGTGTTGGTGGGGGCAGTTGGGGAGAGGGGAGGAAGGAGGTGTGCACCCCCATTGGTGTGGCCACAGCCCGCCCCCAGCCCCGTGGGGGAGGGGTTGGAAGTGTCCAGGTTTTAGAGCCATGGGGGATGGACGTGCGGGGAGAACCCCGCATTGAGTGGGCTGGTAAAGACTAAAGATCGCCCCGTGTCAGTTTAGGGCCGGGTTTGCCTGCAGAGGAATTGGGAGGAACTTGGTGTGGGCAGGTCTCTAGGGTTCGGAGTTGCCCAGGTCCATTTGCGTGAGGAGATAGAGGGGACACGTGGCTGGAAGGGGTGGAGGCCGCAGCCCTGCGGGTCACTGAGGTCGCTGTCGGGGAAAGCGCTGTCGGGTGCTTGTGGGGGAGGCCTTGAGGGGCCCTGCCC
>NW_006299834.1:529909-533526 GCF_000327345.1 Myotis davidii
GCCAGCCGTGGCCTCGGACCCTTGTGCGCGGCCCTTCCCACAGAACCCGGGAGCTTCCCTTTGCCCGCAGGGCTGCCCTCAGCCTCTGGCCTTTCCAGCCTCTATCCCGGTCCGTGTCTCGCCTTCCATGCCTGAGGTCGGGCACTCTGGGGACTGCCTGAGAGCTGATGTGACCCCGGCGGATACGGCATCAATCAGCTGATACGGCATCAGTCGGCTGCCAGGCTCGGAGCTCTGTGGCTCACGCAGCCCCGTGTGCCTGTGTCCCAGCACCTTCCCCCGAAGCTCTGCGAGGCAGGACGGAGCTGGCCCCTGCTTCCCACTTGGGCAAACGGAGGCCCAGGAGGTGGAGCGACTTGCCCACTCTCATGTGGCTGGACCAGGACTGAGTGGAGGGGACTGAGACCCCGGGAGTGAAGGATCAGTCATGGGCACTGTGGAGGCCAGAGAGCGGGGGGAGAGAGAGAAGCATCGATCGGCCACCTCCTGCACACCCCCTACTAGGGATCGAGCCAGCAACCCAGGAATGGAACTGGCGACCTTTTGGTACCTGGGACGATGCTCAGCCAACGGAGCTCCACCAGCCAGGGCTTCTGTTTCTTTTTTGCTTTCTTTAACCTCATCGCAGTCCATCCTTCTCACCCACCCCACGGACGGGGGCAGGTAAGTGGGAGCTTTTCTCGGGACTGATGGCGGCACTGGCTCCGCACCCCGCCAACGCCTGCTCATTACGTGAAACGATCAAGGGGACTGAAGAGTTGGTCCCCCCAAAATCTGCCCTGAAGATTTCCTCAGAGGAGGAGGGGCCTGCAGGGGTCTCCAGGGGCAGCTGGCCTGGGGTCAGGACCCGGGTTCTCGCCCGGCGTTGCCCTTGGGTGAGTCCGAGCTCTGTGTCCCCTGCTGAGAAACCCGCAGCCTGAGCTGCATGGTGGCTGAGGCCACCCCAGCTCCCTGATCCTTTAAAAATATATATTCTTACCGATTTCAGAGAGGAAGGGCAAGGGAGAGAGAGAAACATCAGTGAGGAGAGAGAATCATCAATTGGTTGCACACCCCCAGCTCCCCCGGGGACGGAGCCTGCAACCCGGGCGTGCACCCTGACTGGGAATCCACAGCGGCCTCCTGGTTCATAGGTCGCTGCTCAAGCACTGAGCCCCGCCGGCCGGGCTGTCACTGAACACAGGCCTGCCGCAGCTGGGAATGGGACCTGCGGCGCCTTTGGGTGGTAATCGGCCGCTTAGGGGTTGGGTGTGCCAGGTGCTCTGCCATGTTTGTTCACGAGGAACTAACTCGCCTGCCTCTGTAGAGGCTCAGCGCCCCCTCCCCCGCCCCCCCATCTCTCAGGCACAGTGTCACCTTTGGAGAGGCGCAAGGGCGGCCAGACTCAGGCCCGGGGCCGGAGGGAGGAGCAAGCTTCTCTCCACGCCTTTATTACTGGGAGTCTAAGGTGGAGTGGGGGGGGGGGGGATCTCGAGGCTTTGCCACTGCTCTGCGGCCTCTGCAGGGGCCCAGTTCACATTGCCTTTCCCTTGCTTCCCCTTCTCCTCCCCTCCAGGGTGGGTCTGTAGGAGGCACCAGTGTGTAGAGATTAAGAGCCTGGCTTGGGAGCTGGAAGTCCTGGGTTTGAATGTAGCTCTGCTGCTTGCCACCTGGGTGAGCTGGGCAGGCGACAGGCCCTGCGAGCTGTGGCTTCTGCAGGGGCAGGAGGACCACCCCCCTGCCTCGATGGCCTGAGGCTCAGTGCAGCGAGGCCCCTCCTCCCGTCAGCTGCACGGCAAGCGCATGGCGTCTGATGAAAGTTGCTGTAATTCTTTGGTCCTCTGTAGAATGGGTCTTCTTTCCCCTCCGGCTGCATTCAAGGTTTTCTCTTTCTCTTTGGTTTTCAGCACTTAATATAAGGCCAGGCGTATTTTTTTCAGGGTGGGGATACTTGTCTTGATTTGGCGGGGGGGAGGGGGTGCTGAACTTCTTAGATTTATGGTTTGATACCTTTCACTATTTGGAAAAGCGCTCAGCCATTCTCTCTCCAAACATTCCTTCCGTCCTGTTCTTTCTCTTCTTGTGACATTCCAGTGGCCATCACGTTTCTGCTGCCCAGTCTTCGGTGAACTGATTCTTTCTCCCCCTGCGTCAGCCCACGCGGTCAGGCCTGGGAGCCGCCAGGAGCGTTCTGCATTTCTGTTCGTGTTTTTATTTTTCCTCTAGCAGTTCGAGGTCTCGTTTCCACCTCTCTGCTGAAATACCCCCTGTGTTCCTGCGTCTTGTTCACCTTTTCCATGAAATCCTTTAACATGTTACGCAGACTGATTTAAACGGAGTCTGATTCTGTTGACTGTTTTGTCTGCTGAGAGCGGCTCTTTTAGAACGAGTAGTGCTTTTTGCTTGTTTCCGGGACCTGGTGTGCTGACCGTGGAGCCGGAGGTCAGTGGCATCTGTGCTTGGATGCGGGCTGTCTGCTCTGGCCAGGCCTTTACGTGGGAGCTGGGCTGCGCGTGGGTTCCGTTGTTGCTCCGATCACTTGCTTGGCCACCAGTTTTCACTCCTGTGGCTTCCCCGAGTGCCGAGCTCAGGGCTGTTTCCGGGGGGGTGGGGTGGGGGGGGGAGGTCTTTCCTCGGTGCTCCTGCCCCACCGCCCGCTTTTGGTCTGAGCCTTAGAAGGGCTTCTCGCCCCACCCACGCTCCGTCCCCGATCTGGTGGGGTTTAGGGTTAGCGCTGCAGCGCTCCTGGCCTTGGTTTTGCTGCCCACTTTTATGAGCTGTGTGTGTGTGTGTCGTGTGGGTGTATGGTGGTGTGTGTGTGGTGGGTATGCACATGTGTGGTATGTGCATGTGTATGTGTATGCATGCATGTGATATGTATATATGTGTGGCACATGGCACGTGTGGATATGTATAAGTATGTGATGTGTGTGTGCATGTGGTGTGTGTCACGTGTGGGTATTTGGTGGTATGTGTGGTGTGTGTATGTGTATATGTGTACATGCATGTGCGTGCTCTGTATCTATGTGTGGCGTGTGTGGTGTGTGTATAAGTATGTGGTGTGTGTGTGTGTGTGTGTGTGTGTGAAAACACCCTAGTTCAGGAGTCAAAGTGGTAGGTGCCGGGTCCCCGGCCAGCAGACTGTGGCCTTGGGCAGCGCCTCGCTGAGCCCCGTGGAGCCCGCTCTCCGTGTGTGAGACGCAGTAGAAGGAGCCCCCTGGGGCTGGTGAGGACTGTGAGGAAGTGGCTACCAGTCCCTGGGACGTGGCGCGCTGCACTTGGCTGTCCTGGGTGACAGCTGGCACCCATGTGTGCGCCGCCTAGGGCTTCCTGCCTTGGCTCGCCACCCGCTCTCCGCCATGTGCCTGAGCCGCCTGTCCTCTGAGGCCCGTGTCCCCGTGTGCGCCGTGGGGGTTATTCTGAGAGACGATCCTGAGACGATCCTGAGAGATGTCTGATGAGGCCCCTCCTAGGACGGGATGCTGCTGAACGAGAGGTAGGCCGCCCTCGCTGCTCCCTGGCCCGGAGCAAGTCCCAGCCTGGTGCAGGGCTGCAGGAGATGGGCTGCAGGAGAGGGGCTGCAGGAGAGAGGGGCTGCAGGAGAGAGGGGCTGCAGGAGAGAGGGGCTGTAGGAGAGA
>NW_006299834.1:534183-550102 GCF_000327345.1 Myotis davidii
GGGGCTGTAGGAGAGAGGGGCTGCAGGAGACAGGGGCTGTAGGAGAGGGGCTGCAGGAGAGGGGCTGTAGGAGTGAGGGGCTGTAGGAGAGGGGCTGCAGGAGAGGGGCTGCAGGAGTTTGGGCTGCAGGAGCCCGGGCCTGGGCCAGCTCTACGGTGCAGCTTCCAGCTCAGCTGCTGCTGCCCCCGAGGGCGCGGGCCAGGCCTGGCGGTGACGGTGACGGGGTCCTGTGACTGGGATGCCGTGGCTCACGAGGGGGTGGGCAGGTTGAACGCAGGTGCATCTCTGCTGCCTCTAGAAACCTCTCCACACGCCAGTCACAGACTGGAGCTCGAACCCCGTGGAGGAGGAGAGTAGTGATGGGTCGGCCGTGCCAGCAGGTTCTGGAAGGTCGGCTGAGCGGCAGAGCAGCTGAGTGCCAGCGGAGGGGCGGTGGGCGCGGGGACCAGTTCCAGGGGCAGGGCTTCGGGGCTGGGATCTGCCTGGCAGCAAGGGTGGCGGCCTGATGGGGATTAAGGACGGGAGGGAGGCTGTTGCAAAGGCAGGTTTCTCTGGGGAAGGGGGTGCAGAGGCTGTGGGTTGGGGATGGCGAGCACACCGACAGGCGGGGGAACCGTGCCATATGGGACATGGGGATCCGGGAAAGCTACGCCCTGAGAGGGAGGCCCCAGCCCCTCCCCTGCTTGGCTGGGGGATGCTTGTGGTCCTGCAGGGCAAGGAGCGGGGCATGTTCTTCGGAAAAAAGGAGTCGGAATATGGGCACATGGCACCTCCCATCTCAGCCGCGAGAGCACCTCGCGGGCTGGGCTGCCGTCCCAGACACACAGCCCGTGTCAGCAAGCTTCCCTCCGCAGACGGCTGATCCGCATGGCTTTACCTGTGGGTGGACTCAAGGTCACCAGGTCTTAAAGCCGCCGAAATCAAGGACAGATACTGCAAAAACAAAACACGAATCAGAAAAGAGAGCTTGGAAGAATGAAAGACACTGTACAGAGCAGAGGAAAAACTAAAAAAAAAAAAATCAAAACCCAAAACTCAAAAAACACCACCCGAAACCGCCGCTCTGTGAGGAGTCCGCGGGGAGGGAGGGCAGCTGCGCTCTCACGGAAGAGCAGCGGATGAGGGCGCGGTGGCTGGGCCCGGCCGTGCGGCTTCGCTGGTTGGAGCGATGCCCGTGCACCAAGGCAGCAGGTTCAGTTCCCAGGCGGGCACATCCCTGGGTCGCGGGTTTGGACCCTGTGGGAGCGTGTGTGGGAGGTGGCTGACCAGTGTGTCTCTCACATCGATGTTTCTCTCCTTCTCTCTCTCTTTCATCAACTAGAAATAGTTAATAGCATGGCAGCTGGGGTTCTAAAATCTGACTGGTGAGGTTTGGCTGGCCAAGTGGAGGAAATACCCCAGTAGGTAGAACAAAATTTTTTACAAAATGAGAGCAAATAGGAGCCAAAACTAAGAAAATGAAAAGATCTCAGAATTCCAGAAGGAAGAGAGTGTGGAAGAGGAATGATTGAAACCAGGATTTTCAGAACTCACGGACACGAGTTAAAGAACCCCTGTGTCTGGCACGGCCACGGGTAAAAGACCACACTGAAGCATCTGAATTACTGTGAAATTAAAAATGGAGACAGACAAGATCTCGAAGCTTCCAGAGAAAAACGGGCCACACTCAAAGGCTGCGACCTGAGCGTCTCAGCCCAGCTCTGCTGGCGGACGCGACCGCGCTTTCAGAGTTCTGAGGGAAAAGGCTCCCAGCCAGGAATTCTGTGCCCAGCCAAGCTGCCAGGCACCTGGCAGAGAGGGTCCCAGCCTCACTAGCTCAGGAAGCAGATGGAGGGCGGGTCCTACCACCAAGGAGGGGCACCTGGATAGCAGACATAGCAGACGGACCTGACGCCTCCTCCCACAGGAGCAGGAGGGGCAGGACCTGGGGCCTAGAGAGCTGTTCGAACCATATGCTTGGGGTCAGCACCGTGGGAACATGGAAACGTAGCGGCTGCGACACAACCACCTACCTGAGCACCTGCGGAACTCGGAACTCAGGTGGGAGGACAGGCAGCAGGAACTTGCTCTGGGCGTGGGAGTGGGGAGGGGAGGGGAGGGCCTGGGTGTTCTGTGACAGGCCCTCAGTCCTCTGGCTTCTTAAACCAGGTGCCCGCGAGAGTTTGGTTAATAAAACGAGAAGAAGAGAACTCTAATCCCAGGGTCAGGATCCTGGGGGTTGGGAGCCAAGTTCTGTTGGTTCTGACCCGAGACTGCTGGTCACTCTCTCCCCAGGGGTGGGTGGACATGGCGATGGGCTCCCTCCAGCCTGTGGCCGGCCAGGCCCCATTCCCGAGGACTCCCCCCAGGACACCGTGGGCCTCAGCCCGAGATCCGGGGTCAGAGTTCATGCCCGCCGCATGGGGGTGATTTCCCGGGGTCCGCGGAAGCTCTTCTGCAGGAGGTCGCCTTCAGTCCACGGACGTAAAAGCCTGGGGCGTGTTCCTCCCCGCAAGGGGCCCTGCGGCCTCCCCAGTTTCAGGGTGAGAGCTGGACCCCCCTCTCCTCCTCTCCCCTCCCCTCAGCCTTCCTGCTGCCCTGCTCCCTCCTCTGCTCACCTCCCCCAGGGAGTGGTTGGGGTGGTGGCCGTGCTCTGTCCCACCTGCTTTTGTACCCTTGGTCGGGGGGCTGCGGGAGTGGAGGGGCACCCAGCACAGCTATGGCCCTGGCCTCCCCCCCCATCTTCCCGCAGACCACCCGCAGGGCCTCACCCGTGCTTCTCTGCCCTCCACACCCTCCTGCTCCCCCGCATGCTGGGAGGCGGTGCAGGAGCGGGGCTTGCATCCCTGGGGTCCCACTGCAGATGTAGCTCTCCCCTCCCATGACCTTGACTAGGAATCTAAACTGAGCTCCGTTTCCACATCTGCACAGGAGATGCCCGTAAACCCTCCCTGCACCCGGCCGTGCGGGTGGCCCCAGGTGTCACCTGTTATCACGTGTCCCGTGTGGGGAGGAGGCTGCCTGGTTGGCTGGAGGCTGTGGTGTGTCCTTGCGGGTGTGGTTCCGTCAGCGGTGCTCATGTGTCTGTAGCTCCGTGGTCCAGGAGGGAGGCAGGGCTCCAGGGCCAGCCCCTGTCCAGTGAGCAGAGGGTGGGAGGTGGCCAGACACCAGATCCTGAGAGGCCCTCAGGCAGGAGGGCAAGGCTCAGTGAAGGAACCCAGCCGTGACTCGGGCGTGTTCGGGTCCCGCCTTCCCTCCCCGCGCCTGTGGGTCGGGGGTGGTAGCCCTGCCTCGCAGGAGACACGGGAAGTCGGGGGCTGGGCTCTGCTAAGACGCGCTCCCTGCCCTCACGAGCTGCCCTTGAGGCCGGTGCGCTGGGGGCTGGAACAGAAGTTCTGGTCCTGCGTGGCCAGGACAGGCACCCGATGGCCCAAAGGTCAGGGCCAAATGGACCCGGTGAGTGGCAGCCTGTGGACTGCTTCGGCATAGCAGCCCCAGCCCCAGCATCGAACGTGGGAGCGCGTGGGGAGGGGGGACGAGGCCGAGCAGGACGCGAGAGCCACTGGGGCCTGGCAGCCAGGAGAGTGGATGGGGGCTGAGTGGGCTCCAGGTAACCCCCAGGGGTGCCTGGTGCTGGGACCTGGGGGGGCGGGCAGTGGCATGGAGAGGAGCGGCGAGCCCGGAGGACCGCGCCCTGGGGCCTGGCCGA
Organism: Myotis davidii; assembly: GCF_000327345.1. Lineage (NCBI taxonomy): Eukaryota > Metazoa > Chordata > Mammalia > Chiroptera > Vespertilionidae > Myotis > Myotis davidii. The sequence continues at coordinate 537,872 of NW_006299834.1, forward strand.
GAGCCTGCAGGGCCGGGCGGTGCCGTCCGTGATGTGCTGAGCGGAGTGGCAGGAGCCCTGCAGTGCCCGTCAGTGCCCTTGTCCTCATCAGCTCTGGTTGAGCTTTTTCTGCGATCGTTTCGTCACATCTTGCCCGTCGAGGCTTGGGGCTGCTCCCTGCACTTGTCCCGTGTGCCCCTTCCCTGCCCTCGGTGCAGGGCACCGGGCAGTGCCCCCCTGTTGAGGCCCTGGAGGCTGGAGGAGGGGAGCGCGCATTGCTCAGCCAGGAAGGGGACCCGGAGGGGCCACTGGGGACAGGCCGCCCTCTGGCTCTCGCGAGGCTGGCCTTCCGGCACAGAGAGCTAATGGGGCTTTGGAGCTGACGAGTCGATATTGACGGAAATCGATGTTAATGTGCAGAGAACATCGGTTTGGGTCCCTGCCTGTGGGGGCTGCAGGAGTGGGGGAGGGGGGGGGGAGCACTAAAAATAGGCCCTGAGGACGGCCCGGGAGAGCCATTTTGGGAACTCTGCCCACAGTCGTTCCTGCGGGCACAGACGCCCAGTGCAGCTGCCCTGAGCTGCCGATGGGTGGGCCTCGGGAGGAGAAGGGTGGGCTGTCTCTGTGACCTTGGGCCCACTTAGGCCTCAGGAGCCTCGTCTGTGAGGGAGTGATGGCCCCGCCTCTCAGGTTGGTGGGAAGCTCCCAGGGTTAGTAGCTTTTCCGTTTGAATTGATGAGCTGCTGCACCACTTTTTCCCTTAGGGCCTTTGCTCCGAAGCTGCCTCCTCCAGGAAGTCTTCCTTGATCAACACACCTCTTTCTGATTGCTCAGCACCCAGGGTTTGCTTGTGCATTCAGAATAAAGGATGTGCAAGTAATGCCTGGGCCATTGGCGCAGCAGGGACAGGGGACAAGGGTGAGAGTGTCAGTTATGTGGCTGGTCAGGGAGCCCTCATCTCTGAAGGACTTGAAGGGAGGAGGAAAGGGCTTCAGGCAGGGGACCAGCTCGTGCAAACAGCATGCTTCTGATCAGCAGGGAGGCCGTAGGAGCTCAGTGGATGATGCGCGGGGGCCGGGGGAGGCCTCGCTTTACTCCGGAGAAGCCCGTCCTGGGAGGGCCTGCAGTGGGTGGAATGCCGTCTGGGTCCGTGTCAGCACCGTAGCTGTCTCACCCATTGCGGAGCCTGACGTGGGTGGAGTCACCAAGAACCAGGCACGAGGTGGCCTGAGGGTCGTCTCTCCTGGCCCAGCGCTGTGTGTGGCGCAGCCTCGCAGCCTCGCTGAGCGCAGCGGCAGTTCAGGGCGCGGCTCTGGTTGCAGGTGAGAAGGATCAGTCACACCTCCTCTCCTTCCGGGGTTGCCCACGGCACCGTGGTTTCCCAGGCCCGCTGTTCTGGGCGGCGTGGCCAGGATCGCCCTGGTGCGCGTCTCCGTGTAACCTGGGAGACTCTGGGATTACAGGGCGCGCCTGTGTGGCTGTGGGTGCTGGGCACACAGTGCCGCAGTGTCAGACGCTGGCTGGCGAGCCCTCCCGCTGGAGCCTCGTGGCTGCTGTGTGAGTGGCAAGTTGAGCTGGAAGCCTCGGGACTGAGCACCATCCATGGTTACAGCCCTTGGGCCCGGGCGGCAGGCGCTGTGCGTCCTGTTCATCCCTCCGACAACCTCAGAGGCGCTCCCCAGCCCCCGCAGGGTGGGACTCGGGCGAGGTGCTGGCCCAGGCCAGTGTTCTCCGCTAGACTCAGGCGTTCCTGGGCGCCGTCCCCCCCCTACCCCGCTCCCGCTCCCCCTCCCTTCAGCCCCTCCTGGGGCGAGGTGCTAGCTGAGAGGGCCCTGCCCTGGCCTCTGAGCGCCTCCCCGGCCTCCCTCAGGCACAAGCTTGCTGCAGGAGGTGGTCTACCTGGTGAGCCAGGGCGCGGACCCTGACGAGATCGGCCTGATGAACATCGACGAGCAGCTCCCGGTCCTGGAGTACCCGCAGCCCGGCCTGGACATCATCAAGGTGACAGCTCCTCCCGAGGGGTGGGGGGCGGGGCCCTGTGGGCGGGGAAAGAGCAGAGAGCTGCCCGCACCCCAGGTAGCCAGGAGACAGGCCTGAACCCGTGACGGTGACCTGGAATCGATGGGTGGATCACGTGGGTCACTTCAAGGTAGAAAGGAGACAGGTCCCGGGAGTGGGGGCAGGAGGCAGTGGGGGTGGGGGGCTTGCGTCATCTCCCCTGCCCTGTGGTTTACCCCGTCTGTTCGGGAGCTGGGTAGGATGCATTTGCATCAAATTTTTGGTGTCAGGAATGAAATAAACACCCCAATTTCCTGTCCATTCCATCCCTCTGATGCATCTGGAATGTTCTCTCCACCCTCCCCTCTGCCACCTTAGTTCAGGTGGCATTTCCAGTGTGGACCGCCTGTCCCTTGTCCCACTAGTTGAGTATTCTGTGTTGACTCGTCTGCTGAGCCCGTGTGTAGAGCTGCGCTGGGCACCCGTGGCCGGCACTGCCCTTGGCATCGGGGTACAGCGCTCAGAGCTGACATGCAGTGAGGGAGACGGACCGGGAGACAACAAGGAGTGGCGGTTAAGGGGTGACCAGTGTACCCAATGGGGAGCCAGCGGCACTGGATGGCCGAGTCGGGGCAGAGGGCCTGGCATGCTCCCGGAGCCGCAGGAAGGCATGTTGCTGAGATGGTTGAGGGCCCAGCCGCCCGTCTGCCTCGTGCCTCCTCTGCTGCCCTTCAAGGCCCGCCCTGGTCCTCCGGGCAGACCCTGGTGATGGACAGGCCGACTCAGGCTGTGGGTGCCCGAGGACGGGCCGCATCTTGCTCACATCTGGCCCGAGGTTCAGCCCGGAGGGTGGTCCTGCCTCAGGCGGGAAGTTTGTCAGGCGGAGCGCTGGGAGCGCTGGTCCCGACCGTCCGAGACCCTCGCTGCCCGCCCCCATGGGAAAGGCCCTGAGGCCCGCGGGACTGACCGCCTCTCCCCGACCCCCCGCAGGAACTGACGTCACCCCGCCTCATCAAAAGCCACCTCCCCTACCGCTTCCTGCCCTCCGACCTCCACAACGGCGACTCCAAGGTAATGCCCTGCCCTTCCCGCTGGCCTGTGCCCTCACGGCCCCCGAGGCCCCGGGAAGTGAGACCCTGGTGCCAGCGTCCACCCTGGCAGAGCCAGTGTCTCTAGCGTTCCATTCACATTCTAACCTGGGTTTTCCCTCACCGTTGAACTGGGGCTGGACCAGCCAGTCCAGCCTCTGCCTGTGGAAGGCCGAGCGAGCGTTTCAGGCTGATTTTTCTCGTTTCTCCACTGGTGACGTTTCAGCCCACAGTTCTCACCACCGGTGTCAGGACCGCCGTTCCCCTGTCTCCTCCCGCTGACTCTGAAGTAGAGCTGGAGACAGAGATACGACAAATGGCTCCGCTGCGGACCTGCCCCAGCAGGGTGCCCTGTGTGGGCGAGGTCGCACCCCTGCTCAAACGCAGCGGGAAGCGTTCGGCCGTGGGGCAGCGGGTGGGGCGGCCTCGATGCTGGAGGGGTCGGGGTGCAGGAGCGGGTGGGGCCCGTGGACCTGCTGGCGGGGGGAGGGTGGGTGTCCTACTACCAGTTCCACCGCTCCCTGCGCACCATGAGCTACCGCGGCACCTTCCAGGAGTTCTGCCGGCGGTTCATGAACGACAAGCGTAAGTGCGTCGGCCCCGGGCCATCACCGCAGGGCGCTCGCTGTCCACGCAACACCAGCATGTGCGGTGCTCTGCCCGCAGCCCCCCGGTCTGGCCATCGCTGTGCCCGTCGGGTCTGCTTTCCCGCGGATGGGCGAGCAAGCCGGGCTCCATGGCTCATGCGCAGCAGAGCGGGCGTCCCCCTCAGAAGCCCCTCTTGCCTCGGTGGTGGGTTCTGAGAGACTCCCCAGTTCAAAGCGTCTCCCTGCCGGCCTGGATTCGGAAGTGAACACGGAGGCCCAGACGTCTCCGTTACTGGTGAGGGAGGCCCAGTGCAGGCCCCAGCGGGATGAAGACCAGGCAGGCAGCCCCGCCCCGGCCAGTGTGACCAGGGAGGGGCGGGAGTGGGGGAGCCGCCCTGGGCAGCGGGGCAGCAGGTCCTCACGCAGTTCTGCCCCTCACCGCGGTGGCACCGGCTGTTGTCCACTTCCTGTGGATTCCCCAGCTCCAGCAGTGCCAGCCGGGCTGCTGCAGGGGGAGCAGTGCTGAGATTAGGGCCCAGTGGGTTGTGGCTACTCAGCAAGTTCCGGTCGCCAGTGGGGTAGGGCAGAGCATTTGAAGCGATTCCAAGGCAGGCCCGCCCGCGTCTGAAGGTCACCGCACCGTCGGGCACTGACGTCCAAGGCCATGGGCACTCGTGGTGGCCCCGCAGGTCTCCCCTTTACTCCCTCTTCCCAGACAGTGCAGGCATCAGGGCCCCTGCCTGGCTCTTCTCTGTCCAAGGTCCTGAAAATTTGAATAAGAAATAAGGAGAGCCAGGCCAGAGGACCTGCTGACAGCACAGGGTGTACCCATGCACTCTGGGGGCGTGCCCAGGCGACCGGAGCCTGTATGGAGCCGCTCTGAGGGCAGGCCCCATGTTGGAGGGGGATTGGCCGGTGAGGTGTTAATCCCAGTAATTCATCGGGATAAGCACGTGACCTCTCAGGGCAGAGGGACCTGGAGAGAAGTGGGAGCTGCCGCGGAGCCCCTTCCCAGGAGGGCCCCCCGTGAGGCGCACGCCCCTCTGCACCCCCCACCCCTGTTGGGAGTTTCCTCCTGGGCCAGAGGGATGTGCTCAGGCCCTGTTCACCCAGGGCCCAGCCTCGGGCTCTTGTTGGGCGGCGGCTGTTGGCCTGCGGTGAGGTGGCTGCTCCCCAGCCTCTCCCTCGTCCCCAAGCAGCAGGTTTGGGCGTGTCTGTGTCTGAGGCCTGTCCTGTGTTTCCTCCTGGTGTGAGGGTGCGGGGACAGCAGCTAGAACCCCTGCGGTGAGGGGACCAGCAGTGGGGCCGGCATTTACCCTCAAACAAGACCTTTGGCCGAATCTGTTCTTTTCCTTCCATTCCCTCTGCCCTCCCTTGTGGAGCCCCTTCCTGTCCCTCAGGCCCCGAGGGCTGGGGAGGGCCTTTGTGCTGTGACCTGCTCCTTAAGGCCCACCCCTGGGGGCAGTGACCCCGACCTGATGGACACCCGGTCCCGCTGCTGTGCTGCCACCTGCTGGCGAGATGGCAGACGGCGCGGGCAGCCCGAGGGGCGGCAGTGGTCACTCCCGTCAGCCCTGTGCTAGGATCTGTCTTCTGCACCCGTCACCCACCAGCAAACCGCTGGCCGTGTCCCTTTTCCTGGTATCGTTTCTTCCCGGTGGCCATTGCTAAACACAAACCCATGTGCTAGGGACCGTCCATGCCAGGCGAACAGAGGCCTTCACCCCCATGTCGGGTCTTCAGGGCATGGGGGGCGGGGGAGGGCTGTTTCCTGGAGAGACTTGTGCAGAGAGCAGGTGACGGACTTCAGAAGACCTTGTCTGTGGCCCCTCTCCCCCCCCCCCCCCAAATCCCTGGGACTCTCTCCCTCCAGCCAAGAGCTTGCTTTTCCATCCGGAATCACAGCCACCCGTGGGCACGCCCCCCGGTGCGGAGTGACCCCCTGTCCTTTCTCCGCAGTGGGCTACGGCTCCTGGTTCGAGCACGTGCAGGAGTTCTGGGAGCACCGCACGGACTCCAACGTGCTCTTCCTCAAGTATGAAGACATGCACCGGGTGAGTGCGGCGCCGGGGGCCAGCGGGAGAGCCTGGGTGGTGGGGGCTCTGCCCGCCGTGGTGGGGCTGACTGGAGTGTCCGAGAGCCCCCCGGCCTCAGGTGTGCCCAGACTCGCCCCCCTTTGCCCACTGGAAGCCCCATTTACAAGAAGTCCTCCCTGAACAGTGTGGATGGGCTCTGTGGCCAAGTGAAACGACTTGTGATGACGCCCATTGTCACTACCGGAGGCTGATGGATATTAGTGAGAGTTAAGTTCCTACGTCTCATCGGTGTGACCGTGGAACAAAACCGAACACAGGGGTGTTGTTATGCAAGGACCGGTTGTACCCCTGGGAGTGAGTGGCGGCCGTGGGGAGCTGCGGGAGGGCTGCGTGGGGAGCAGGTGTGCACGCAGCTCCGGGACCCATCGATGGGTCAGTCCGCTGCAGTCAGGAGCAGAGCGCTGGGCCAGCTGTGAGTGGATCCGGCCTCAGACCCAGCCAGCTCCTCACTGCTGAGGGCAGGCAGCCTGGGCCTGCGGGGAGGATGGGGAAGGAGAGAGAGAGCCGGTGGGCTGTTACTTCTTGCTGCTGTTTTACAGTGGCCACAGCGACCTCACGCTCCTGTCCCGAGGACCTGGAGCTGCCACTTGAGAGTGGCCCTTGGGCCACTTCCCAACCCAGGGTTTTATTTCCACTTGAGGCCCATCTCAGACGGGGCTCAGGACCAAGTACCGCCCCTCGAGGGGTCCAGCCAGCGGTCAGTCACGGCACCACCTCTGCTCTTACCTTCCAGGACCTGGTGACGATGGTGGAGCAGCTGGCCAGGTTCCTGGGGGTGTCCTGTGACAAGGCCCAGCTGGAGTCGCTGATCGAGCACTGCCACCAGCTGGTGGACCAGTGCTGCAACGCCGAGGCCCTGCCAGTGGGCCGGGGCCCGCACCCCTGCCGCCCCTGCCTCTGCCCAGGGCCCGTGGCCCCCCACCCCTGCCCCCGCCCCACTTCAGCGTCCTGCTGCCCGTGTCTTGCTTCTCCAGAGCCCTCTGCTGTGTGTGGGGTGAAGCCGCCTGGAAGCCGGGCCGTGCAGCTGTTTGTGTTGTGACGGAACAAACGGTGTCTGGGTTCCCAGGAGGGCCCCCGGGCAGTGCCAGGCGCTGTGGGCACGATGTCCTCAAGCAGGTGTCTCCCCAGATGGCCCCACAGAGCAGAGCCTGGATGGTCCGGGCGGTGAAATCGCAGAGTCCACGTGTGCAGATGGATTCCCCAACCCATGGGCCGGGGAGGGCGTGAGTTCCCATGTGAGGAGGTGCCGGTTCCTGCACGCACCATGAGTGCCAGGGCAGTCAGGCAAGCCCGGTCGGGCAGAGGGTGAGGGCAGAAAGCCAGGCCCTGGGCTGGCTGCTCCGGGAGCTGCTGTGGGGCAGGCAGCAGTTTGAGATGGAGATGCTCCAGGCAGGAGTCCTCTCCAGGCCCCGCGGCCCTCCGTGTCCTCAGAGGCAGTTTGACTGGGGTGCTGGGGCAGGAGAGCCCCGTGGTTCCCAAGGGGTTGCTGTGGCCGTGGGAGAGCAGGGAACGGGGCGCAGCCTGGTGGTGGTGACCTGACGCTGGTTCCTGGGTTGTGAGTCTGGAGCTTTCTCAGGAGACGACAGTGCTTGAGGGAAGGGGAAGAGGTGCCATCAGATCCACGGGAGACCCTGGGTGGTGGCGGAAGGGTGGGCTCCATCACAGCCGCCACGCCCGGGGGAGGGGCCTCGGGTCAGGCTCTGAGCTTAGACAGCCTTGTCCTCTCTCTGCAGATGCAGAGGGCTGGCCGTGGCCGCCGGGGCTGCCGGGCTGCTCTGAAGGTCAGGGGCACAGGGCCTTCCTGTGAGGCAGAGCGGCCTGCCTTTCCAGGATGAACAAACCACAGCGCCTCGCGTTTGTTTCCTGGCTGCATCCTCACCGTGTTTATGGTTTACATTTTTTTTGCTCCTTTTTAGTTTTGCATTTGCTCTGTTGCCTGTGGGTGTGACCGTCCCTGCGTCCCCCCTTGGTTCGCGTGTGTGTGTCCCAGGGCTCCTTCCATGGATTTGCTTTGTGTTGTCGCCTTGGTTTTGCTTTATTTCAGTTCTTTGATTTTGTTTTCTTTTAGCACATTGCCTCTGTGCTCGGAAGACCTCCTTGCGCTGGTGAGAATGCAGGGCCTTGAGTAGCCAGCTGCATTGCTTAGATTTGATTCATGTCCCAGCGTAAATTCACTGTCTTGATTGCAAATCCTAAACCAGGTGGGTGACTCCTCTGATGCGCGCTCAGCTGCCTCAGCTGAGAAAAACAATCATGGAAAAGTTATTTATAGCGGCTCGGTCTACAGGCTCCCGATTTCCTCCCTTGGGTACCATTAACGGGGAGCAGAACAGTTCCTCTTGTTTTTCTTCTCCCCACACTGACGTAATCTTCATGGCCAAAGAGGAACCCTGTCCTGTTGGGGTGTGAGCTCCGCATTTGCAGGGGTGGGTTGGTCCGAGGTCCTGCCGGGGGCGAAGGAGGGGTGTTTGCTCCGACCTCGAGCTCTGATCTCGGAGATGCTGAGAGGGTTCTGAGCAAACATCTTAGTCCCCGACGCCGTTCCCGAAAAGCACGGCAACAGTTGGCGGGTCACAGCTCCCCAGCTGGGAGGTCTGCACCCCACTCCTGGCATCTTCACAATCACCGTTAACGTTTTATTTTTATTTGTTAATCCTCACCCAAGGACATTTTTTCCATTGATTTTTTTAGGAAGAGTGGAAGGGAGGGAGGGACGGGAAGAGCTAGAGAGAGAAAGATCAACTGGTTGCCTCCCGCTGGCTGGCGCCCAGACTGAGGCTGGGTGTCGAACCTACAACCCAGATATGTGCCCTTGATCAGGAATCCAACCGAGACCCTTCAGTGCCTGTGTCAACACTAACCATTTACCTACACCAGCCAGGGCATCATTAACCCCTTGAGTGCCAACCAATATCCTAGGAACTATGCTAAAATTGCCAAGGCATTTTTGCTGATTTTACAGCAGTTTTGGGAAAAAACTATGAATCGCAAGTAAATGAAGTTACATATTCAAAAACTTAAGGAAACCTTTACTACATTGACATATTTAGCAATATCATCATCACTAATAAAAGCAGACTTAGAACTGGACGCCATTTCGAAGCTTTGATAGCGCTCCCGGCACTTTTGGCGAAAGACAGGAGGAGCGCTCCCCGGCACTCTAGGGGTCAATATTTGTCCAACCAACTGCAGCTGTTGTAGTTAACGGGAAAGTGGGTGGGTTCTGCAGTTTGAGGTTTTTTTTTTTTAATATATTTTATTGATTTTTTACAGAGAGGAAGGGAGAGAGATAGTCAGAAACATCGATGAGAGAGAAACATTGATCAGCTGCCACCTGCACACCTCCCACTGGGGATGTGCCCACAACCAAGACACATGCATGCCCTTGACTGGAATCGAACCTGGGACCTTTCAGTCCGCAGGCCGACGCTCTATCCACTGAGCCAAACTGGCTACAGCTGCAGTTTGAGTTTTTTGGGGCTCTGTCTCCCAAGCCTGCTCATCAGTCTGGGGCTCCGTGCTCCTGCCTGGTGGCCATGGTCACAGTTTTTGACTGCCTGCTGCGCTGCAGCCCCGGCAGCCAGGTGTCGCCCTGACTCGCTTGGTGTGGAGTCGGGAGTCTGGCTGCCGCACACGCTCTGCATCCAGGCAGGAGAGCTGGTGGGCACCGTGACTGCCCTTCCTCCCAGGCTGCGCGCGCAGGCTTCTCAAAATCTCCTTCCTTGACCTGGAGGCCGCCTGCTCGCCTCAAGGGTCTGCCTTTGGATGGTGTTCCCTTCTCGCCATCCGCAGAAGCAGGGGCCCGTTGGGCTGTTGAGCCATGAGTGGGGACATCCGGAAACCCCACTTCCCCACGGTCCACAGACCTGGCCACACTCCCTGTGCTGAAACTCGCACAGAGCCTGGGTGCGGGGTCCTATCCACTCCCCTGCAGTGGCCGGGGCAGCCTACAGCCTCAGCTCCGTGCACTCGTGGCACTGGGCCACCCCGCGGGAAAGGACCCCAGGATGTCAGACTCGGGGTCCAGCCTGTCCGGTTCAGAGGGCCTGCCTGGCCCCCAGGCCAGGTCCGAGGGTGCAGGCTTCCTGCGCTCGGGTAGCTGCCTGACGCGCACACGTGCAGCACGCTCTCTCGTTTGCTTCCAGGGCGCGTGGGGCTGTGGAAGGACATCTTCACCGTGTCCATGAACGAGAAGTTCGACCTGGTGTACAAGCAGAAGATGGGGAAGTGCGACCTCACGTTTGACTTTTATTTATAAGCGCAGCCCCGGCAACAGCCCTGCATGCTCACGGTCCCCAGACGCCACTAGCTACGGTCCCGTACACGCATTCGCTACTTGCTGGACAAGCCCCGGCCGCGGTGTGGCCACGCGGGGAGGGGGGCGCGCAGGAGGTGGGAGGGGCCTGCCGCCCGGAGCAGCTGTCCCGCCTTCGGATCTGAAGTCTGTCTGTGTCTAATACAAACATTGTCAGGGTCGCCGTGCTGTTCCAGCGGTGGCACCGTAAACACAGAGCCTGTAACATACGCAGCCAGACATTATAGAGCTTCCCATGGAGACCTGAACACGTGTCAGTACACACCAAACCAAAGTTCACTCCCGAGGGCACGCGGGGGTGAGCCACACCGACGGTAGACAGATCTCAGGTTGCAGTTTATTTTTGTAGTTTTCTCCTGTGAGGCAGCCATTCTCACCTGGTCTGGGAGGAAGGCGAGGGCTCGATGAGGCGGGCTCCGAGGGAAACTGTCCCAATGGCGCGCAGTTCTCTGTCACCTGGAAATGAGGCAGGAACTGCCCACCGGGCGTTCTCAGAGGGATGCCCCTCGGCCAGAGACTCGCTGGGCGGAGCCAGCGGGACACTGGGGGGAAGCTGGCCCCAGGCCAGCGATGGGACCGTCCACCCGGAGACACTGGGATCCGAGTCCTCGTCACCATCTTTCTCTTGTTCCTGAAGTAGAGGCCTCTGCTGGGGAGCAGGTGCTCAGCAGTGAGTTCCTGGGGCTCCCGGTCCTGAGCCTTCAGGTGGTTCCGCCCCCGGAGGCGCTCAGCCCTGGGGTGCCACGTGGCAGGGCTAGCGCCCCGTTCTCACCCTGTCCCTGTCCCGGCACCTCCGTGTCCCTGGGGGAAGAGAGGTGGAGTCTGTGTCCCCGTTCCTCCCGTCTCTCCCCATCACCTGGCCCACCTCTGGCTGGAGGAGCGGAGGGGCTGGGTGGCCTGTGGCTGGGAAGTGCCCTGAGGGGTGGCAGGGCCGCTGCTGGAGGCGCTGTCCTGTGTTGCGTCCCTGAAAGGTGTGTTTTACTGTGAAGGCGAGCGGCTGGGACCGGCAGGTGGCGCGTGGCGGTGCGCGTGGGCTCGGCGGCCCCTTTTCTGCGCATCCGTGAGGGAGGCTGCTGTCTGTGAAGTTTCTTTTCTATTTTTCTATTTCAGTGCTGTATGGACATGAGACTTCTGTGCTTGCTTGCATCTTTAATAAAGACACATCCCAGGCCTGGTGTCGAGCGTGTGCTGCGGGGAGGGGCCCCCATGGGATCCCCTTGGCACTTCGGGACGGCACGAGCATGAGCCCCGCGGACACCCTGTCCCTGGGGCTGACCGCACAGGGTCACGGGCTGGGTCGGGGTTGGCTGTTCCTCTCGGGCTTGGCATCCCAAGCGTGGAATTCACCTCGCTCTTTGTCCGCCACCTTTGATACCTCCTGTAAGCGGAGATGAGAGGCAGGTGGGGTGGGCGGGGGGAAGCCTGGGAGTGATCCGGGGGACGCAGGTGTCACCCTCTGCCTCGGGAGGTCCCGTTGTCAAGGTGGCGTTCCTGGGGTGGCAAGACAGCACTGCACTGCGGGGTCCGCAGTCGCCTCCCCATCCCCGTGGAAGGAAGTCCGAGCCGTGGTTTATCGGGTAAAGCTGGGCTTTCGGAAACCCTTTACTTCCCAAAGGACTGGTTCCTGTCAGTCACGTGAGACCCCAGACTGACTGGGCCTTTAGAATTATCCTAGGCCCCGAGTTAGCTTGTGGGCTCTCCAGTCTGCTGTGTCCCAAACCGCAGACAAACACCTAAAGTCAGGAAGTCCAGGGACACCGGTCAGTGGGAGGCAGGGGAGGCGGTGCTGGTTGGTGAAACACCACTGGCCCCGATTGGCTGATACCTCATCTGTGGGCGCCCAGAACCTTCTGCCTTGATGGCTTTGTCTCAGCGTCAAGTGTGCCAGGCAGGAGCACAGGTGGCACTGCCCGCACGTGCTCAGCACCAGACTCTTAGGTCAGAAGGAGCTCGCCCACTCAGCAAATACCTGAGCACCTGCAGGGGGTGCGGCGGACCAGTCATCACCAAACCCACGGGAGGGGAGTGCAGCCCCAAGACTGGGGGGACCCAGTAGACCACATGCTGGCGGGAGCGCGAAGGAAGCGAGGGCCCCAGCTTGGAGCTGGGGGAGAGGCCAGGGTGGGCGGGCAGGGCATGGAGGCTGGTGGGCCGGCACCAGCCCTGGT
>NW_006299834.1:550235-550742 GCF_000327345.1 Myotis davidii
AAGGGAAGGCAACCTGTGTGCATGCTGCAAAGCTCCCCTGGCTGCTCGCGAGTAGGTTCCAGGTGGAGGGGGAAGGGCCTCCCCCCGGGTGTGAGTCAGCGTCCAGGACATGGCGGGGGGGGGGGGGGGGGGGGGGGACAATCAGGGCAGGGAGAAACCATCAGCAAGTGGAGTGGCCCTGAAGGGAGGCCTTGCCTCTTAGGAGCAGCAGGGAACTCACTGTGGCTGATCTGTGTGCTGAGGCAGATGAGGCCCAGGTGTGTCAGGACTCCCCACTAGCACTCACAGGTTCAGTGACTTGCAAGGAAGCCAGTTTGGAGCCTGGAGTGAGGGGGTGGGGTGCAGATGGGGTGTGAGTCGGGCCAGGAGGGCGAGAGGCCCTGGCAGACTGAATTCCACAGGTCAGCCTCCCCGGGATTCTCAAGGGTGGGCCACGGCGGGGGCCAGTGCGAGGGCCTGACTTCACAGACCAGCGAGATCCCCATAGGACTTTGGGGTCAGCACGGG
>NW_006299834.1:550812-558545 GCF_000327345.1 Myotis davidii
CCCGTGCCTCTTGGAGCCTGTCAGTTGTTTTCTTCCAAGCGCCCAGTGCCTTCTTTGGGAGGGGGCCCTCGCACATGAGCAGGTGAGTCACTCCAGAGCTCTGACCCGGGTCCTGATTTTCACAGTGGAGATGACCTCCATCCTGCTCACTTCATCGCATGGGCACAACCAGAGCCAAGTGGCTTGGAAAACAAATGCAATTCACATGCCTCTACCCAGCCCTGCTGGCGAGCGCCCCCTGGTGGCCGCGCCAGAGCTGACAGCGGCATCACACTTCACAGCTGAGAAGTCCTGGCCCGTGAGGTAGCCCTCAGGACTGTGGATACAGAGGCCTGCAGTTTCTGTCCTGGGATTGAACAAGCGGGGGTGGGGTGGGGTGGTGGTGGTGGTGTGTGTGTGTGTGTGTGTGTGTGTGTCTTCTGAGCAGGGTGACTGCTGTTGGTAATGGTGGGGGCAGACCTCAGTGTCCATCACTCCATACGGGCCCGATCTGTAGCAATGGCCCGGTCCTGCCCACATGACATTATCTTTCATAGAAGCAGCCTTTTCAGACTGGCTGGCATGCTGGGCGGCTGGCCCGCCTTCCCAGCGAGGAGTGCCTTCTGACATCCTGGCAGCTGGACATCCAGCCCCTGACAAGCTTGCCCCTCCGGGACAGCCATCATTGCTGGCGGTCCTCTGGCCACTCCTGCAGGGCACCCTGCCCCCAGCCCACGGCTGCCCTCATCTCTGGTCTCCCCGGCCTGGGCCCACCAGCCCTGCCTTCACCTGGTGAACCTCCCCCTCTGCTCCCCAAGTTCCTCTCTGGTCCCACCCACCTCACTGCTCTGCCTCCCACCCGGGACAGTGACATCCTGGGAGCAGGGCTATGCTGTGTCCATCTTTTCCCAGGCGGCAGGTGGGCATGTGATCAATGCCTGATTGTTGAGTGGCATCTTTTTTTGTTGTTGTTAATCCTCATGTGAGGATATTTTTCCATTGATTTTTAGAGAGAATGGAAGGGAGGAAGGGTGGGGGGAGAGAGAGATTGGTTGTCTCCCCCACCCACCCCGACTGGGGCAGGGGTCAAACCTGCAACCCTGATACGTGCCCTTTACCGGGAATCAAACCCACTCAATCTGGAATAGGGCACGGCTGGGATGCAGACGGGGCAGGGCCAGGGCGCGCCCAGTGGGCAGAAGGACATACCAGAGTGGGCCAGGGGCCTGCTTCATTCCAGCTGCCACTTGGTGGGACCATGGGGGACACCCCTTTTCAGCTCCTAATGAGCAGGTGTCCTCTAACCCCACCCACCTCAACATCCTGTGACTCGTAAGTGGTCAAACTGCCTATTGGCTGAACCCAAGAGGAGTTGATGAATTGGAGGGGGGTGGGGGGAGACTGTGCAATATTAGCCAGTGATGGACTTAGCCAGTGACGTACTTTAGCGCCAAGAGCAAAGAATTAGTCACAGAAGCACCTGCCACACAGCGTGGGCCCACACAGCCGTCTCCAAGGCGTGCTGAGCCTTTGCCAAATCGACACGTCAGATGACAATTTCATCCTCACGCTTGGATCCCTGTAAGCTCGTTGGCGCCAGATGCCTGAGCTGCTTTTCCTAAACCTGCCTCATCACCACGGACGGAAGGAAGTCTGTGCTCTATTAAAAGCATGAAAACTGGGGGACGCGACATGTGTCTGAAATATGAAAATCAACCACAAAATGCATGCCCGGCCACACTGCTCATTGCGGCCTGACCGAATGCCTAACCTCTCTTCCTCAACTCGGGGGACCATTTTGCCCTTCCCTGCTATTTAAAAACATTTTTTTGGTCAATTACAATTGACATTCAATATTATTTTACATTAGTTTCAGGCATACCATCCAGTGGTTACACATTTATGTAATTTACAGAGTGGTTCCCCCAGCGAGTCTAGGACCCACCTGGCACCGTACACACTTAGGACAATAGTGATTATAAACCCTATTTGTGGACTGGACATCCCTGTGACTATTCTGTGACCACCAATTTGTACTTCTCAATTCCTTCACCTTTTCTACTCACTCCCCCAACCCCTTCCCTCTGGCAACCATCAGTCTGTTCTCTGTGCCTATGAGTTTATTTCTATTTTGTTGTTTATTTTGTTCTTTAAATTCCACATATAAGTGAAATTGCCTTTCTCTGACTTATTTCACTCATCATATTATCCTCTAGGCCAGCCGTGGGCAAACTACGGCCCGCAGGCCGGGTCCGGCCCGTTTGAAAGGAATAAAACTATTGAAAAAAAAGACCGTACCTTTTTATGTAATGATGTTTACTTTGAATTTATATTAGTTCACACAAACACTCCATCCATGCTTTTGTTCCGGCCCTCCGGTCCAGTTTAAGAACCCATCGTGGCCCTCAAGTCAAAAAGTTTGCCCACCCCTGGCCTAGGTTCATCCATGTTGGCAAATGCTAAGAGTTCCTTCTCTTTTTTACGGTTGAGTAGTATTCCATTGTGTAAATGTGCCACAACTTTTTTTATCCAGTCATCTACTGATGGACACTCAGGCTGCCTCCAAATCTTGGCTATTGTAAGTAATGCTGCAATGAACATAGACATGCATATGTCTTTTCACACTAGTGTCCTGGATTTCTTCAGCTAAATACCCAGAAGTGGAATTTTTTGGTGTTAAGTGGTATGAATTCTTTGTAAGTTTTGGATTCGAGCCCTTTTCAGATGTATCGTTGGTAAATATCCCAGTCAGCTAGTTGTCTTTTTGTTTTGCTGATTGTTTCCTTTGCTGTGCAAAAACTTTATAGTTTGATGTAGTCCCCCTTTTGTTTCCCTTGCCTGAGGAGATATCTCAGAAAAAAACATTGCCACAAGAAATGTCAGTTTATTGCCCATGTTTTCTTCAAGTTTTATGGTTTTGAGTGTTACATTTAAGTCTTTCATCCTTTTAGAGTTTATTCTTGTACGTGCTGTAAGAAGGTGGACTTGTTTCAATTTTCTTTTGCATGTAGCTGTCCATTTTTCCCAACGTCATTTATTGAATAGACGGCCTGCTTTGTCATAGATTGACCATAGAGGTGAGGGCTTATTTCTGGGCTCTCTATCCTGTTCCATTGATCTGTGTGTGTGTGTTTTTATGCCAGTACCATGCTGCTTTGATTACTATAGCCTTGTAGTATAGTTTGCTATCGGGTAGCGTGATACCTCCAACTTTGTTCTTCTTTCTCAAGATTACTGTGGATCCCTGTCATTTCTAAGTGCTGCCAATTCATGTCCACCACCTGCCTCCAGCTGGCCATAAGCTCAGCCTCCAGGAGGCCACTGTGAATGAATCTCAGCTCACTGACACTGCCAGCCTGCAGGTACCCAGCACTCCATTTTTACCAAAGACATTGGGAGGAGGGAGGTGTTGCCATTTGTGGCCGACAGACCAACTTCCAGTGGCGGTGGCTACCTCTGCCCTGGGTCCCTACCACGCTGGGGCTCTCCCTAGGAGAAGGCGGGAACCTTCCTCGGCCAGAGGATGAGTGCCTGGTGCGTCCCCACTAATAGCACGAGACAGAAGCAGCAAGTACCTTTCTCCTTAGAATGGCGTGTGCCAGGAGTGAGCCCGAATTCCACAAGGGGAATAATTTCCTGTGGCAGTACAGTTAAGAAAACATTTTATAGCTGTTTTTCAAGTTTCCTTTCCAAAGTATACATTTCCAGCCCCAAGGAGACTATAAGTAGGGGCTGTGCCTCATCCATCACTCTGTCCCCACACCGTGCTCAGCACAGCGCTGCATCCCTATCAAGTAATCAATACATGCTTGTTACCTAACTAAAGGCAAATTAAATGCTAAACAGCACTAACTGCAAGCTGCTGCAGATCCCGGCGCTCGGCACAGAGAGTTCCTGGTGATTGTCGGGGATTTGCTCCTTGCCCAGGTGTACGAAGCCGAAGCTGCTGTTTTCTAGCTGCTCCTGTCTTCCGGGGGGCGGGGGGGTGCTCTCCTCAGATTGCTGCAGCGTAATGTTCGGTGGGCAGGACTCATTAACATTCTAAATCCCAGCATTCCACACGACGCAGTCTTGTTCAGGAGCTAGATAAGTGGGTTTTGATGCCTGTTTCCATGGAAGGAGACAACTGGTAACTATTAAGGGAAATTAAGAGCTTAATAGCATCTTAGCACATAAATGGGAGTGGAAGCCTGGGGCTGCTCGCTGAGCCAGTATGTAGTCTCTCTCAAGGCAGATCCTAAAATAGCAGAACGGCCCCCCATTTACAAATGATGATCAATGATGTGCAGCGATAGTGTTAAAATGTGCCATTTCGTGTCTGGCTGACTGAACAGAAACAAGCAGCTGGGTCACTGGTCAAGGTCACTGGCCAGGAAGAGAAAGCACCTGTTCCAGTGAGTAAAAAGCCACCCAGTAGCTCTTCCAAGGGAGCGACTTACACCTCGCTTAGTAACAAGTGGGACGTCCCCCTAAGTACGGCTCAGAGTCTGGTCTCCATTTGAGGCCACACGTTTGCTGTGGAGCCCAGTCTCCTAGGTGTTCAGATGGGGGAGGCCTTGTAGCTCTGAACCTGCGGGAGGGACACGGCTCCCCAAGTCCCCGAGATTCCCCCTGACCACCAGGGGATGAGCTGCCTGCTGGATGTCGTAAGGGGAGCACTATTCCCCCAGCTTCCCCTGGTTGGCGTCCACAGAGGTTTCAGCAGCGGGTCCCTCACTGGGTGTGAGCAGCACAGACTGTCAGCGTTTCCTGGGTGGTTGGGTTTTCCTGGTTGCAGTGGTGCCAGTGGTGCCGGTGGTGCCGGGTGGTACCGAGTGGTACCTTGGACACGGTAGCGGGTTCAGCTCTGTTGAAAGCAGACTCAGGATGGAGCACCAAGGGCGCGACCAGTGCTCTTTGGAAAGTATGGTCAGGGAAGGCAGTAACCCCTTCCTCCACACCCCTCTCCGGAGGCCGTCACACGACAGCAAGCATGTCAAACCTGCTTGCACCACAGAGCTCTGGTCTGTTTGAACAGAGAGAAGCCCTAACCTAATATACTTTATGGGCTGATCAGAACAATACACAGTGAGGCGACTTCAGGTTCTTGTAAAAAAAAAAAAATCTAAGTTAACTCTTCACATGGAAGTAGGGAATTTCCAGGGTCAGGGAGAACACTTTAGAGTGAAGATGCTCTTAGGGAAAAAAGAATTACACTTCAAACTCTCCTGCAGGCCGATCTAATCAGTCATCTGGGTACACGGAAAAATCCTCGTGAGCAAGGAAGGAAGCGCAGATTTCTAGCTTCCCAGTTCTGGACTCTGGACCCGAGCATACATCACTTAAGTATCACCGAGTTCAGGTTGCTTCAAAGACGTTTATTAAGTCCCATATCTGCTCACACAGCCAACTATAAGTCAGGGTTTTTCACATACAATGTTCCCTCAGAGAGAAGTGTTGCTAAAAACAAGAATCCTTGCAAAGATTCTCACGGAGCAGCTTGTTATCTCACTTGGAACAACAATTACCCCAAATATTGATGACTCTGAACAAGAGGATGCCCGATGGGACTGGAGACAGAGAAACTGAAACACAGATTTAGAAATCCCTAGTGCCATGCCATTACATTTTTTGGTGTTGGATGTGTCAGGTGTTATTTGAAATAGGTCTCCCAAAAATCCAACCCAATGAGGTAATCCTGGAGATTACAAATAGCCTCAGAATGTGTTTTTTAAAACAACTGCCCTAGTGTGATGTGAACAAGTCCTTGTGGCTCAGAGTCACAGAAGGAGAAGAGAAAATGGGCACCGCAATGTCTGAGGAGATCCTGGCTGAGAATTTTCCAAAACTGATGGAAGACATTAAGCCACAGATTCAAGATAGCCGACAAACCCAAGCAGGATAAAGACAAAACCAAGGCCAGCCGGTGTGGCTCAGTGGTTGAGTGTCGACCCATCAACCAGGAAGTTGTGGTTCTATTTCCTGTCAGGGCACATGCCTGGGTTGTGGGCTCAGTCCCCAGTAGTGGGTGTGCAGGAGGCAGCTGATCAATGATTCTCTCTCACACTGAAGTTTCGATCTCTCTCTCCCTTCCTTTTGAAATCAATAAAAATATATTTTTTAAAAAGACAAAACCACAGCTAGGCACATCTTAAAATTTTCCAGAGGAAAGAAAGACACATTACTTGCGAAAGAGTAACAGTTACACGAACAGCAGATTTTGCAACAGAAATGATGGAAGCCAGGACATAGCATTGTTAAGAGGCTGAGCAAAAATAACTGCAGACCTGGAGTTCTACACTCAGGAGAATATCCTAAAGGTGAATGAAGGTTTTCAGATAAATAAAGACGGACTCAATTTACTGTGAGCAGACCCACACTAAATACAACTTATAGTGTCATCTCTCCCGGAAACTGAAAGAGCAAACAGCAACAACAAAAATTAGTAGAGAAATGGAAAATCCCGACAACACAATGAACAAATTTGACCTCATTAAAAGCCTCTTTAATGCCAGCTTAGCAGCAGACTGCTGAATTCTCCTACCTGCTCCTGCATCCAATCTGTTGCAGCATCACACATCACGTAGCTTCCGGAAAACCCTACTGCACGCTCCTCAGAAACAGAAGTGAACCGCCTCGGCACTGCTACGAAAACAGTTCTGACGATTCTGGGCTCTCGGCGAGGATCCGGGCACCAGGGCTTCCCGGATCACACCGAACCGCCGACCTGACCGACGCGAGGAGGTCCAGGAAGAGGCAAATGGGGGTGGCTTTCGGGGCGCCGGCGGGGGAACCGCCTCTGTGAAAAGTGCCCGTTCATCTTTTGGAGCCTGAGCAAAAGCGGAAACGTTGCCAAAGCAGGTGCATGCGCTATTCTTACGGGTCCCTTTTTGTTTTCAGTGAGAACGGAGGGGAGGCCGTTCACCGAAGCGCGCCGACCCAGGAGAGAAAGCGTCGGAAATGACTCTCAGTCGAGTAGGAGAACTAGCCACCAGCCGTGCAGTCCCAGGGCGGAGCGGGGCCCTAACACACCGTCCCCCGCCCCCCGCCCCAGCACTCAGCATGGGGCCCTGTGATTTATCCGCGGACAGAACCGCGGGGAGGGCGTTCCTCGGCCGGCAGAACCTCGCTCCGCAAGGGGCGGCGTGGCAGGGGCTTCCGAGCGCGCCCGGGCCCGAGGCTGCCTGGGTTCTCGTTCTGCTTCGGCCACCGAGCAGCTGAGTCCTTGCGCAGACCTCCCGGTGCCTCCGTCTCCGAAACGTGAAACGGGGATAACCATGGCGCCTACCTCGTAGGCTGCCTGTGCCGATCAGTGCAGACTACACGGCAAGTGACGCACCTGGATGTGTACCCGGCAAAGGGAAGTGCTCCCTAAGGCCAGCGACAGCTGCTGCCATTGCCATGATGATGGTCACGTGACCTGCGGAGTTCCCACTCTGCCTGTGGGTGCGGACAGCACCCGCTCCCCTGGCGGCTGGTCCTGAAGGCAGCCCTGGTGCAGGCCGGCGGGCTGAGGCTAAGCTGTGGGCCAAGCGAGCTGGTCCCCCGCAGGGCTGTCCTCTCCTGGAGGAGGCCGCGGGCACAGTAGCCATGCCCATCAGTGCGACAGTCGCAATGGCTCTAAGTGCTGCCGTTTGGGAAGGTGTAGCACGCGGCCGGGCTCTGAAAACCCCTCCCTCCGCCGAGGGCAGACCCCGAGTGGGTGCGCTCGGTGTGCACAGGTGAGGAGGGCTGCCTCCCACCAGACGCGCGGCTCCCGGCGGCTCCGCGCGACC
>NW_006299834.1:558958-560108 GCF_000327345.1 Myotis davidii
GGAAGTCCCTTCCGTCGGGGGCGGAGCCAGTGTGTGAGCCGGGCCCCGTCCCTGCGCGCTCCATAGTCGACTTGGCCAATCGGGATACGGCTTATTCCCGAATGCGGAGAAACAGTCTCCAGTCAGCGAGCGTCGTCGTCGCCCCGGCAACAGCGTCCCGGAGTGGGCTGGGCCTCCGCGCCCGGCGGCTAGCAGGTGCCGAGCGCGGGGTGGGCCGCGTAGGTGAACAGGACGGCGCGGCCCCCGCGGAGCTGACGTGGTATCTCGGGAAGACGGATTATCAACAACGTGGAAGGGGGGACTTCCCCTCCCTGGATCTGTGAGGTCACGTGGGAAACGCGCGGTAATGCCTCGAGTCGCTCCCATTTACAGACTGTTCCACGCCCCTTGTTTCTTCTGTTCCCACCTTGACTGTGTCGTGGTTACCGCCACCTCCTGGGTGAAGACTTGCGCCCGGTGAGGTGACAAAAGCCATACAGCCAGGAGGTTGCAAAGCCAGAATTCAAACTCAGCACTCTGTCCCGGGTCCAAAAAAAAATAAATCTCAGGTCTTTCTAGAACATTCTTTCTCCTCAGACACCACCCCCTCCCCCCCATAGTTATTCCTCAGAAATTTTGTCTGGAGGCCCTTTGTGAAATATTTGCTTTCACAAAACTTAAGACCATGGAGACATCGCTTCCAGGAGGAGTATTTTGATGTTTCTTAAGCAGGTGCCTCTACCATGGGTAGATTTACAGAAATGCTATAAAAAAAAAATTAGACTTTCACACACTGCAGACCCTTCATCTCGTTTATTCCCTGTTTTCCGTGCAACATACATCCGGTCGGTCATGTCCCGGGAATTGGGGAGTGAAGCAGGCACCCAGTTTAGTGTTGGCTCGCAGCAGGTGCTGTAGGTGTTTGTCCAATAATGCTCCTCCGAGTGGGTGGGAGCTGCTGGAGGAGGTGAGGACAGGAACACGGGCAGTAGTGTCAGCCATGAAAAGGAAAACACAAGTGCTTACCGGAGACCTGACACTGGCCTCCACCTGTGTCTGCCCTTTCCAGCCGTCCGTCCGCTGCTCCCCATGCTGACGCCCTGGGCTGCCGGGCACCGGGAGCCAGAACCAGTGCCGGGAGGATGGTGCACAGGCAGGCGCCCGCCCCCAC
>NW_006299834.1:560198-562727 GCF_000327345.1 Myotis davidii
AAGCCGATGGCTTCACTGAAGCTGCTTTGCAGGTGTGTATCGAGGGTGACTGTTGTGGCCCGGCCGGCGTGGCTCGGGGTTGAGGGTGGACCTGGGAGGTCAAGATCCTATTCCTGGTCAGGGCACAGGCCCGGGTTGCGGGCTCGATCCCCATTGTGGGGCGTGCAGGAGGCAGCCCATCCATGATTCTCTCTCATCACGGATGTTTCTGTCCCTCTCTCCCTTCCTCTCTCTGAAATCAATAAAAACATATTTTTTAAAAAAGGAGATTGAATGTTCCGGGCTAGTGGGTGGTGGAGCCCCGGCAGGTTCTCCTGGCTGCCTCCTGCCTCTGCCAGGCTGGGCGCACAGCCGTGTGATGCAGATGAGGAGCCGCGGCTGGGACAGGGCGGTAACTGTTGCTTCCCTCCCGTAAAGTGTGTTTATCTAAAAGTGCCCAGATGTAGGCATGCAACATCACATCGACTGGACTCTTGTGCCACTTAAAGATGGATTCACTTTCAGTGCAGCGCTGCCCCGGATGTCCGCACCGTCAGAAGAGCAGGTGGGAAGGGGAGGGGCAGGTCTGAGGAAGCGTGAATAGAGAGAACACAGGAATAGGATGCCCTTCCGGTACGAGAGGGTTTATTTCCCTCTCGTTCCTCTTAGTTCTGACCTTTGACCGCTGTTCGGTTCTGTTTGCTGGGCTTCAGGGGGCACCATTACTTCTTTGCTCCATGTGTTTGCAGCTTTCCTGCAGCTGCGACTGCTATTCCGGGCTGATGCTCACAGAGCACTTACTCTATTCCAGGCTCACATACATTTTAAAAAAATTGAGTCCTCGTCAGCTGCTTATGAAGAAGTAGTTACTCTTCCCATTTTGCAGGGCAGTTAAGGGCTACAAAGCAGACAAATGGTAGGGTGCAGCCTCTCCTCCCGGCCTGCCTCCCCTGAAAAATGTTTTATTGATTTTAGAGAGAGAGAGAGGAAGAGAGAGAGACACAGACATTGATTTGTTCCACGTATTTATTTACTGATTGATTCTTGTATGTGTCCTGACCGGGGATCAAACCTTGAAACCTTGGTGTATGGGCAAGGCCTGGCAACGGAGGAGGTGGGAGGGGGAGTGGAGGCCTGGAAGGAACTGAAGGGCTGTTTCTTAATCCAGACCAGTGAGGGTCAGAGCAGCGACATGGGGTGGAGGGGCAGAGTCCGTTGGTGAGGTTTTTTTCTGAGCTGTAGCCCAGAACCGGTATTCGTGCCTAGTATTCCAGGACTCGGTGCTAGTGTTCAGTGTTCATGTCAATACTCTGTACGTCCCCCTGAAGCTTTGAGATGACTGTGAGAACACATACGATACCGTAAAATAAAAACACAGAAGTCAGGGTCATGCACAGTACAGATTGGATAGGAAACTAGTGTCAGGAGAAGCAGAAACGCTCAGACCATCCATAGTGGGTGAGACAGTTGGGCTACACATTCAGCTCTCAGCTTCTTGAACTCAAAGAGAAAGAAAATTTAAAAAAAAATTGAATTAATTTTGTCCAGGCAAATAAGGCATTTGAATTCCTCTGGGGGAAAAAAATGAAGCTTTTCTAACCGCTGGTCTGGAAGGCAGAATTCTTGGGTTTCATCACAACGCCCGAGAGGGCTTGGGGACCGCTGAGTGACGAAGGCGTAGGCCCGGGGTCCTCACTCTTTAGGGGAGAGCGTGGGCCATCACATTTGCATGGGAATCGTAACGTGATTTTGAATATCAGTACTTTTCAGTAACACCTTTGGAATTTTGTTTTTCCCCGCGGGATTGGGACACGTGTTATCCTGTCCCCGGGGTTGGTCTCCCTCACTCGTCTGCTTATTTCACGATTGTTCGCTGGGCACCGGCCGTGTGCCAAGTCCTGTCTAGGCGTCGAGGACACCTCAGTGGTGGCCAGGCGCTGACCTGGCGCAGCTGGGCCTCCACCTGGTCACTCTCTCCTGCTGGCTTCTCGGCACTGACTTTGGTTCGCCCTCCTGTGTTGGCCTGAACATCCCTGAGACGACACTCAACACCTTCCCCTGGAACTGTCTCCCTGCCTTCTGCCCTGGGGTCTGACTTACCTTTCTGTCCCTTCCCAGGACCTAAAATTAATAACGGCCACCAAATACTGAACACAGCCCCTGTGTGTCAGGCGCTTTAGCGACAGTATCTGTGACCCCCCGACAGCCTTTAGAGTGTTGGGGGCGTCACTTGCCCCTGGAGAAGCTGGGGGAAGTAATGCATCCTCTTTTTAGAAAAATCATGTCACACGCTTGCTATTCAGTCTCTGAGACTTGCAAGTTCCACGGAAGCACACATGGACCCCGCCCCCAGGCCCCAGGCTGGAATACTTGCTCTAAAGAGAGTTTAAATACTTGCTCCAAATTTCCATGTTGCAAATGAGGAAACTGGGTCCGGTGGGGGTTAATTCACTGGCAACTTTGCACAGAAGGTAGTGGAGCCAATTTGACTCCATGTTTTTTTTTTAACTCCAAATTCTTCATCCCCTCTGCTCTCCGCCGCCCCCCCCC
>NW_006299834.1:562820-568533 GCF_000327345.1 Myotis davidii
CCGTAGATGCGTGAGGACATGGAGGGCCAAGGAGGGAATGTGTCCCAGAACCGAACAGACCATCCATTTGATGGCAGAATGGACACAGGGAAGATTTTTCTCAAGGATTTGGATTTAACTGCCAGAATCATCTGTGTCGCTTGCAACGTTTCCCAATTTAGTCAAGTGATAATTTCCCCGCAATACAGTTCCAACAGTTTCCGCTGCCGATGCCTCTTCTGCTGGGCCGCACACATTTTCCTCTCTGGTGTGGAATTACGCTTTCTTGATGCCAAGGCAGATGGATGGCA
This sequence comes from Myotis davidii, assembly GCF_000327345.1. Taxonomy (NCBI): domain Eukaryota; kingdom Metazoa; phylum Chordata; class Mammalia; order Chiroptera; family Vespertilionidae; genus Myotis; species Myotis davidii. The sequence goes on from NW_006299834.1 coordinate 563,111, forward strand.
CGTTGGTTACGATTCTGGTATAAATAGCATCTGTTAGGAGCTGGACCTCAGTACGTGCGTGGGAGTACATGTACAGGTGAAATGGCCGCCCGTCCGAGCCCCGCCTGTGGTTAGGAGTGTGTGATGCTCTGACTGGTGCTGCTTTGGGGGCAGTGGTCTTAGAACCCCGGCGGACGTCCACTTTCCCACGCTGTGCGGCAGTCCTGAGTGCGTGAAGGCCTTCGAATTCTCTGTTTAGGCAGCCTCAGCTGAGGGGGGTGGGAAGTCAGGCTTGACCTACCGGACGCGTCACGGCCTTGCTCAAGGTCAGGACATTGTTCAGCTGCCAAAGTAAGGGTCAGAGTAGCCCACGCTTCTTGCCCTCGCGGTCCTTGGCGTTGAGAGCGCTGGTCCATCGAGAAGAGGTTAATGGAGTGCTCACTGCGCACCAGGCTGTGCAGCAGGCGCTGCAACAGGAGGCTGGGTGCTGCCGATTCTCCGCTGGAGGGGCTGCTACACAGCAGAGGGGGGAGCACGGGAGCAGAGAACCGAAGTGAAAATGGCGGCAGAACTGGGGGACGGACTGGGAGGAGCTAATACCGCACACATGTGTCCCCCGCCCCCACAGCAAGGTAATGGAGTGATGGGTGCAGAACGAAACTGTAAGGCCACGTTCCCTGGAAAGGCCTGGCTGGTTCGTTTAAGGAGGCAAGGGTAGGAGGGCCTCCGCAAGGAGGGCTACCTTCTCCATCTCGAAAGATGAGTGGGAGTGTGCCAGGCAGAAAAGAGGAAGGGAATCCCAGCAAAAGAGTGAGCCACACGCGGAGGTGAGGGGCCACAGGGCGCGTTGGGAGGTGAGGGGCCACGGGGCGCGTTGGGAGGTTTGCAGAAGTGCGGCCTGTGCGGCACTGGGGTGCCTCGGGGGTCTCCTGGGGCCAGGTTGTTAATGATGTGATGATCTTCTGCCCTGGAGAGTGTTGAGTATTTTTTTTTTAACTTAAAAAAATTTAGACCCCCCAAAATGTTGCAGAATTAGTGCACGGAGGCCCAGTGTGCCCTCCCTTCCCCTCAGTGGCACCGTCTCACAGAACAGCCAACGTGCAGTGAGCACCACCGGGTGTAAGCCGCAGCCCAGCGTGCACAGTCTCTCACGTTCCCCTTTGTGCATCGTTCTCTGAAAACGTAACACGTGTGTGTTTTGCATTGCGTGTCCTCAAGCCAAGGAGTAACAACTGTCTGTGCTTTAGAGAGATGGAGCCTGGCACCGGAGGGGGTAGGAGGGGGAGTGAAGGCCTGGAAGGAACTGAAGGGCTGTTTCTTAATCCAGACCAGTGAGGGTCAGAGCAGCGACATGGGGTGGAGGGGCAGAGTCCGTTGGCGAGGTATTTTCCTGGTAAAATTGACGGTGTGTGCTGATTGCTTGGAGGGCGGGAGGCCGGAGGCAGGGGCTGCTGCTCTAACTGGCCCAGGGGCAGGGGTGGAAGCAAACACATTCCTTCCTTTGGGGGTGAACTCCGCTGAACACGAGCCCTGCCTGGGACCCGCCGGAGACAAGCATTGGCTGAATACTCACACAGGTAGACACATCGCTGCAACTGGCTGAGGGCTCCCAGGGACCACGGCGGTCCTCGTGGGGCTGTGGCGTGGGACCCACCTAGCGTGGGGGTGTCAAGGCTCCTGAGGAAGTGACTGCACCGAGACACGTGGCCGGGTTCTCAGCACCAGCATGACCTGGGAGCTGTCAGCGAGGGGATTCTTGGGCCCCACCCCCACCCAGGACCTGGCAGAAGGGGCAGCCGTGGGTGCCTAACGAGCCCTCCAGGAGATCCTGCAGGTCTTTGGGAGGAGGAAGGGCCCAGAGACAGAGGGAAGGAGGAGGAGTGGTCTGGGCAGGTGGCTGCTGCATAGGGAAGAAAGCTTTCCCGTGGGAGGCCTCATCGGAGGGACTGCCAGGGTCCAGTGCGGTCGCCGCATGGAGAGCCCAGGAGAGGGACAGAGCCGGAGAGGCGGGCCCAGCCCGCCCATAGGCCTTGTGACACCGGTAAGGACTCTGGTCTTTATTCTAAGGGCCACAGGGAGCAATTGGAATTTGTAAAGCGAGGAAGTAACACGAGATCAGCATTTTTTTCCTCTAAATTCAGTACCTTCCACAAGATGCACCATTCATTGAACCAAGTTTTGTGTTTTTTTTAAATAATGTGTTTTTATTGATTTCAGAGAAAGAAAGGGAGGGGGGGGGAGAGAGAGAGAGAGAGAGAGAGAGAGACAGACAGACATCAATGACCAGAGAGAATCATTGATTGGCTGCCTCCTGCACGCCCCGCACTGGGGATCGAGCCCACAACCTGGGCATGTGCCCCGACCAGGAATTGAACTGTGACCTCTTGAGTCATAGGTCAATGCTCAACCACTGAGCCATGCTAGCTGGGCACAAGATCAGCATTTTAAAATGATTATTCTGGCTGATGTGAGGAAAATAGAGGGGACCACAGTAGGAGTGTGTGTAGTGTGTGTGGTTGTGTATGTGTGATGTGCGTGGGGTGTGTATGCAGGGTTTGTGTATGTGGTGTGTGTGTGTATAGTATGTGTACGTGGCATGTGTGTGTGTAGTATGTGTATGTGTATGTGGCGTGTGTGTGTATGTGTGTGTGATGGAGATATGGGAAGAGGAGCTCTGACATCAGCTCCCCGCCTGGGAAAGCTGACATCTGGAGTGAGGTTCACGTGGAGGATCTGCCTGGGGGCTCGACCCCTTTAGCAGGCGGCGGTATCACTGGATTTCCTTGCAGACCCACAGGCTCTGGCCTTGTGGCCCGAGAAGCTAAAGAAGGACATCTGTCTGCCATTCTGTGCTAACCCTGTTGCTCTCTTATTTTTCAGAATACACAAATTCAGAAATAGTTTATCTGGAAGGAAATGAAACGAAATGGCATGAAAACAAACGTCAACAGCACCAAGTCAGGCAGTACCAAGGCCAGGTGAGACCCCGCTTCCCCCGCACCTGTGTCGGCTGGCGGCTCAGGGTCGAGTCGCTCCGCCGATGTGTGTGCTGTGCCGGGTGTCGCCTGGGAAGGAAGTGCTGCCGGTGATCAGGATGCCGTTGTCACCCCCGGCTCGAGTCCGCCACGCAGCCAGCGCGCTAAATGCTGGCTTTTGTGCCAGAGTTGTCTGGGGACTGACATACTGGTATTTATCATATCAGGAAGCAACGGCTGATAGGTTTGAAGACTGAATTCCTTAATTTGGTGCCCAACAGGCCCGCAGACATTAGCCACGGGGAGCTCAGAGAGGGATGCGGTGGCCGTGCTATGGCCTCGGGCAGCTGTGGTTCCTCCGCGGGACGTGGGGCTGCTCTAGGGGGCAGCAGCCTCCCGCACTGCGGGCTGCAACCCCAGCCTCCCTCCCCCGCCTGAGCGCCTGCCGCCTGGCGAGCTATAAATAGGATGTGCTACCGGCTCCTGTCGCTCCTGCGGCTCCGGAGCTGGCAGAGGGAATGGTTTCCAGCCCTGCCATCGCAGAAGGCTGCCAGTCAAACGGTTTCTGCGGCGGGCACAACGGATTGACAGCCGCCAGCGCGGCCGTTCCCTGACATGACTAGTTTCCCGTGGCCCGATGCCGTGTCTGTCATCACAGGAGGTGGGAGTGATTTCCGAGGCCCTTTCTGAATGCGAGGGAGCACATTGCAAACAGCCACGTAAGCTTTGCTTTAAGATCTGTATTCCGGGGCCGCAGGGATTCAGGCTGAGAAAATGAGCACAACACTCAACCCTCGAAACTCGCATCCCATCCATTCCCGTGGTTGGCAAACTGCGGCTTGCGAGCCACTGGCGGCTCTTTGGCCCCTTGAGTGTGGCTCTTCCACAAAATACCACGTGCGATTGAAACTTCGTGGCCCATGGGGCCAAAGAGCCGCATGTGGCTCGCGAGCTTCGGTTTGCCGAGCCGCAGTTTGCCGGCCACTGGTAGACCGTCATCCTCAGGTGAGGCCCCTGCTCTCGCGGCATCAGTGGTGCGATAGGGAGGCCACTAGCGAACAACCCTGAGGTCATGCGTGCTAAGAAGCCCTTTCTGTCGCCGGCCACCGGTGCTCAGTGTAGGGACAAAAGAGAATCATGGGTGACACTGAAACTTTGCCTTGGATGGTGAGAGTGATGGCCATGAACAATATCTAGGGTGTGTGTGTGCGTGTGCGTGTTGGGAGAGGAGCGCCGTTTGAATGACAGGGCGTGAAAATCCTTCACTCATTAGTTTGATGAATGCGCTTGGAGTGCCAGTGATGAGCTGCGTACTCCGGGCCGGCGGGACAGGGGTGTAAAAACACCATTTTATTTCATGGGGCCTATGACCAAGGCTCTGATTTCCCAGATGAGGAGTATAGTTTCCAGTGTGGCACATGCAGGGCAGGGGAGGACGGGCTGTGCTACCTCCACAGGGGGGTGGGGACAAGGGGACCAGGGAGGCCTTTCCAAGGAGGCGAGTTCACACCTGGAGCGAAGGGGAGAGGAGTCGGGAGGGGCGAGGAGTCGGGAGGGGCAGGCAGGACCCAGGCGGAGGGCCCGGGGCTGTGGGAGAGTGACAGGTGGGGAGGGAGAGGAGGCAGGAGCCCTTCAGTCAGGTGCTGCCTGTGAACACATTGCAGCGAACACGCTGAGATACACTCTTTAAAGAGCATTTAAAATAAAAAAGACTGCCCTGGCCAGTGTTGCTAAGTGGATAGAGCATCAGCTTGCGGACCCAAGGGTCCTGGGTTCAATTCCAGTCAAGGGCACATCCCTCAGTTGCAGGCTCCTCCCTGTTCTGGGCTCTAGGGGGGCACGTGCAGGAGGCAACCAATTGATGTCTCTCACGTTGACTTTTTTTTCTCTCTCTCCCCCTCCTACCTCCCTCCTGCTCTCTCTCTCTCGTTCCCTCTCTTCCACACTCTCTAAAAATCATTGGAAAAATATCCTCGGGTGAGGATTAAAAAAAATACCGATGCCCCCACTATCCCAACATGGCTGTTCTTGTCACATCTTCTAGACCCTGTCCACCTGTGAAAAGACATTCTTATTGTATTCATAGTGTTTCCTGTCCTCTTCCTTTCAACATTGTCCTAAACATGTTTTTGTGTTTTAGCACAGCTTGTGTAGTTATCACTTACAACAGGAGATGTTACTCCATGAAAGCGTATTGACTTTGAGGTCCATGTTGTGTTCTGAGTTTGATTTCTGAGTCTGTGTGTGGGGTGTGTGTGTGTGTGTGTGTGTGAGAGTCTTGCAGTGTGTGTGTGTGTGTGTGTCTTGCAGTGTGTGTGTCTTGCAGTGTGTGTGTCTTGCAGTGTGTGTGTGTCGCAGTGTGTGTGTGTGTGTGAGTCTTGCATTGTGTGTGTGTGTGTGTGTCTTGCAGTGTGTGCGTGTGAGTCTAACTGGTCTATTTTTTTTCACTCTCTTTTTCATATTTCTCCT
>NW_006299834.1:568828-575725 GCF_000327345.1 Myotis davidii
CGGAGTGTGTGTGAGTGTGTGTGTGTGAGTCTTGCAGTGTGGGTGTGTCCTGTAGTGTATGCGCATAGGCTTGAAATTTATGCTGCGAGAGAAAGTGTTTGTTAAGATGACCCTTGGGAGCAAGGTGACAGCCTGGGTGGGGCGTAGAGGAGCCCTGATGCAGGGGAGGCCTCGGTGAGGACGGCTGGGGTGCAGACTCGTGGCATGGCCATGTTTATAAGCCTCGTGCCGCGTAAGGTCAGCTTACAACCCCCCGTTTTTCTGCTCAGTTGAATTCAGATGACTGGCTATGGTGTTTTTATGATACCCTGTCATTTGAAAGATCTTTGTAAATCAGCTTGCATGCTTCTAACTCCTATGTTTAGAACGTAGACCAGGTTGCCAGCCAACCTGGAGACATGGAGAAGTATGAGGCTGGGTGGGGAGGCTGGGTTGGGCTTCCAGCGGGGGCACGAACCCTGGCGTCCTAGTGCTGGGTGAGATGTCCCTGTAGATGACTTTTCATTTTCTATGTGTCCTTTGAGTAGGTTGCAGAATTGTTAGACTGTTTGGCAGATGCAAGGTGTCCATTTCTGAGGATTGATAGATTTTATTACTCTACCAATCTGTGAACTTCATTGTTAGTGATGTGTTTGTATGAGAATGCACACAAATCACGTGGACACACACACACGCACATACACACTCCTAGCACAGCTGAGCAGAGAGCCTGGGATTCAATTTAGGAGAGTTTTGGTCTTGGTCTCATGCATAAATTTACCTTTTCTCTCTGGAGTTTAATTCCTCTGCTTCTGAAAATGTGGTTACAGTACCCAACTCAAGGTTGTCACAAAGTAGGTGCTCATAATTAATTGCATGGTGAATCTCTAGCAGGCTCACTTAAATGTAACATTCGCTGGGATTTTTTTTTTAAAGTTTTTAAATTGATTTTAGAGAGAGAGGAAGGGGGAGAGGGAGAAAGAGCAACATTGGCTGCCACCTGCACGACCCCCACCAGGCGTGGAGCCCACACCCGGTGCCTGTGCCCTGACTGGAATCGAACCTGCGGCCTCTTGGTGCACGGGTCGGCGCTCAACCACTGAGCCGCGCCAGCTGGGCTTGCTGGTCTGTCTATGTCACTTCGATAGTAAGCAGGGAAGTTTACACAGGAGCCTCCATACAAAACTACAGGCCGGTACTTACAGATCAGCTTCCGGCTCTTCTGGAGTGGCTCAGCGTGCTAACATGGAGGGCTGGGCCCACCCCAGGGGCTCTGTTGGTCTGGATGGGGCCTAAGGATTTGCATTTCTGATGCTGCTGGTTCAGGGGCCGCATTTGAGAGCCACTGTTTTAAAGCTCCTTGTCGGCCTCAACAGCCTTTTAAAACTAATTTTTAAAAATGGAAAATAACGCATTTAAAAATAATGGTAGTAAGAGCAATAAGAACACGATTTCTGCTTGAGGAATTTACGGGTGGAAAGCTCTGCCCCTGGAGAGGCACTGGTGACGGCGTCCCTTGGGAAGGTCCTCAATCTGACCCCCGGATGGGGGATTCGGTTCGCTCTCCGCAGCTCTGGGCGGCGGTGCGCTGAGCTGCTGCACCAGCATCCGTGGAACTGGCGAGCGTGGGATCCCTTCTCCTTGGTTTTGAAAACGCTGCCATTTCTTCAAATCCTGAGTCGGATGCTGAGCTGTGGAGGGCCGGGAGGGCCACGCCTCTCTTCCTGCACCGCCACCCTCGCCGGGGCGGCCTTCAGGGTTTGCTGGAGAGTGAGCCCCTGGGAGCCTCATTGCTCGGGAAATGCTTGCACCGAGGATCTGGGTCGGACAGAGACAGGCTCCATTTTCCGAGCTGCGCAGACTTGGCTCCTGGGGTTCACGTTGTAACGGAAGCCGCGGCAGCGTTTCTGGCCCTGCTGGTGGTGGGATTCTCAGGGAGGGGACCCCACCGGTCACCCGGCCGTCCTCCCACCCGCAGTGCGCGCAGCAGCCCCGGGGGAATGACTTCTCGCATGATGATGATTTTTTCCACGCTGTCTTCCACTAAGTGTTTCTGGGATTGAATGACTTTGTATTCAAGTAATAAAGTGCACAACAGGCAGCACATTTCTGGGTGATTATCTCGCTCCTCAGGTGGTGCAATAAGGCAGGAGGCCAAAGCCCTGGCACGCCTGTTGTTATTAGGCGGTGAATTTATGGGTAAAATAAAGTGGTTATTTGCATGAGCAGTAAGTGCAATAAGGGACGCAGTTACAGCAGGTCCTCCCCGCGAGCGCTCCTGGCCGGCCGTGCAGCGTGGGCAGCCAGACTTCTCGCCGCCTTCCAGGAGCTGCTCATTAATGTTGCAGAAAGCAAGAGCAAAGAAAGCCTTGGCCACTGCCGACCACGCACCTGGTGCAGGGAGAGCGCTCGTCTGCCCGGCTCTGGGCGCAGCAGGCCTACAGTCCTGGGCGAATGGCGTGCTGCTCCGAGCGTCAGCTTCCTCACCGTGAGATGGGAGGCGTGAAAAGGGATTGGGCGTGGGGAGGGTTAAATGACAGCTTTTCACCAACCTTAGGCACCTTTCCTGGCTCAAAGTAAGTCCCCAGTAAATGCTGATGGAATTCCAATAACTTTTTTCCTCCTTAAAATTCTTCCTAAGCTTGAGTTTGTCCCTTAACCTCTTCAGCCTTGGCCAGAGGTCTCAGTGACGCCCATTATTCCCAGCATTCCTGGTGTTCCCTCCGGAGCAGCACCTGCCCACGCTGTCACCTCCTTTGCACGTGCCCGCCTTGCTGCAGCACACTTGCCTTTCAGAACCCTGTCCCAGATTAAACCCGACTCCCCACCCTGGTCCTGGCTGAGGTTCATGTCCACGGACCTCAGGTGGGCTCTTCAAACTCCCACTCTCCACTCTCCTGCTTGCCTGCTCCTCCAGACAACCATTTCGTCCTCTATCCTCTTTCCTTAACCCCTAGAGCAGGGGTCCTCAAACTCCGGCCCGTGGGCCACATGCAAATACAAAGATTGTATTTGTTCCCGTTTTGTTTTTTTACTTCAAAATAAGATATGTGCAGTGTGCATGGGAATTTGTTCAGAGTTTTTTTTTAAACTATAGTCCGGCCCTCCAAGGTCTGAGGGACAGTGAACTGGCGCCCTGTTTAAAAAGTTTGAGGACCCCTGCCCTAGAGTTCTGGGGAGCGCTATTGCGCTCCTCCTGTCTTTCGCCAAAAGTGCCGGGAGTGCTATCGCACTTCTCCTGCAGTGTCACTATTAGATGCTAGTAGTTCGCTCTTTATGTGGGAAAAAAAATTTAAAAACCTTAACTCAAAATGCCTTGGCAATTTTAGCATCGTTCTTAGGATATTGGTTGGCACTCAAAGGATTAATCCTGAGCCACCTCTCCCATCCTTTCTGCTGCTGACCCAGCTTCCTACTTCAGATGGAATTGTATTCTTTTTAAAAAAAATATATTTTATTGATTTTTTACAGAGAGGAAGGGAGAGGGATAGAGAATTAGAAACACTGATGAGAGAGAAACATCAACCAGCTGCCTCCTGCATCCTCCCCACTGGGGATGTGCCCACAACCAAGGTACATGCCCTTGACCGGAATCGAACCTGGGACCCTTGAGTCTGTAGGCTGATGCTCTATCCACTGAGCCAAACCGGTTAGGGCATGGAATTGTATTCTTAACTTTATTTTCAGATTGTTTATTGCAGGTATATAGAAAAGCAATAGATTTTTGTATATTGATCCTATATCCTGTAACCTTACTGAAGTTGTTTATTCTAATAGTATTTTTTTGGCGTGTGTGTCTTCTGTAGGGTTTTCTATTATACAAAATTATGTCATTAGCAAATAGAGATAGTTTTTTTTAGTCTCCAACCTGGTACCTTTGTATTTCATTTTCTTGCCTAATTGCTCTGGCTAGAACCTTTAGCACAATCTATATATAGATTTGCTCCCCCCAATCTATCACCAGTGGATTTCAGGTCACCCACCTACGTCTCCTCCTTTGACTGTCACGTATCAAACAGGGAGAAGCTGCCATTTTCCGAGCATTAGCCCCATCGTGGAGGTTCTGCTTCCTGGCAATTGTCGACAGTTTGGCTCAAATAAACTCACAAAAACTCTTTCAGGTCTGAGTGCTTTGTTACGTGAACAAAGTGGCGCACACCAGTCGGGATGCAGGTGGGGGTTCGTGTCCAAACAGCTTCCTTTTTCCATTTCTGAAGATGACTGGACCTGCTAAAAAACGGAGAGCCACACCGCAGTTTTGTGTTCACTTTAACAATAGTCTTCGTGACGTGGGCGCCAAGGTCAGAGCTGGCTGTGTTCACAGCCTCCGCTGTCCTGCCAGGAGAGGACTAGATGGGAGGTTGGCCTCATCTGTAATGTGTGCTGGAAGGTAACATGCTCTGTTTTCTCTTCTGTCACAGGGATTTAACGCCCAAAATGGCTACCATACCAGTTTGGCATACTCTGTGTCCTCACGTTCAAAAATTCAAAAATGTAAGACCCTGCACTTCATCATTTAGAGTCTGTTCAAGAAATGGTTTCCAAAATACGTCCAGGTCTTCCTCCAGTGAGTATTCACGGGCAAATGCTACTGACAGCAGCTGTCACTGTGTGTGGCGCGTGCCGGACTGTCCGAGGGCTTCACGGCCCTGGGTCCCCACAGCAGAGCGAGGGAGTGGGTTCTGTTATTGTCCGTCCTCTCTTTACGGGGACCCGAGACACTTGCCCACACTTACAGTTTCTAAGTGGCAGGGTGGTGGCATGAGCCCTCCCTTCCTCCCTTCTCAAACACTTTATGAGCCCTACTATGTGACAAGAACCATCACAGGTTCTAAGGAGAGGGAGGTGGGTCTAGGGAGGACCCGCCTGGAGGGGAGTCCAGGGAGGAAAACGGGGCGTTCCAGTAGTGAGGAACACGTGCCGGGACAGTCGTACGGATGCAGCGGTGAGTGCACGGCCCAGGAGCAGGACTCGGAGGGGACACGATGGGGGGATTGACTTTGCCTCATGAGTGGGAGAGAGGCAGTGAGAAGTCACCGTGGGCACCTGTGTGCACTCACAGTTAGCGAGGCTTTAATCACAGGTCACATGCATCCACTAGGGAGCCTGGGAAATACAGACTATGTGCCAGACAGCCACGTGTCTACCCACATCTCAGGGTTCCTGTTTCTAGGGGAGAAGGAGAGTGGGAGGCGAGGGTTGACTAGCAGTTCCCAGCGCAGAAATGTCTCATCAGTAATGAGCCTGTTCAGTCCAATAGCGCCAGGCCTGCAACGCCCTTTGGGTGTGGCATGGTTTCCCTAACGCGCTGATGGTACAGGAAGGCTGCAGTGAGCGGGTCACTGGGTCAAAGGGGTCACTGGGTCAAAGGGCATTCCCGTGCTCAGGCTCCTGGATTGCCCTTAGGACGCTTGTGCCCGTTCGCCCACAGGTAATGTTTAAAGGTGCTTATTCTAAGCATCCTGACAGAATATTACCCTTTACCCCTTGTCCGTGCAAGTCCAGACGCGGTGCTCCGTGGTGATCTGGTGGGCATGTCTCCAGTAGTAGAGGTCGGCTTTGATCTCGAGTTCATCTGCTTGTGCTGTTTTCCTTTGTAACCTGCCTTTCCAGCCCTTGCTCACTTACCCACTATGGGTATGTGGTTTTAGTGATTTCTATGACCTGTCTCTGTAATGGAGATTTAATCCTTCATCCGCCTGATGTGCCATCAGTGTCTTTTTTCATTGGTCATTTGCCTTTAATTTTTAGTGATGGCATTTTAAAATTTCTTTTTCTTAAATAAAAATTATATATATATTTGTATGTTCATATAGATATTTATATGGTGCATCCTGACAGCATTGTCCTCTCCAGGAGTGGTCACTGTTACTTGTTTGGCTGGCTTCACTTTCATGCGTGCACATATATATGTAGACATGTACTTGTTTAACTTGTGTATTAAATAAGCAGAATTCATGGGGTAAACATGAACCTGGCAGCCACAGATACTAGACACCCTGGTTCTTTCATGAATGTTTTTTGCCTTTTGTTTGTTTCAATTTGAACAATTTCTACTGACCTGATTCTGTATTCACTAGTCCTTCCTTCTACTACGTACAGTTTGCTATTAGGCAAATCAAATGAGTTCTGCACTTCTGATGTATTTTTATTTTCTAGCTTTTTCATGTACTTCTTTTTTTTTAATATATTTTATTGATTTTTTACAGAGAGGAAGGGAGAGAGATAGAGAGTTAGAAACATTGATGGGAGAGAAACATCGATCAGCTGCCTCCTGCACATCTCCCACTGGGGATGTGCCCGCAACCCAGGTACATGCCCTTGACCGGAATCGAACCCGGGACCCCTCAGTCCGCAGGCTGACGCTCCATCCACTGAGCCAAACCGGTTTTGGCTTCATGTACTTCTTAAAAAGTTTCCATTTCTCTGCTGAAACCCCACTGTGTTCAACATGGTGTCAACTTTTCTGTTATCCTATATAATAAAAAGGCTAATATGCAAATCGACGAAACGGTGGAACAACCGGTCACTATGATGCACACTGACCACCAGGGGCTGAGGGCTCCCGGACTGCAAGAAGGCGCAAGCCAGGCTGAGGGACCTCCCCCACCCCCCCCCACCGAGTGCACAAATTTCATGCACTGGGCCTCTAGTCTCTAACACATTTACCATTCTTAGTTTAAACACCTGATCACGGCTATATCTGTTCACTCTGTGGGTCTTCTCATGACTGTTTTTTTTTTGTTGTTTTTTGTTTTTTTTAAAAACTTGCTTTTATTTGTACACCATTTACATTCTAAATCCAAAGTTAAACATGCGAACACAGACAGATTCGTAAAGCTGATTTTCTTCTTTTCTCTCTTATGCTTAACAATAGTGCATAATCATGTACTATTTTTGTACAGATAATAAATATAA